>NC_090155.1:37500-337500 GCF_017916325.1 Leishmania martiniquensis
CCGTCATGACGGGAAAGGGGCAAAGATGCGAGCAGAAAAGTAACGGGAGGATATACATTACGTTCGGGCGGTTGTGCAGGCAAGTGGAGAGGCTTACGGAGTGCACAGCAGCACTGCAAAAGACAAGTGAGGAGTGGCGGGAGCGAAGGGGGGCGACGATGGCCGCGCGGGTCCCTCTAAGAAGTCGGCTGGCCGTAATGTTGGAGGGGGGAAGAAAAAGTGAGGTGCCCGCAGGCACAGCAGATGCGATGCGAGCGGGAGAGCGGAAGGGATCGCAAAAGGCGGTAAGAAATGAGAAGGGGTGAGCTGTGAGAAGAGGCACAGCCGAGAGTCTGCCCAGTGAAGGAGTAGGCGCTGAGGTTCGAGTGTGTATGTGTGTACGTCTGTGTGCGAAAGTTCGTGTGAGCCCACATGCGGCCTCGTTGACTCACAGCTTGTGAGTGCCTCTGTCACCGGCGTTCCTGCGGTGTTGTGGTGAGGCCAACAATGCCGCGCGATGTTCTCGACCCTCCCAGCGAAGCGCAGTTCGTCAGCGTTTCAGCAAAGCTCTATACAGTCGCACAACTGCATTGTTGCCTTGTGTCGAGAACCACTATAGAGGGCAGCGTTCTTTCGTTGCGGAATGTCCACAAGGCATTGACTCGAGAGGCAACGCGCACTGTTTCTATTGCGTTACTCGCCTCAGACGCTGTGTGCTTGACGTTGCAATCAGCCGCGAGGCTGAAGATGCCCTTCGTTGCGCAGCACACGCCCACCACCCACGCAACAGCAATGTACGTGAGAAGATGGAAGAGAATGTCTGGCATACACGGGCGCGTGTGCCCGTATCCCGCCAATGCGCTCCCCCGCCAGGAGGGAGATAGCCTGAACTAGCTCAGGGCCGACGCCAAGGCCCACGTGGCTCTGCGAGATCTCTGGCATGGTCGGGGTGATCGACGCCTTCAACGGGGCGCGCGTGCGCAGAGCTGCTCTCGCAGCCATGGAGCAACACGTAAAGGTGTCGCTTCTCTCCCACGGGAAGTAAATGCCACGCTGAGGAAAAGCCCCCCTTCCCCCTCTTTATACGAGGAGCTGACGATAGACCAATCTTTTGCCGCGCACAGAGGCGTAGCCCATCTCGCGACCCATAGAGAGGGAGTTGGCATAGTCGAGCGAGTTGCCCCGCATCCGCACCTCGCCGCAGACCTTAGGACGGAGTGCGTCTGCGGCAGGCTGCTCAAGACCGCTGTAAAGCATGGCGTCTTGCCCTTTTATAAGCTTCGTGGCCGCCACATCGTTCACGGCCGTCGGCATCTCCTCTATGCCGACCTTGCCACAGTGCGCTAATTTCAAAGGTATCGCTCATGTTTACGCTGGCGCAAGAGGCGATAGCGCACAGCATCGGTAGGCGCTGGGGCTCACGCGGAAACCTTCCCTGCATATGTGTGTGTGCGTGTGTGTGAAAGGGAGGTAAGGAGGACGCGGAGGCGTACGTCTCCCAAGCGACAGCATAGCCTCGCCGCATGCACACCTCTTGTCTTCGACGCCGAGGCGCCTGCCAATTCACGCGTCAATGAAGCAAATGTGCCAGCTGCTCGGCGAGGGCCGCAGAGCGCGCCTCTCTTTACTGGTGGAAAAAAGGCAGACCGGTGAGCAGAATTCACGTCTGCGCTCGCTCGAAAAGTGGGTGAGCAGTCATAATCTTTCCTCCTCCGGCAGTCGATCGAGCGCAGTAGTCCTGCTGCACTGGTACGCAGCAGAGAGCAGAGTAACTTTACCTGACTGAGACGGCAAGGCCGCGATGGGTACCGTAGACTCGAGGCGAAGGGCGAGGAACAAGTTCACCATGCTGCGTGGCCCGCGCGCCTGCGCCGCTTCTGCCCCTCCGAAGTTATCCATTAGCCGGTGCCTATGGGACCACTAAGGCAGCCGATAAGAGCGCATATGCCAACCCCATCCGCAACGCGGTAGATTGTTGGCGTGCTTCTTTGGAAGAAGCCGTTATCGATGAGCGTATGGGGGCGGGGGGTAGAGGACGGAGCGTTGACGTCTACACTAACGCGTACACTTTTCCCCACCGCCAGCCACATGCCACCCCCGCTACTCTGCCATTCCGTAGATGCGTCCAACAGCGTCACAGGCTCGTTGAGAGGGCGAAGAAAACGAAGGAGAGCTGCGACAGCAAAGCGGAGAGGGCAAAGGCCAGCTCTAAACGGAAACAGTGCCGCGTCGGTGAGATCGAGTGTCGCAGGCGAGCAAGGCGCATGCAATAAGAGGAGGGGGAGGAGGAGGGGAGCATACATAGACGCATATGCGCACAGACACACACATAGAGAGACTCTGAGGTGAGGGGGAGAGGGGCGTCGAAGAGGAATCACTGAGCTCGACGGCAAACGACAGAAAGCTGTGGTGAAGCGGAAGTCGGCAAGCGGCGCGATGTTTTACGCTCCTTCACGCACACACACACCTCCCTTTCCCTCTCAGCGAGACACACGACACGGAGCAGTTTGTGCGTGGGACGGGTCGTGAAGAGGAGGCGTGCACGTGAGCGCAAATGTGTGGCAATGACGCCCCTCTGTCTGTCATCTCCCCCATCCACCCACCCGATGAGGAGGGCGAGTGACTTCAGTGTGCGTCAGTGCGGTGAGCCGTATGGTCTCCTCATACTTTTCGTTGCGTACCGCGGGAAGTGCGTGCGGCGTGGCGGCGTGCAGACCCGACGCGTATGGGCGTATTGAAGAAGGGCCGCTGAGCACAAACCGGAAGAAAGAAAAGCGCAGCGGCTCAGTGTAGAGAAGCACGAAGCGAGCGACTGACGAGACATGACACGCCCGCGTTGCGCGATAGAATCGGCAGGAAGAAAAAGAGAGACGCGGACAGACGGTGACTTCTCAAGAGAGGAAGGGAAAGCGGCGCTAGGGTCCATCTGCTTAGAGCACGGCACATGGCTGATGGCCGAGGCACCGTCAAAGGCGCTCAGAAGCACACAAGCGCGCCCAAGTTGATGAAAGGCTTCTCCTATACATCCGAAGTAAGTGTGGGTCGATCAGCTTCATCTCGGAGGAAAAGAAGAGCGCGTTGACAAGGGCAGCACAAGCGTACCTACATGCATGAGTAGAGGTACATCTATATGTTTGAGGGTGCATGATCGAAGGAGGGAGAGAGAGGGCCTGCAGGCGCCCAGACAGGCAGTTTGGTAGGCGCTTTTAGCCCTGCCAGCCTTGCGCACGCATGTCTGTGAGTGTGTGTGTGTGTGCGTGTCTTTACTCCAGCAGCGTCCGTTTGCGACGCAAGCAGCGTCCACGATGGCGAAGCGAAGAGAACCCGAAGGGGGAGCGCCAAACTGACGCACCACGCTCGCTCGGGAAGACTCACAGATACATCTGCACGTGTGCTATGTACGCAGACCAAGCAGTGCCACCTGGAGTGCACCCAGCCGCACACAAGTCTACATTGGCTACGCGCTGCCAACTCCCCACCCACTCGGCAATGCGAACGGCATCCGCGCTCGCAGACGGGCAAACAATGAACGAAACCAACAAAAAGAGAGAAAAGAGAAACGAATGGGCTTAGCAGCGCTCTGAGCAGCATTGGTTTGCAACGGTGGCGACTGCAGCTTTCGCAGGGGGTCGGATCACCTTACCCTCTTCGCCTCGACGTCCGCACGCTCAAGGGCGCGCCTGAGATCATCCGGAATGGCCAACTGCATCTCTGTCATGTACTGCCCCTTGCACATGAGCAGCACAAAGATTGTCTGCCAGAGCATACGAATCTCCTCCCTCGCCAGCACGAGGTCCACCGAGGCCAGGCGCCCCTTCAACACCGCCACCGACTCCTCCACCAGCGATAGATTAGCCTTCGTCGCCGGCAAGTAAGGCGCGAGGCACCCGAGAATGAGCGCCGCCTCGGCGGAGCTCTTCCCGTGCACCATCACGCAGTCGTTCCACGCGCGCTGCAAGACCTCCTCGGTGCGGGGGTCTTTCAAGAAGTGAAGCAATCGGCCGCACTCCCGCAGCATTCGCACACTGTCTGCCGACAGTACACCCTTCCCCGCTACATGCTGCTCATAGACTTGCAGCCACAGCTGCGCCGCCACAGGCAAGTCTCGCGCCTCAACATGCGCGAGGAATATGGCACTGCGATCCATCGACGCCACCATCGCTGGCGTCAGTGCGGCCCCGCAGGCTGCAAAGTGCTGAGCCACTGTATAAGTGTGCCAGACAAGATTGTAGGCAAAGCGGCTGCCCGTCCTGCTCCAGCGGCGAGGCCACAAGCTTAGCAGCGCGTCCGCCGCCTTCGTCAACACAGGTGCCTCTAGCGGCCCACGCAGCACCTTCGCAACGAGCGGGTGTAGCGCGAGCGCGCCTTCTTCCCATTTGGGCGAGAAGATCCCTAGTGTCGATGCGGTCACGGTGAAGTCACCCGCCGCGTTGCCGATGATGGCACCCACCACAGCATCCGACATATCACTTGTGTGAAAGCAGCTCATGATGCGCAGCATTGTACGTGCGCCGGGGTACGTCTTCTCCAGTTCTTCGATGCTAATATCTAACAGTACTGAGAGGGCCGCAGAGATGCTGAGGGTGTTGTCGCGCCGCACACCCTTCTCCGTGAGTATGCGACTCAGCTGCGCTGCACTACAGATGTCCGCTTTCATGAGTTGAGAGGCGACATGCATCAGCAAGGGCACAAAGCCCAGATTGTGAAACACCGCCTCCAGCTCCTGCGAAAGCGCCAGCTCAGGCAAGAACTGTTGGCTTGCCTGAGGCGAGAGAGCACACGGAGAAAGACACGCCATCTTCGTCGAGCTCGTCACATTTGCCGCGCTGGTCGTCATCAGCACGTATACGCTGGCGTGCTCCGGAATGAGCGTCAGAACCTCCTCAGGAGAGGTCACGTCGTCAAGAACCATTAGCACGTTCTTCTCCCTCCGCCCTTTCATCGCAGCAAAATAATGCTGCAACTGCGACTGAAGAGCGTGCTGCGCGTTGAACCACTGAATGCAAGAAAAACGCTGGCTGTGCTTCACTGTGTCGCAGAATTCCGCAGCGATGGCAGACTTGCCGATGCCGTCAACGCCAGCAAGCACTTGGTAATGCCGACCGCTTAGAAGGTTCTGCCACAGCGTGCGCACTTCGGCCTTGCGGCCAACCGTGCGTGACGCTTGCACGGGCACCTGATAGAGGAGTGGGTGCGACTCCTCTGGCGTGCGCTCCGCGCTTGCCGCAAAGCTATTTGAGATGGTCTCACCAGTTGAAGCACCGCGAGCGGATGCCTCAGTGACGAAGCGAAAAAGACGACGCATTGCCGCCGTTGTCCCCCCAAAAAAAAAACGGGTGAGGGGCGAGCAAGAGCAGCCGATGGGTGTGGGTCCTGTCCTTTGCCAACGTGATGCCCTTTCGGTTTGTTTTTTGCCGCGGGTGGCGCTTTCGCCTCTCGTCCAGCGCGGCTACGATGGGTGGGCAGGGGAGGAGGGGCACCTGAGTTCGAAGAGAAGAGGGAACAGAAAAAGATGCGAGGGAGCGCGCCAGGCGCCAGGCAAGAAGCTCACAGAAGAGCAGGAGATGCGGTGCGCGCTCTATGCAGGATGGCAGTGCTTAACAACGGCTGCAGACGCTCGCAGCGTCCGAGCGAGGTGAGCTACCGAAAGGTGCGAGATGAAAACGGCTGCCAATTTGGCTGCAGTGCACGTAAGAAAAGAAGGACAGGCCAGCCAGCGGTGACTTGGAGAGCTGCCAAAGCCCACCGACTCGCAGGTGTGCGGGTGCGTTCCGTTTAATTAGCATTTTTTTCCATTTATCCGTGCCCTAGTGGTGAGCCGTGATTGGGCGGCCAGCGTGCCAATCCTCATACTTCGCCTAGGCAGCACTGACAGCCTCTATGCTCACCACCGCAGACGTGTGAGGCGCCAGGGCGGCAAGCGCCCACCTCACACATCTCACGCCACTCCACCCCGACGCCTTGATTCTGAAAGAAGAGGGCAGGGGCAAGGAGAGCAGCGGAGGAAGTCGCGAAGGCGCGTGAGCGGCGGCGTAGGAGGAAACTGGTAGTGATATGCGCAGGGGGCTGGAAAGGGCATGGAGAGCTGAAGCAGGTGTCTGGCCACAAGAAGACAGCAACGACTCTATCACCGCTTATCACACAATGCGCGAAAACACCCACGGACGTCGAGCGAGAACGGCTCGTGCGGTGAAGGAGCAGATAGGGCCCGCGCGCGAAAGAGAGGCAGACAGGCAGATACGCAGCTGTCTCAGGTGCGGGCGCCGCCAATGCCGAGCTACGCAGAGCAGAAACCCGATGCCAAAGGGAAAGGGCGCTACTTGGGCGGCGTGAATGCTTTCCACGGCGCGTTGCCGTCGATGTTCAGCCGCTGTGTCCCGTGCGCTGGGGAACCGAAGGACGCAGAAGGCCGTTTGAAGTCTTTCATGAAGCGCTCAAACTGCTCGTCGACACGCGCGGCAGAGACCTCCTCCGCGCCTGCCTGACGTCTAAACTGTATCTTTGCCATATTCTCATCCATCTCTCCGATGATGCAGTCGCGTGCAGCCGAAGCGACGGCGTCGAACTCCTTCGCCCTATCCGACAGCGCTTCCCTGGAGCGCTCCATGTCATGCATCTGCCGCTGTTGCGCTTGCAGCGCGGCCTCATTTTCGTGCGCGATGCTGCCCTCGTAGCCCAGATCCATCTTTGTGGGGAAGCGGCCGGTCGATCGAGCAACGGTGTCCGCATCCTCTGCGTAGCTGCGCTGCATGTCACGGTGCATCTGCGCCGCCTCCTTCATACGTGCGCTGCAGTAGCTGTTCAGCGTCACGCTCTCGTCGCCCTTCCCTGTCGAGCCACCAAGCACCTTGGCCTGCAGCTCATTATTGTTCTGCCAGTCAACAGTGCTCCCATGCTCATCCACGCACACACCACGAATCAGGGCGCCATTGTTCCAGATGCCGGTGAAAGTGAGGCGCGGCTCGTTGATCAGGTACGTCTGCGCGCCTTCGCCGTGAGCACGCCCGTGCTCGTTGAATTCTCCCTCGTAGGTGTACGTGGGCGTATACAGCGTGCCGCGACGGATTTGGCCATCGAGGAACTCGCCCACGTAGACGAACCCACCGTCGAGCTTCATCTTGCAGTCGGGGCCGTGTAGCTTGCCGTGGAAAAAGGTGCCCTCCTGCACAGCACCGGTGGCAAACACAAGCCTCCCTCTGCCGTGCGGCTGGTTGTCGGAGAACTCGCCCTCGTACACAAAATCAGATTGGGTCAGCTTCCCCCGCACGAACGCCTCGTCGCTCAACGTCCCCTCAAAGACGATCTCCGTTGTCCCGTTCGGAATGCGCACCACGCCCTCGGCTATCTCATCACTCTTGAAGATACCCGCGTAGTGGGTGCCGTCGGCCAGCCACGCCTCACCACGCCCCTCACGCTGCCAATGCGCGTTGAATTCGCCTCGATAGACATCCCCGTCCTCCTCCAGCTGACTCCCCGGCAGCGGGTAACCAGCAATCGGATCGTATGAGCCGCTGTAGACACGGCCGTCAGGCAGGATAGTGATGCCTTTGAGCAGTAAGTTTGGGTTCTGCGGATTCAAATCACCCCTCAGAATGGTTCCGTTCGATAGTGTCACGCTGCACAACAGCGCGCCTCCGAGACGACGGAGCATCGTGAGCAGAGGCGATGAGGGCAGGCAGCGAGTAAAAGCTCCGCAGTCGTGCCTCTGCGGCCAAAGATGATGCTGCCTCTGATACGGTGCACTCGAAAAGAAGCCAGCAGAGCTCGGGGCAGGAATATGGGAGCCGAGAAGAGGAGGTAAGGGCCGAATCCGTTAAAGGATGCGCCCTGACGCTGCGGCCTCCACGTGAAACCACGCACACGCACACGAAAGGGAAAAACTCGGCAACGGTAATGGCGCGAAGGGATGAGAAGCGTGTGAAGAAATTTTAGAGGAAGGGGGGTACAATGTGCAGTTGACCGGCGGACACAGATGGAGAGAGAGAAAGGGTGGGTAGAGAAGACTTCAAATAGATGAGGCGATGCTCCCACCACCACCACCACCACCACCGTCATCGTCAGCGCGGTGGATCCGCGCGCGAGCACACACGCTGCGACAGATGAAGACAAAAGTCACTGCAAAGGCCAATCCACCGCGCATCTCGACAGCTGTTTGCTCACACCGTTGAAAATGACCCACAAGCAGCGTTACCACTCCCGCATATCGGTGTCGACCACGCCGTCCTTCCATGCGCTATGTGTCCACTCATTGTCTCTTGTTCGGCGCACGCGCGGTAAACTTCCTCATCGGCATAAGCCTTCCAAGAACGGCATGCGCGCCCTATCACACGCAGCGCCTCACCATCCCGAAACGGGGCAGGTGCACTACGGGCACTAAGCCACTACCCCAAGGGCGTGCAGGGGTACAACTCCCCCGGGGGAACACATGAAGCGACTGCGCCGCAGTGCACATGCAGGCGACGACGCAGCATGCCGAACAGCCAATAGATCAAAATAAGGCACAAAGGCAAAACGCAGTCGCGTCTCGGCAGGTGGAAAGTGCGCAATGCAAATCGCGTCAAACTACATCGTCCACGCGCAACTCGCACAGATCTTCGGCATCGCACTGTGGGTTAGTGGCCACCGCCAAGGCGACCGGCTCCTCCGGAGCGCCACTTCGACTATACATCCGCGTAAGAGCGAGTGCGTGAAAAGAGGAAAACAAAAAGAAGCGAATCGAAGACTGCGCCAGAGGGGAGTCGAGCGCGGGTGCCGCCGTCGCACCAGCAGTCACCGAAGAAGAGCATCGGCAAAAGGCCGCCATGGAGGTGCCCCACTCCCTCTGCCCAGGGGCAGATCAGAAGACGTGCGTCGAGAGCCACCTCGCATATACCTCCGCTGCACTACAGAAATGTGGAGGAGCCGTTCCAGCCAACGCGGTTCGGTGTCGCGCAGAACAGTTTCCCTGCGCTGCCTACAACGCGTGCAATGGGCTATGGATGCGCTCCGCAGCACCGCAACGCAGCAAATTCCAAAGGAAAAGCAATCGAGCCATGCATACTGTTGTGGAGGCAACGAATCACTTCGCCGTGAGTGAGCGGTGCCAGTTTGCTCGCCGCCGCACGTCTCTGCTGAGCAACGCCAGCTCCCGACATAGCGGCCCGCACCGCTGACTTGCAACCACGTCAACGTGCAGGCGGCAGACTCTTCCGTCACTCATGCACTGAGCAACGCAGCGAATCATCAGGCAGTGCGGTGACCAGCATCATGAAGGAAGAGCATCGAGCAACACTTCACAGCGAAGGCAGCCTCCACCGGCTGCGAGTCCATCGGAACGAGCGGGCGCCGCCGCCTGCATCTGCTGCAATGCATCGCTATCCGAGAAAAGCACACCTGCCACACATACATACACTGCTCATTACAGTCATCCCTTCGACGAACGGGGGCGGCGAAAGGCGTTGAAGTTGTACTTGTAGTCGTACTGCAACTTCCGTGGAGCCGGCACGCGAGCCAGGACATGTGGCGCGCCAGCTGGTGGCGGTGAAGGGGAAAGCGGCGCGGCAGCAGAGTCAGCCGCAGCAACATCGCATGGCGGTGGAAGAGGCGCTGCGGATACTCGGGTACCGCCCTGCGAATCGGCAACCGCACTGTCTGCTGCGGCAGTAGCTGGGAGGGAGGGCCCGATAAACGGCACAGGAGATGCCGTGTGAAGGCGAAAAAGAGGACAAGGGGGGAAGCTCATGCGGTGCTGTTGGCACACACGCTGGGTCGCGAGGAGGGCCCACGTGTGGAGTCGGTCAAGCGTTGTCGGCAACGATGCAGCCTCGCCAGCACAGCGCAGCTGCGGATGAAGTAGTGTCCACGACAGTTGCGTAACAGTGAAAGCTGAAAGGGACGCGCTTCCATCGTAGTCGATCATGTTCGTGTAGAGAACCGTCGCCACCTTGCCCCGGAAGCGGTGCGCGAGCCATTCCGCATAGTCGATGACTGCCGCCGATGGCGGAGCCAGCAGGGCACCGACGCAGCTCAGGATGACGCGACGGTGGTCCAGTGCACCGGCGGCCTTCGTGAAGTCTTCCGACTTGAAGAACCGCTCCAGGTCTGCCGCATTGATAGACTTGCAGCAGTCACGGTGTGCCTTGGCGAGGCCTCGACGCCACACAGCGTCGGTCTGGGCGTCTCTAAGGTAAGGAAAGGCCCACACGCCGTCCATCCTTCCGGCAGAAATTAAATCGAGCACAGCAGCCGGCGCCGCAGCGTATGCCGCCTTCCATCCTGAAGGTCCACCAACGTGTGCCGCGAGAAAAGGATTCCACGCAGCCGCTGACGAATTCTCCGGGGGGATGAGACCGGCCTCCGTCCATAAGGAGGCGAGGGACAGCCGCATGGCAATACTCCGGGTCTCGTCGTCACCGTCCTCGCCATCTCTGCCGACAACACAAACGGAGGCGGCGAGCTGATCAAGAAGAAAGTTTACATCGCACAAGCGGCTGCAGAGCAGCGATGAAGCAACCTCCACAGCAACCCCTGTACTGGAGGTTCGTGGCTCCTGCACCCTGGCAAGCACAGAGGATAGCCACAGCACGAGGCGTGCGCCGAAAGAGGCATCACCCTCACGTTCGGGCGTGGAAGCATCAAACGGTGTGGAGACGGCAGCATCCAGAAATCCGCGAATGGGCTGAGTGGCCGCCTGCTCGCCTAGCTTGGCGCACAAAATGTCTCTGATTTCGGTGCTTGTTGCGGGGGGGCGGGCACCCAAGTCCTGAAGCACTGCATCAGCAATCAGCTGCCCGACAGCATCTGAGATCTGTGCCGCGCCAGTGCTCCTGCTCGCCTCCTGCGTCCGTGGCAGACATGGCGGGGTCGACGGGGCGGTAACGAGTATCTCTGCAGAGTCCACCAAAAGCTCGCCCCGCAGACCAAGCAACCGTTCATCGGCATCAAGGCGCACGCAGAAAATGTGCCCCTCCGCTACATACCGTACCTCCAGCGCAAGAGGTGATGCGTCATCGATGCCGGCAGCTCCGTTACAGAATGCTTCAAGCGCAGCGCGGCGCAGGTCATCTAAGGCGGTCCCATCTCGCAAGCGGCAGAGAACCATGTGCTGATCAGACCCCCAGCACACGGGTATTTGAAACCTGACCGAATTCCGTTTGCCATCATCGTCCTCGCTAAAGCATAGCGAACGTGCAGCCGTCGCAGCCGCATCAGATGGGCCGACACTCGTACACATAACGAGCGGCGGCGCACCTGCTTCTGCACTGCTCTCCTCGCATGCCTTGACCTTCGCGTCGTTAGCATCTTCTGTGTCGGCGGAGGAGAAGGAAGCCTTTGACGTGCGAGAGGTGTGCTGTGTGCTTAATGGTGATGAGCCCACCTTTGATCTGCTCGTGGGCACTGGTGACGCAGAGGCATCCTGTAGAGACGTCGGTGAATGTTGCTGCGACAATGAGAGAGGTCTCGGTGTGGCTCCGACGCCGTCTGCGCCACCCCCATTGTGAGATGGCCGAGGCAAAGAGGCACATAGCGACGCAACGCTAGGTGATGAGTTTTCGCTGCAGCAGACATCAAGAGGCGCTACCGTAGGCCCACTCTGCTTACGGCTCACTGGGAGAGCGCCGGGCACTGTTGCGATGGCACTAGTCACATCCGACACTGCTCCAGCGGCGCCCCGCTCGCGAACCAGCGATTTGGGTACACTCGCCATCGGCACCTCTGTCTCGGCTGGCGGCGGCGTGGAAGGGTGACGAAGTAGCAGGCGCACCCGCAACGGCTGCTTCGACTCTCGGGAAAGCGCTAGCCACTCCCGCAGCATGCTGTCAGAGTCCAGGAGCACAGATGCGTCACTTGAGAGTACGGGCACGTGCGGTGTCGCTTCGGCACCGATTGCAGCCTCGCACTCTGCCGCGAAGCGCCGCCACAGGTGCAGCTCTTCCTTGGTGTACACAAAGCAAAGCTCATGCAGAGGGGCAGTGACGGCAGCGGTGGTCGCACCTTCGGATGCGGCTGGTCGCACCTGCACTCGAGCCTCGTACTTGGCAACAGAAGTGGTGCTCTCGCGCAGGAGTGCGCGGCGCGGGGTGCCCAAGGGCACGTCGGGGGACGGTGCTGCCGCCGCTGCAGGTGGCGATGATGGCGGTGTCACAGGTGAGGGCGGAGTGGCAGCTGCTCGATAGAGCCGCGGTGATGAAGTCGCATCCTTCCGTCCTGGTGGGGCCTGAGAAGGTTTGCTTGAGGACGGACTTAGCGGCTGGCTAGCCACATTCGAGAGCGGTGGAGGGTGCGGCTTCGGGTTTCTGGGCCCCGCTGCGCTCTCTGAAGGTGCGGGTGCCGGGGCCGGCGGTGACGACGGCGCGAGCGGGGCTGTGAATAGCTGCTGACTTGCCCGCCTGCTCGCCTCGTGCGGCGACGCTGCCGGGGTTCGCGAGCAGATGACGTACGTGAGCCGCACCGGTGCGCGCTGCGACGCGTGCTGCCTCAACAGCCGCAACGCGACTGCATCATCTGTGATCTCGACTCGGTCGTCATTGGGCTGCTGCGGGGTTGTGTAGAGTGTCAGTCGCATACCGCTCTTTGTGGGGCTGATGCTTAGCGTGTCCTCGACCGCGCGTGTCAGGCTTTCCAGTACGAACCGCTTTGGTATAACGAACGTCTTCTCTTGGCAACTCGCGCTGTTGCGGTGAGCCGGTGACTTGGGCGGGGCGAATATGTGCAGCGTCACCAACTCGTTGTCGACGGCGTACTCCGCAGACAGGAAGCTGCCCAAGTTTCGAGGCGATGCAGCGCTGCCAGTGATGGTGGCCTCGACGGTAAGAACATGAGTGGCCCGCCGCCGCTCTGCGGTTTGGAGGAGATTCCGCACATCCGCATCACCGCGGAGGAGAGCCTTTTCCCCCTTCCCCTCTGTCGCTCCCGCGGCCCTCTCCACCAGACTAACCGCAAACGTGAAGTCCACCGAGTGCAGTCGAAGATCCTGCGACTTCACAAAGGCCTGTAGCTGCTCTCGGGTGGAGACGCCATCTGGAAGCTCACAGGAACGCTGAATGCGTTCATCGCCACTGCGCACAATCAGCACGCACTTCATCCGCGCTTAAGAAATTAAATAGGCGTCGCACGGCTGCGCAACGCTCGGCGAGCGAAAAGCGGGGGGAGGGAAGAGGCAGAGACAGAGCGGAGGCGATTCGAGCCTTTTTCGGGTTTCCTCAGTCGTGAGTCTCCCGACGGCGCGTATGCTCGGCGAAGCACAGGGCCTCAGTAAGTGGAGCCAGGGCGGCGGTACGCAGTGCCCTCTTTCCGTGGATCAGGGGAGCAGGTCTGCGATGAGTCTCTCGATGCGTGAAAGGCCTGAGAAATGGCGTAACGCAGCCGTGCGGCGCTCACAGAGAGAAATGCTCGCAAAGGGAAGGGAGAGGAGAGGCAGAGTGAGTGAGTGAGAGATCAGAAAGCTCCATGAAAGAGGAGCGATACCGATTGAAAGCTTCGCGCCGCCACTGCCGCTTCTCCTCCTCAGCAGCGCCGTACCACAAGTGTGTGTGTGTGTAGAAGGGGCTAAAGGTAAGCTCCAGTTTCCCATCAGACCCCTTGCCGCCATGCAGGCTCCTCGCAAGCAACGCAGTCGCTCGGCGAAGCGTACGAGCACATAACGATGGCGCTCAGTAAAGAGGCGCTGAGCACTGCCGCCTCATATCAAGTGCGGAGGGGCACGCCAACAGTGATCCGGGGGAACCACCCGGAACTCAAGAGCTCACACGCGTAAGCTACGAGTCGAAAGGCTGTCCCTTTAAATTTCACTGAGTGCCTAGAGGCGTTCACCGTATTCACGAATGCTTCGCTATCACGCCAAGCGCAGGCGCATCGAGCTTTGATCACTTATCCTGCACCCCTTTCCCTCGAGCCCTTCCATTGTGGTCGTATGGGGGGATGGTCCCACCCTCCACAGCGAACCTCCTCGCGGAGGTAGGGAGAGATGTGGTGGACTGGTGGAGGAGGGAGGAAGTGCGGTGTGATGGAGCGCAGCGAGCAGTTGCGAATTTGGGAGAAGAGCACATATGTATGTACCATAATGAGAAAATGGCACGGGCCGAACGGGGGCGCAGCACCGCGCACCGATGGACGGTGTGGATCACATGCACACACACACACAGAGAGAGAGACGCGACAACTCTTCCGTGCCGTAGAAGAGGCACAGGAGTCCGCTCGACAATAAAGAATAGAAAGGAAAAGGGGGGCGGCCGTGCCTATGGCTCGGCGCACAGAAACGCTCCAAGGAAGCGCTTACGCACGGGATAGCCCATTGGGCGGGGCGCGGCACACACTTACGTCACTGCCAGGCGAGGGTGGATGAAGAAACACCGGAAGAAACGTACTTCCTCCAGCGCTCGACCGCGAGAACGCAAAGGAGAGCGTGAGGAGGAGCAAAGAGGGGTGCCGAGAGCGACAAAAAAAAAGAAAAAGCCGCACTGGAGTGCAACTCTCCTCAGTGATCAGTCAGTCGGTCTGCGTGCAGTTTTCCAGACGATCGACAGAGGTGTCCACGACAGGACAAAAAATAGGAAGACGTCACCTCCCTCTTCCTCGTCGACCTTTATAAGCGCGAGAGGGATAGGGTAACGGGAGTCAGGCAAAACCAAACGGCAGCCACAGCTGGCGAGAGGCCAACGCTATGTGACAGTAGTCACGGCTAAGACTGCTGGTGTGTGCGCTCTCTTTCAAAGCGCCAGGAAGGAGAGATCGCTCGAGCAAGAGGCCATGGATGCGATATGCCTTCGTGCGTCCTGTTGAGCTGCATTGAGTGCCGCCATCACCTCGAGCTCGTGCTGAGCCCTGCGCATCTCCGCAAGGGAGCTTAGGCGAAATTGTGGAAACCCGCGCTCGATGATCTGCAGGAGGTCACCCCACCTGCTGCCGATCTTCTTGCGCACGTAAGCGTCCTTCATCACTGTGTGGACGTGGCAGTACTGACGAACAGCCACGTCCAAAAGAGCGAGCAGCACCTCTCTCCGCTCGGGCGTGTCCCTCCCTGTGTGACTGGCGTAGCGGGCGAGCATACGGCTTGTGGAGTCACCCACGGTGATGTACATTGTCATGCGATCAGGAATAGTGAGGAGGTTGTATTTGGGCCCCGAGAGCACTTGACGCCAGTCGGTGTCGCAGGGACGAAAGCGCTCCGCTAAGATGAGCGCCCTCTGCACTGCCTCCTGCGGCGTGAGAGGAACATTCTTCCACGACCTTTGGAAGCTGCTGGAGTGGAGATCACCGCCATCACTGTCCTCCCTGTCCTCCGCGCTGGGCGACTCGCTGATGTCTGTACCGTTCAAAGCCTCGCACTGCAAGGACACCTGCTCGTACCAGTAGAGTGTGCCGCAGTATGTGGTGGCACCGGTCATTCGACTCACCTCATCCGATAGCCAGTAAAGCTTCGAGTTGTTCCAGTGATGCATGGCTTCACTAAACAGCTGCTGGGCGAGACAGGGCCTCTGATAGCTCTTCAAAGCCGCGTGACCGGCCTGTTGGAGGTACGTCGCCTTTTGAGATTCCAATCGCACCAGCGACGCGTCGTCGAGGAAGTAGTCCACCTCTGTCATGTTGGGAAAGAGAACCCGGCGTACAAGTTCGTACGACCGACGGCACGAGTGGATGGAGAACGGGTCCCTCATGCAGATGCGGAGGTAGCGGTACGCCTTCTTCACGTTATAATTGTCGTTTAGCTCGTGCGCGGCAAGATAGAAGTAACCGCCGCGCAACGCATCGTCCAACTCCATCGAGCGTTTGGCCAGATCGAGTACCTCAGGGGTGATGCGTGACTCGCGCGCTGAGATGATCGACGCCAGTTGCGCGTAAACTTTGCCACTGTTGGGGCACGTCCGCATCGCAGAGCGGAACAGGCGCTCGTCTGTCATCCAGTCTTCATTGCGCCGGTAGGAAAACATGCCCCAGCCAATACAGAGTAGCAGCAGCGCGTAAAAGTAGCGCTTCACGACCCCCTCGCGAAGCCCTGGGGCGGCCACCATGAATGTGATGAGCAGCACCGAGCCAATCGATGGTACGTACAGACAGCGTTCAGCGATGAAGGTGCCGACGGCGATGAAGAGGTGGCTGACCGGGGCGTAGGGGATTGCCATCCAGAGGAAACCGACGAGGCCTACCAGCGCCACGCGAGAGTGGAACACAAACGTGCCGTACAGGAGGCCCACTAAAGCCGCCAAAGCAGCTCCGGTAACTTTGAGAAAGTACGGCAGGCGGGGGTCATCCATGTTGTGCATGTGCGGGATGCAGTTGAAGCTGTACTCGCAGCACAGCGACGTGGGAAAGAAAAGCAGCTCCAAGTTCTTCACCTGAATCACCCACCGAATGCCGAGCCAGTGGAAGAGACCTTTCGGGACAAAGTACTGCGGGTTTTCAGTTTGGCGCAGCAGGCGGCTCTTCTCCAGGTCAACATCACCAATGAACTGTCGGCGGAAGAGTATGTAGCTGGCAAGCTCCAGCACCGACACGCCAATGACGAGCAAGGAGCGCGGTCGCTGACACCGCCCACAGGCGTACATGACGCACGCGTGAACGCTGTAGATCGCGGTGAAAGTGATGGCGCTGTCTTTGCAGAGGACGCTCATGGTGAGCATGCACGCGGCGAAGACGACGTAGCGGGCCGCCCACATGCACTGCGGCAAGCGCGTCCGTGGTTTCTGCCCTGCGCGGCCTTTCCTCGTTGCTGCCACGGCGGCCGGCAGCCCCTTGGTCTTCAAAGACGCACCCGAGACGGCTGCGGTCGCCGACGTCGCGTCGGCCATCTCATCGACTTGGTTCAGATACCGGTGAATGCAAAAGAACCCGATGAGCCCAAAGAAGCAGTAAAGCAGCTCACACCTCCCGACGATGGATGTGACGGCGTCGACGTGGACGGGGTGCACGAGATACACCAACGCTGCCATCAAAGGTACCGCGTGGACGGAGGAGGTCCATACAGCTTTGAGGGAGTTGACCTTGGCAGTCTCAGCGGAGAGCAGCGAGCTGGGCACCGCAACGTGGACGTACACGCGAGCGAGGTAAAACACAAGGCACACGTTGAGGTACGCCACGGTGTAGTTGAAGCTGTGCAGAAAGGCTGGGATGTGGCGGTAGCCCATCAACCAGTTCTGAAGGCGGAAGGTGAGCACGGTGATCGGACGGTACGACCCGTTTGACTCCAAGCTGATGAGCGGCTTGCCCCAGAAGTCGTTGTAGAAAAGGGAGCCAAGAGAGGTTTCGTTTGCCGACGAGTCAGCGTTTCTTTCAATGGCGAGGTGGTCATCGAACGTCATCTCAGCAAAAATGCCGTTGTTGAATATGACCGCGGCCGCGACCAGCACAAGAGAGTGGACGTACACATCGGTAGGGTAGGCGAGCCGCCAGTGGAGGCGCTCAGCAACCGGCACCTTCTTCCCCGCTGCTTCCCCGATCGCCATTCGAAGGCGAATACGTGAGGATTCGATGACCTGCTCGCGGCTTCACACCCCTCGCGAGGTGGTGGGCGGGGTATGAGTAGTAAGAAGCCGAAGAGGGGGGAGGTCGACTCTCCAGTGCAAAGGCATAGCCAGAGGAGAACTTGACTTAAAGCGCTGCAGCACCCGTGCCACTGATCTACGCGCGCTATTCACCGTCTGAGAGTGGTCTCCGGTCTGTGAGCGGAGTCGCGTGGTGGGAGCGCTCGCGCGAAGGTGGCAAAAAGAGCGAAAGTGTGGAAAAGAGAGAAGTCTGCGAGCGAAGGCAGCGAAACAAGCGTCCGCGTGCGGAGTCGACGGCTTTGAAAGAGAAGCAGGCCAGAGTGTACTCCGCACCGAAGCTGGGTGGGCGTCTTCGACGCCACCTGAGCGCCCACTGTTGAGTTCTGGGAAACAGGAAAGCGGAGGTGCTCGGCAAAGACTAAAGCGCCTCCCGAACGCCCCTTTACGAATCTCTGCAGCATGCAAGGTGAGCCTGTCCCGGCCACGCGCGTTGGCGGCTGAATTACACGCAGGTGCAATCAGGCGCTATGATCGAGACCACTTTGAGAAGCGCGAGATTAAACAGTAAACCCGGGTAAGGGATGTGAAGTCAGCAGCTCTATGAGTGCCGATTTCTTTTTGTCTGCTCAACGCATCCGTTCCGTAACACGTCCTCGCACGGGCCTTTCCTCACACTCCGCGCCGCCCATGCTCGACCCTGTGCCACCGCGCAGAGGCGGTTCGGCAGCGGCAGGGAGAGGGGGCCGCCTGGCTTCCCCTCAGCATCGCCTGGGGTGCCAGGCCCACGCGCTACCACATGCACCGAGCGGCGCGTCGTGCTCCGTCATGACGGGAAAGGGCAACAGCGGAAACGGCAACGAAAGGGTCCGTCACAGGTGCGCGCGCGCAGACGCGAAGAGAGAGCCGAGGCAGTGACCATCACACAGCAGTTCAAATGACGCCGTTGCAATCGCACTCCCTCACCTGTGCCCTCCCCCAGCAGCCCTCCCGATTCGTTACTCTCTGCTCTGGTGCCTCCCCTCTTCCTTGTGTCGGGCAGAAGCAGTTCCGCTCTCTCACTCCGCCGTACCAAGGCCAGGAGAAAATGGAATGGAGCAGTAGCAAAGGAAGAGAGAAGAAGCGAGACGAGCGCCCTCAGCTGCGGGGACCTTTTCAGTCTCCCTCTCTACACCCGATAACTATTCTCTATGCGCACATACGCACACAGGCGCACACGCGCGCGTGCACCTGTGTGCCCTTCTGTGCATCGAGACGCCCCTGAAAAAGAGACCCGTCCTTGACGCGTCAGAGGAGTGCAGAGGAGCCGCTGGATGGATCGGGCCGTTGGCACACTGCCCTCCTCCTCCTCCATTGGCACAGCTCATGAAGTTCTCTCCTATACAAAGTGGTGGCATGGTGCCCCTCATGTGCAGCCGAAGCGGTGTCGCCGTGAGCGGCAGATGATGTGTCGAAGCGTCCGCATGCGTGAGAGCGAAGCGGTGAGCCCCTCCTCGCACGAAAACGTTCATATGCGCACCCTCAGCAGAACGCTGCGGGCGCCACGAGCGCCGCGCGCCCTTTTGTGCGGGCAAACAGGAATCGGTCCGCTGCCGTCACGCCTCGATACCCTTCCACCCCAGTGAGAGGGAACGAAGCCATCTCTGCTGCTCATGCAGGCGCTCCTCGATGGACATCTCAAGCCGGCACATCTCCCCCTCGACCACACCGACGAAAGCAGAAGCGTGCTCTGCAAGGGCAGCGTGCTGACGCTTTTTGAACTCTGCGATTGCCACACTCACCTCGTCCACTAACGAGCAAACATCATCAGCGAGGTCATTTTGAGTGCACAGCACTCGCTGCAAGACTTTTTTCGCGGCCTCCTGCCTCTCCTGGAACGCGTGCAGTGACGCAGTCGTCACATCAGCCTCCTTCAGTAGCGTCTCCACCTTGGCCGAGAGATCGGCGATGACGCCCTGTGACTCATGCAGCATCGACTCCATCTCGAAGAAGGACGAAACATCAGAGAGCTTCACCTCGGCTGCCCTCTTGGCGGCCTGCAATGACCGCTTCAGCTGCTCCACGTGTTCATTGGAAGCTTCCAGCAGCTGCTGCGTATGTGCGTGCTGGGAGGCGAGAGACCTTAACTCGCTCTGCGCCTCGCTCAGCTGGGCTTCCAGCTCCCGGTTTCTCTCCAGCTCGCTACTTAGCGCGTCCTGCGCGCTCTGAAAATCTTTGTCGACAACGTCGACGGAAGACTCTTCGCCTCCCCTAGGGACAGCATCATGGTCACAGCGGTCGCCTATCCGCGCCAGCTCCGACTCAAGCTCGTCCACACGCGCACGGAGCATTACAATTTCTTCTCCAACATCCTCTAGTGAGGTGAGGCGCGATGTTTCAGAAGTCGATGCGTTTAATGTGCGTAGCAGCGCATCGACCTCAATCAAAGCGCGACTCTGCGCCTCATGCCATGTGGCGCATGACTCCATCAACGACGGTAAATCCATAGTCTCGATGCCGCTCTCGGGGTCGTCTCTGCGGTGTGCGTCACGAAGCCGCCGCAAGGGTTCGTGGATGGCGCGAATTGCGCGAAGGACGTCGCTGTTATCGCCGCCATCGTGGGCATCTTGCCCAACCAGCTCGAGTGCGGCCAGCATGACCTTCCCAGCGTCTGCGTCAGTATCCTCGGCGTCACCGAACAGCAGTTGACGAAGCATACGCAGCATCGATCGCCAGCAGACTTGGTAGGCGTGCAGAAGGGCACCGGCGCGGTGCTGTGCACGAGTCTCTTCTCGGGTGAGCACCTGCGCGCCATTGGGGTCTGGCAAGGCTTGAGTTACCTGCATTAGGCTCGGCTCGCCGGTCACGCCATCAATGCCCCACAGCGCCGTGCGCAGATGGGCTGCGCCGGCCTCCCACGCCAAGAGACCGACATCTGGAAAGACAAAGGAGCCGCGAAACGCCGCACTTGCGGCATCCCACACATTCACCTTTGCCGAGTCGATAGCACAGCTCCACACATCTGTGCCCAACGACATACGGAGGAGGCCCGTCACCCGCGACGTGTGGCTACGTAGCAGCTGGACGCCTTGCGAGGACGGAGAAGGCGCCGCGCGGGCGCGATCCGAAAAGGGGAATACCAGCAACTGCCCCGATGTGAGCCCCACCCACAATCGGCCGTGACACAGCAATGCACAGGTCGGGGAGCCGTACCGGTCGCAGTCCCATGACAGTGACCCGTACATCATCGTCACATCTTCCGCAGAAGGCATATCCCAGACGTCGACGTAGCCAGCACCGCTGACCGTGACGAGCACATCCTGTACGGGATCGTGTAGCACCACCTCGATACGGCCTTCTACCCTGAACAAGCCGGTAGCATCGACCTCGTAGTCCCCCTCGGCAGCAGCGGAGCCAGCGCTGCCAAGCTGCTCGGCAGGGCTGATGACTGTGACGCGAATCACCTCGGTGAAAGCCCCGTCTTGGCAGCACAAAACAAAATGCCCTGTAGCGCCACAGGTAACGGTAGCGGCGCAGACACGCATACCGAGGCGCACTTCCTGATGCGGTTGCGCGACTGTTGCCGGCGGCGGCTCTTCGTGGTCGCTGACCGGCACTCGAACAAACGCCAGCGTGCCGTGTGCTGTGACAATGCACAGGTCGCATTTAGGGCTGCCGCTGTCGCACGCATGACGGCTGAAGAAAAGAAGTGAGTGAACTCGATCCGCCTGAGGGGCATCGCCCGCGTCGCAGTGAAACGCGACTGTGTAGGGCATACACGAGGAGGACAGCGGTACACAAGAAGCACTGTTGGAACTCACGGGGAGGCTCATCTGTTGCTGTTGCTCTATGGAAGTAGCGAGCGTGTGGGGGGCGTAGTACAAAACTTTGCGCGCATCGTCCGCCGTCACCCAGACGCCACCAAAGTCGTCCGTATAAACAGCGCCGCCTCGGTTACCCAAAGGCAGCCGCACACGCCCCTTCTGTGTGCATTGAAGACTGCCAAGGTGCATGGTACAGTGGTGCTTTAATGAGGAGAGGCTGCACCGGCTCACAGAAGCAGTGGTAGCGGGCGCAAGAATTGATGATAGGGTACGGCGGCTCCAGAAGCAACGGGGGAGAAAGCCACACCCCCACCACTCTTACAGAGCGCAGACGGCGTCGAATGCTCGTCCACTGGCTCGAAAAAATCGAGTCTGTTGCCTGAAATAGATCGGGTGAGCCGTCCATGAGGAAGCGAGAGGAGGACGACGGGGGCGGGGGTCTCGAGAGCGGAGAGGGGAAGTGACAGAGGTACGTGGAGGCGTGGGCAGTGATACCGGTGATGAGGAGAGGAAAGGGAGCAGGAGACGCGGCGGCGGCCTCGAGCACGGGAGTGACGAGGAAGTGCGCGTGAGTGGTAGGCATCCTCTCCCCTCTATCCGAGAAGCGCGCAACGGCGACACCGCATTCTGAGAGGAAGGGAGGGAGAGAGAGCCACGGGGGCGCTCCGTACACAAACGATGGTCTTGCAGAGCAGAAGAGGACGTGAGAGAAAGCAAGAGAGGGCGAAGTGCGGAGTCGGCATGGCACGTGACCACACA
Source organism: Leishmania martiniquensis (assembly GCF_017916325.1). Classification (NCBI taxonomy): domain Eukaryota; phylum Euglenozoa; class Kinetoplastea; order Trypanosomatida; family Trypanosomatidae; genus Leishmania; species Leishmania martiniquensis. The sequence goes on from NC_090155.1 coordinate 59,498, forward strand.
GATTCAAGTGTGCATGCATACGCACAGTCCGGTTCAGTACCCGTCCGTGTACAGCTCTTAAACATGCCCTCCTCCACCCCGCTCGCACTCACACACACGCATAGTCTCTGGCAGCCGCCCTCCTACTCTCCACGCCAGCAACAACGAGCGACGCGGCACACTATGTACATGAGCACACCGGCAGGAATCCGATGCACTGGCGAGCTCACCGAGCCCGCGAACGACGGCAAAGAAGCAAAGTCTCTCGCAGAGAGCGCTGGGCGGGGCCCTCATCGCATCTGCTATCCGAATCGCAGAGACGCCTCCTCAGCCGTCATCGCACGCTGGCACGCAAAACCAAAGCAGCACTGCCCGGCTCAGTAATGCATCACCTCGATCGGGTTCGCGAGAGGCGTGCATGCCATGCAGCACAGTCGATCACCCGCCTGTGGTCCACACGGATACGCTACGTAGAGAAACTCTTCCCAGCCGAGAGTCGTGTCAGCACTGGCGCCTAAGCGGCGCTGCAGCGCTGCCACGTCGGCATCGGAAGGCCTCGAGCCGTACACATGTGTCATGATATCTGCAATGTCCTGAACTAGGACATAGCCATCACTGATGGGGTCTGGGACGGAGGGGTCCATGTTGAACATGGTGAAGACGCGCTTCAGCTTTGCCACGGTGGCCTCGCTGTAGGTACTGCCATCAATCAAGAGCAGCACCAGAAACGCCTCACAGGTGAGACCGCCAGGAGGGGTGCGCGCCTTGAGCTTTGCAATACTTTTGTCGGTGAACAGGTGCAGCTCCCCGGTGCGTCCCGAGACGCGCAACAGCTCTTCAAAGCCGCTCTCGAGCAGAGAAGCGCTCACCCGCCCAAGCTGTTGGTGCGTCGAGAAGAGGTGCTTCAGAGCGCGAATGTACACAGCGGCCGGATGCACCGGCGGTGATCGCTTCAGGCCTTTGCTGCGGAAGCGACCGACGGCGTTCTGCCGCGTCTTCGCCTCTATGGAGCTTACTATCTCCGGCGGCACAGTTGATCCTTGAAGCCCGATGTAGATGATGCGTGAGTTGCGTAGCACCAGCTCCACGAGACACATGGCGCCACTCCACGAGATGTGCTTGTTGGCAGAGAGGTCAATTCGCTCTAAGGATGGGTGAAACAGGGCCGTTTGCACCAGGCGCCACACCGCTTCGTTACTGAGATAGTTGTCGCTGAGCACGAGCGACCGAAGCCGAGGCAGGCGACGGCACATCTCAATCACCGGCATCGCCCCTTTCGAGCCAACATACGTGCGAGACAAATCCAGCGTGGTCACCGCAGCCCATGCGTCAGCGCCGTCAGGAAACATCACAGAGGCGGACGAGAGGGGGCTGACACGAAGCCGGCGGCAGATTGCCTTGTACGCCTCTCGAAGGGAGCAGCCTGCGAACTCGGCTTGCAGCTCGGTGATGTCGCACGGTTCAGTCGCAATTAGGTGCGAGCCCACCTCCATTGTCGCGGGCGCTCCCATGAAAGCGCCTCCTAAGACCTACGTGAAGCTGAACGCATAGATTGGGGGGTGGGGTTGAGAGGGCCTCCGCGCGTTGCCTGTCCCGTTTTTTTTTTCGGAGGAGGAGAGATGGTCGTGTTCAATGCGCTACACTCAGAGTCAACAGGAAGAGGAGGACGAGAGGGGAAAACGGTGAAGAGCGGCAGTACAGGGACTACACCGGCACAGATATGCGGTGGCAAAAGATCGTGTGGTCGGCCCTCTAAACCTGTCGCGCAACCGTTCGAGGAGCGCGTAGGGAAGTGGCAACCATGGAAACGGACGCTGCACAGCTGTAGCCTAAAGTTGAATGGGTGAGACACGTCCGCGGACTTCCGCAACAGAGACCTCCAAACGGACGAAAGAAGGCGGAGGCACAACTCGCGTGGACGTATACACTGCTCAGATGAAGAGCACTATGAAGGCGTGCTCCACAATGGCCACACAAGCCCAGATCCTCCCTCCCATTCCTCTCTGCCCCTCCCCCCCACGCCTCCACAGCATCGCCTGCTAGGGCCGTTCGAGCGTTCCTTCGATGGTACCGCGCCCGCCTCATGGAGGGCGGACTCGCCTGATGGGGGAGGGGCCGTGATGTGCCGGTGCATGTCCTGGACGGAGATGCAGTTTTTACCATTCGCCAACGGGACGCGTTATTCGCCTACGCTCTGCCCGAAGAGTACAGGTGGACGAGAGAGAGGGAGACGAAGAGAAGGGGGAGAGGGGATCGAGCTCACGGGATACGGCAAAGATGGTAAGTGCCATGGCAGGATTGTAGGAGCAAGTGCCCTGATCATGCCGCTACCGTCTTCTTTGCCATTAACTGAGGCTCATGTAGACTCACACACGCGTATGTCCTCATGCACGCGTGGTGCAGTGAGGAGCTTGGCTAAATGCCCCCTCCTCTGATGCCCTCTTCCCCGGCTGCTATTTGAGTGAGCACGCGGCTCCGATAGAGACGATCGAGCAGCCGTGTCCGCTCTTGCCGCTGTTCGGTAAACGCCATCAGCGGAGCTGAGCCTTTGCCGAAGCATAGGACAAATCCATGCGTGCTCCTCACCGGTGGTGTAACTGGCAGCTCCACCTCAGCGATCACACTCTCGACGCCGGCAACTGCACAAGTGTGCAGCTCGCGGGTGCGGTCACTCACCATGCATATCGACAGCTCTTCCACGCTCCATCTTTGCGCCTCGTACGTCAGCGTGGTCCTCTCAAGAACCCACACTCGAGTCCCATTGGCGCTCAGCTGCGTTGCGCCTTCCAAGGCGACCATTTCCGCGTGAGATGCTACCGTCGACGAGGAGGCCACGAGCCCGTTGACGGCCCTTTTTGGAGCGGGGCTCTGTGAGCCGCTCCATGAGCGGAAAGCGGAAAGGAGCTCTGCCGTCACATCACCGGATTCCGGGCACACGACGACGAGCAACGGCGGCGCTCCCGTGGTCAGTTGGAAAGCAAGGCCGTTGCGCGTGTAGGCGGGTGGCGCATGAGCTGCATGCATCTCGCGGTAGCAACGTGCAACACTCCAAAACGGAATGCGCAACTCTGGTCTGAGGGAGCCGATGTGGCAGACGGAAACGGCGTCGCCCTCTGAGCTCGTCATGGCCCAGCGCCGCTTCCAGTGCGGCACAGCGCGTGGCAGAACAGAGCAATGCACCCAGAAGCCCACGAAGAGGGGGCACGACTGCCGCTGCAGCTGCAGCACCGCCATGCGGCAGGTCGTCACAAAGTCTGCCATGCACCGGACCAGTGATTGCGCACTTTGTGCCGCACGCACATCCGATACCGTGGCGCTACTCCGCAGCTGCCGCGCCGTGGCGCGCACGATACACTCTCGCATCTCTTCATCTGACACGCCGGCCTCCTCTTCACCCGCGCGCGACGCGCCCGCAGTCTCCCAGCGCACTTTTGCCGGTGACAGTTCTGGGAACAAGGCACCGAACAGTGTATCGGCCACCAGCCGGCTGACCCTCTCGTGCCCGTGGTGATAGGAGCTTCCCAAGACGCGAAAGAAATCGTAGAACGTGACATCGAACAGTGCCGTTCGCCTTATGGCGCTGTTCAGCGCGGCATCTATTTCGTCTTCAGCCAAGATAAGGGAAGGCGCCACCACACCCCTGCACACCGGCAAAGCAACCCGGCAGGCACGCGACACCCTGGTGCCCCTCTCAGGTTTCCTGGCAGAGACCACTGGAAGAGGTCGCGCCATGGCAACGGGAGCCGGGATGCTGCTAGTCAAACTTGTCACCGCAGCGCCCTTGGCCGGTGGTGAGGAGGCGGGCCGAGAGTCACCGCTGGAAAGGAGCACCGCAGACGCCGAGACAGCCGCAGCATCAACGGCGCTGCCCTCGTGCCTTGTGATGCGCGCCAACACTGCAGCCGCCTCCACCCTCCGGGATGCGGCCGGCGTGGAGGCCGCCTCAACCCCTTCACATTGTGGGGCATCCGCCTCTTCTTCTGCGCGTACTGCACCATCAGCCTGATTCGTCGGAGCCGCTGCTACCGAAGCAGGAGCTGCCACTCCTTCCATGGAGCTTTTAGCAGCCTTCTCGGCTTCCTGAGGCGCGGCTTGTAGCACCAGCGGTGCGCTGCGATAGTTCGCCTGGAGAACATCTGCGTCCTTCGCGGCGGCGGTCTTTGTGCCCTCCCTCGGCTCGGCTGCCACAAAGGGGCTTGTCGTTTCGGTGTTCACTATTCGAGGCGCCGACTCAGGGCCGCACTTGGGCATAGTCTCCTCGGCAGCTCCCTCCTCTCGCCCCAGGTAGCGCTGTCGCTGACGCTCCGCTTGGGGTGCTCGGCCTGGTGCACTCGAATGCGACATGCGCAACGTTCGCGCCTCCGACTCCTCATAGCCGGCACTGTCGCTAGTATGCGCTTCGTGATCGCCTCGAAGATTCGTCTTTCCATGGGGTGGCGTGGCTGGCATCGCCGCCTCCACGGCAGAGTCCTCTGCAGCTTCCGCGGACTGCTCCTCCTGTTTCTTCGCCAAGGTGTGCAGATATGGCTCTTCCAGCCCCTGCGACTCGGTGGGCTCATGAAAGTTCCGACTTGCCTGAAGCGGAGCGTGGGTTTCATGCGAGCGCAGAGGCCTCGTGCCGCTGTTACCTCGGCATGCAGCCTCGCTGGAGTTGGCTCCATTGGGGTCAGGAGGTACCGCGGGCGGCTGCCCTGCAGTTGAAAACGGCGCTGCGTCATACTTGCTAGCAGGGGTGGCGGCGGTGGGCGGCGCGTCTAGCGGAGGGCCTACGAAGTCGGTGTCCTCCCGAGTCACCGGGGGCTGCGGGGATGCTGCAACGTGTGAGGCGGAAGCAAGAGCGGCCGTAGGGTCAGCGCCTTCACAGAATTTTCGCTCCACGGCTTTCACGAGGGCCTCCTCGTGCCCTGCAAACTGGTGCAGCAGCCCATCTACTCGTGATACCTTGGCGGGGTCATACTTCTCGTACAACTCGATCAGCGCTTGGCGATACTCACGGTAGGACGAAGATGGGGCAGACATCCCGTCGAAGGCGCGCGGAGGAGCGCCGACTCTGGTGTCGGTGCTATTGTATACAGTCGATGCTTTCATAGAGTGTGCGGGAGGGGCGTGCGAGGGTGGGGGAGAGGGAAGCAGGAAGGTTTAGAGCGGGCGGCCCCAACGCCAGGCGGTGAAACGAAAGGCGTAACGAAGCGCATAGCAAGAAGGCACTGACGCGCTGCGCAGGCGGTCCACATGACGGTAGCGGCATCTGCCGTCTGGACGGACTGAGTGCTGAAGGAGACGGTGTCCATGGCGAGGAAAGACGGCAACAGAGGCCTCCGAATGCTGGTTGGCTAAATTGAAGAATGCGTCGGAGAAGAACGCAGCGATAGACACCCGTGGCACCACCTCACCTCCCCTCCAGTCCACCACGCCCCCGCCCTCCTCAGTTGAGGAATACGACTTGAGCATGCATGCGTGAAGCCGGTCAGGGGTGAAGAGCGCGTGGAAGAGAGGGCGAGAAGGAGAGAGGGGAAGAGGGGGAGGAAAGGGGTGGACGGTCGCACGTCATTCGTTCGCTTTCGAGCCTTTCTCTCCCTCTCTCCCTCCATTTTGCGTTTCGCTGCCTCGGACCCGTCACGCAGTGCTGCACCCCTGCAGACGGACACACCCTTGCAAGAAGGGTAAAAGATAGTTGGAGAGAGGAGGACGAAGACGGCAGTGCGTGTGCATGCAGAGAGTGCCCACCTCAACGCTCTGCGGAGGCCGAACGCGCACACGCGCACGACGCTCCAGGCGAATAGTGCCGGCCTATTGGAAAGGGGAGCCATGAGAGGGGAAGGAGAGACGGAAAGAAGTGCGTGAAAAAGGAAAGGTAAGTGGTACGGCAGAGGCAGCGGGAGCACTTGAGCGCCACAGGAGGTGCTGCCGAGGTTGCGGAAAGGATGTCTTGGGGGTGGGGCACCAAAGATGACCTCCTCTGTGCGTCGACACTTCGGCGCTGCCCTTTCAAGTGCGGCGCCCTTCGGGGAGTGGGGGAGAAAAGGGGGGTGGCTGGAACAGTTTTCCGCTCGGTGAGCGACTCTCGCGAACTAAGCAGCACACTTAAGAAAAGCAGCAGCAGCAGCGACCATTTAGCTCGGAGACGAACGCAGCGGATAGCGACCTGAACGGGCCACCGTCGCAATAAGGGCGTCCACATCATCGCTCTTCTTCGACGCCACCGAGAGGCGCCTCCACTCCTCCGCGGCTGCCCGGAAGCCCTTCGTCCTGAACATCTGCAGAAAACGTCTCAAAAATATACCGTACTTCGTGGGGGCTCTTCGCGTCTCCTTCTTCGCACTTGGGCGCGCCACCGCCGTCCGTGAAGCCGCTGCCGGTGCGCGCGGCACGCCGCCCATCGCCGCCTGCAACGCCACCTGACCGTCCACGGCCACGACGGCACCGACCTCGTAGGCGTCACCCTCCTCAACTGCAAAATGCCCCCGTGCGTCCACGGCGCAGATAGTGAAGTTTGTCAAGCGCTCCGGCAGTTCGCTGAGTGTCTCTGCTGGCGAAAGCGATGGCGGAAATGCAGAAAACGATGGTACGGCCGTCGCTGCGCGCAGCAAGACGGCGTGCGGCCCGCACAATGTCTTGACGTCGTGCGTGCCATCTTCTGACCCGCACGCAGTGCCGTTAACCTCAAACTTTATGTATGAACCCTTCTTTTGCCCCATTTTGGTGCTCTGGAGCTCTGTGTATGTGTGTGTGCGCGCGCGCACGGGCCGGTGGGTCTCGAGGCGAAGGACAGGGGAGCGGGGAGCCGCGCAGAGAAGAAGGGAGATCGAAGAGCGAAGTCAGACGGCACAGGTGGGGGGCGAAGACGGCGGGAGAAAGAGCGGAAGACAAGTCTGCAGAGAGCTCACGCAGTCCGACAGCAGTGACATGGGAGGAGTCATCAGTATCGGCCCAAAGCATGTGAAGGAGTGCGAGATGCTGGAGGTGTCGCTACCCCGCCCCTGTGTAACCTGTGCGTGCAACCTGTGTGTGTGTGTGTGTGTGTATGTGTGTGGAAATGGGACCGAGAGAGGAGAAAAGGCGGCTCGCCCTCCTTGAGCCGTAAGAGCAGACGCTTGAAAGCGCGTGCCCAAAAAAAGGGGACGCGCGTCGCCCCCGTTCAACGGAATGCGTGCAGCACGACAGCCATCAGCGCAGCGGCGCCGAAGTCTGTGCCTGTGTTGTAGTACTCTTTCATATGTCATTGCATGATCGCCGTTGCTGTTGAGCGCGCAGGTGTGCATGCCTTAACGTAGCGCTTACGAAAAGCAAGGCACAGGGAAAGAGGCCTCGCTGGCCGTTGCGCGCGCCTCGATACACCGTCTCTCTCCCTCCCCCATCTCGCTACGACAAATACAGACGCGCACCGAACACTTTTCTTCTGCTCACTGAGTAGACCTGGCCGCCTCTTCTTTTGGAGTCTGGTCTTCCCCGCGCAGTGCCTGTAGGAGCTCTGGTGTCGGGTCCACATTCACACACACAAGTGCCGCGATGAGGTACGCCTTCTGCGTCGGTGTCCATGCCACATCTGCGGATCGAAGCAGCGCCAAGCCCTTTGCCTGCACCGCTGCAGCCAAGGCGGATGTTCTCCGCATGTCTGCCACCGCATCGTCGCGCAACGCGACGGCACCAGCAATGAGCTCCTCTGCCGTCGTGCATGCCGGGATGGCCTCTTGAATGAGCAAGTCCAAGAGGGTACTGATGATCATGGTGGCTGTCGCGGTGGTGGATGCCGACTTGCTGCGCGGCAAGGCTCCGGCGACCTCCAGAAGCCCACACAGCGAAGCAATCGGCACCCGTACGGTGTTCAGAAAAGATGCCGTCTGACCGAGGCGGCGAGTCATGAGCATCATAAATGCACTCTCCAGCGCCTCCACGTTCGTTCGGCGCTCTTGCAGGCACCGCACCAGCAGCTCCGCCTGTAAAGCAGAGAGCTTCTGCTGCTGCTCTTGATGCAGCACCCGAAGATAGACGTCCAGCACCGCGTCTGAGACGCACACCCGCAGCGGCGCTTGCCGCCACGCCACCGGATGGGCAAGGGTGCTCGTGAGATACTGGATGAGGTTTGGCAGCATGTCGGCGGCACGGGTCGTGCGCGTCTCGAGCTGCGCCAACAGAAACGGCTTCAGTGGTTGCACAACTTGGGCAACGACCGCGGGTGCCTCATCGACGGCAGAGAGCAACCTCAGCATGGTCGGGACAAGCAGAGCCCGTGGCTCTGCCGTGAGTTCTCGCACACACTCGCCGAGTAGCGCCATGGCATTTTCACACGGCGAGGTCGACGAGGCACTGTAGGTTAGCAGCTGCGTCCCCCTACAGTGCGTGGCAGCCACCACTACTTCGGCGCACCTCATCTTACGCTCTCGACCGTTGGGCCAGTAGCGTGGCGGGTGCCTGGTGGTGCTGAGCCGCTGCTCGAGTCCGCAGAGGGTTGTTTCCAGCAATGCCGCTGCATCAGCGGTCCGGCTACCGCTTGCTGCGCCCGCTGCTCTCAAGTAGGCGGTGATGCAGTGCCAACCCCAGAGCTCCTCACCGCCTGTGAATGCGAAAGCGCGCGCCGAGTCTCTCAGCGTATTGGAGAAGATCCTTAGAAGGGCAGTCCAGACAGACGGCACCGAGTCTGTATCGACAGCGCCGTATGGCTGCGGCTGACTTTCGAATGCTTCTCCTGCGCACAACACGCCGTGCTCTAAGCAGAGGCTCTCGATGATCTCACGCGGCGACTGCACTGCCCCACGCTGCGAAACGTCAATCAGTTGTTGGACAGCGTGATGCCGCAGCTTACGCAGCAACGCCGACTTCTCCGGGTGCTCAGCTTGCGAAGACGCGCCCGAAGGCAACCCCTGCTCTGCCACGCCCGCCATGTGCAATGGAGTCGTGCGCCGAGCCTGCGAAAACCGCAACAGCTGTAAGCAGAGGTGCTCGGAAAGGGAGTCGCGTAGCGTGAGATGTGCCACGACCAGGCGCAGCTCTTCAGTGACCGAAGCACTTCGCTCGAAAAGGGTGATTAGTAGCCGCACCAGCGACTCGTCCGCAAGTGCATGCGTGGTGCACTGAAGCAGCTGCGACGTCGGGCCAAGGCTGTTGGATGACGAGTGGGAGAGAAAGGTTAAAGAATCACTTGCGCCGGCGCCCTGCAGGCCGCGCACGGCGTACAAGCGCCCGCCATCACGCCAGTCCTCGCTGCGTGAGGTGAGCTCCGTCGATTCGCTGTTGGCTGCGTGCACAAGACGCAGCAGCTCAGCTTGCGGCTCACATAGCTGTGGAGGCTGCAGCAGCAGGGCTTGGCTCACGGCAAGGCGACTAACGCGGTTCATGCGCGAGAACAACAGCGCGGCTCGTCTGCAGAGCGCACTCCACAACGGGAGATGGCTCTCACTGACTTGCAGCGTCGCCATGGACCACAAAGCTGCCGCCACCTCGTGCTCCGCTAGCTGCGCCTCACAGTGCTGCAGTCGAGCTAGGCAGTCCGTTAAAAGGGGCAACTGGGCCTGCGATGGGCACGCTTTAGCGAAAGCGTGCACGATGGCCACCAACGCGCGAGGCCTCCACGTGCACAGCACGACGACATCCACATGCTCAGCCAAACGCTGCCCCATGGCAGCACACCTGTCCTCATGCCAGAACCGAGCGGAGGCACGAAGGATGACAAGTAGCACAACGCAGACGTCAGCCTGCACGTGGGTTCCCGGCGGCAAGGAGGAGAGCGCGTCGAGAATGGCATCAGTGCACTCGCGCGTGCACCGCAACAGGTGCGTGTCGGCAGCACTACTACCACATGACCGCGTGAGCACGACTAGAGAGCGCGTGCAACTCACAAGATCGAACAAGTCCGACGACGTGGACAAAGTTAGGGAAGGCCGAGGCGGCGATGAGAAAGAGCGTGGAAGCAAGGCTGTGTTGCGGGCGAAGAGGCACGAGGCTCGAGACGCCACTCGGCACAACACCGATAGAGACATGCGTTGAAGAGAGTTGTGGAGAAGGCGACGGGCTCCCGCAAGAATGGTGAAGCCGCACGGGACAGGGCCTAATCGACGGCAGAGGAGGAAAAGATGGCGCTGATGGAGAGGAGCGAACAGTCTTCGCATTCGTCGACGGAGTGCTGGAGGCCTGTGCGCACCTCAGACGAGGGGATAGACCCCTCGCTTAAGGGCCTCGACGCAAACGAGCCGGAGGTTGGCGGTGAACGCTACGTGATCGGTACCCAAGAACGTGCCCGCGTGATGGATGCTGGATAGTCTGTGGGTAACGTTGGAAGCCTAAGGGGCATGCAGAAGAAGCGAAAGGGCCCGTCCACACGAAACAACGAGCGACACGGGTGCAACGGACGAGAGGAGAGACGCTTCGACCACCCCAAAGCGCAGCGCCATTTGATGACGCGTAGGCAAGGCGCCAACGGCCTTACGGAATAGCGACTGTTTTCCTGCAAGGGCCAACAAGGCGAAGAAATAGCAGCAATTCAGCTTCGTCTGCGTACAGCAGAGAGCGGTCTACAACACCACCAGCGCATTCGCACATACACACACACACACGCACTGCGATGAACTTCGTAAGTGGCAGAGCCGTCGAGAATGCGATTCGACGACTTGACGAACGTCGGCCTGCAGAAGCTAAAGAAAGGTGTGCATCAGTTTTCAGAGTACTCGTCGAGAGCGCACCGTGCACCGAGCGGCAACGGAAAGTCTTCTGGAAACAAAAGCAGCGGCGTATCGTGGTGGTGCCCGAAAGTGGTTCCGAGCCACCGCGCCGCAGCGGCGCGCAGCGTGAGCTGGCCACAGTAGCCAAGTGGGAGCTGGAAAAGGTCGGCAGCATAGAGCCAAGGAATGGAGGCGTCGCCAACGGGGAGCTCACCGCCCACAATGAAGAGCGAGGACCTCGCACAAGTGTATGCGCAGCCGCTGCGAGCGGAAGGACACAACGCACCAGCTACATTGACCTTGCACCAGGTCGCTGGTTCATCCTGGACACGAATACGCCAGAGATCGCCAAAGTACAGCGACACATCCGGCTCATTTGCATCTCCACCAAAGAGATAGACGTAGCCGTCGTGCATAGCCAGCGAAGCGGCATACCGGGCGGCTGGGCGTGGCGCGAACGGGTGCAGCCTCACCGAACGCCATGTGTTGAGCCTCGTGTTGTACTCAAAGAGGGTGTTTACGTACTCGCGATGCGAAAGGGGGCTTCTCTCGCCGTCCTCAGCCACGTATCCGCCGAAGAGGTAGATGCAATCCCCTGACACCGCAGAGCTACAGCCGCACAACGGAAGCATGGCACCGGACTCGGTGGCGCTGCCGCCGTCGTGAGAGACGGCCGGTCTGAGATGATGCCACATCGACGTGTGCAGGTCTAGGTACCACAACGGCGTCTCTCCAGGCACCGCTGGAGTGCCCATAAGCACGTACATGCGACTGCCTACGGTGTGTGCGCTGTGAAGAAGGCGCGCACCAGGGCCCTCCGGACACGCCTGAGCGTGATGCAGCACCGACCACCTCCACGTAAGAAGGTCGAGCTCTAAAACGTCATCATAAACGACGGGGCTGCAGAGGTCCTGCCCCCCATACACGATCATCTTGTCTCCATGGATCACGGAAGAGTGGGCAAGCCGCGGTGGCACCATGTCACTGTTTTCCGGGGCCCTTCGCGACCAGCGTCGGCTGTCCATGTCGTAGACATACACGTCATTTGCGAAGTGAGCAAGCGATCCGCCACCGAATAATATGAGATAGCGATCTTGATAGTGCACCAGTGAGTGGCAGCACCCCGGCGGCGGTGTCACAGGTGACACGATAGATGAGCGGCTCACCGAACCACCACACAGCCAGCCAAAAGGAAGTGCGACCTCCAGACCCCCGTCGCGCGCGCCGCTCTGCAGTGGCATGACCACATCCGAGGCGAGAAAAGGTCCGAGGGCCTCTGCGCAGAATAGCAGCTCAGTGTCAGGAGTGACAGCAACACAAAGAGAAGCGTTAGGGAGGAAACGCACGGGCAACAGCGGCGTGCAGACACCAAAATCGGCAGCCACCCTCACTCTGCGCCCTCCGCTTCGCTCAAACGCACTCGATGTCTGTCGAAAAAAGAAAAAGGTGTCGGGAAGGGGAGAGCCTACGCGAGGAGAGGGGAAGGCCCGAGGTGCCGCCTGGGAAGGGAAGGAGGAAGCAATGAGAGGCCCGAGAGGGGAAGCGCTTACCTTGAGACGGCTTGCTTGAGCTGTCTGCCACCCCGCGGTGCTCCTTATGCCGCGCCCGACTGTCAGCAGAGTACGCAATGGTGATGGCCGCGTTTGTAGCCTCGACGGGCACAGGGGAAAAGGGAGGATAGAGGAAAAGGACGAGTGCCTGTGATGTACACAAGAGTACAGCGGGGGTGAGGACAAACAGCGCTCACCGAAACTCAGTCGACATACGCCAGCAGGCCCCGGGAGAGCAGTCCGGGGGCCACGATGGCCCTGCGGGTGCAGGCAAGCCGACTCGAGGGAGGAGAGGGCGACGGCGCCCAATGGAGTGGAGATGACGCGTGACAGGCACGCCACACCGACACCGGCGCACACAGAGAGGGTGAAAGAGACGCCTGTGAGGTGAGCCTTCCTCTTGTCCTATTCGTCTTTCTTGTCTTCATCCTTTCCTCGCCAATGAGAAAGGGATTTGCCTGAGGCGGGCCGCAAAGACGTGCTCTGTACTCGTGCGAGGCGGGGGGAAGCTGCTGCGCCCCTCCACCTCCCCCAAACACACTCATACACACACACACACACCTGAGGGAGCTGCCCCCTGCACGTTTGGCTTCGGGAGATGTCTCCTGTTGATGAAAAACTTTGCAGGCGGCTGGACGGTCACAGGTAGAGCGGCGTCCTCGCTCGCGGCGGTAGTGTGCCCAAGGCCCTGTGGATTTGAGCTGGCCAGGCGTACAAGGCGCAAGCATGGTATTGCACCACCACCACCACCACCCTCCCCTCTCCTTGTTTCGATGTGTGGAGATCACCATAGTTCGCCGACCTCACTGCAGAGCTTCGCAACTCGTGCAGACATGCGCACACAAAGGGGAAATCTTGGGGTGTGCGCCTCGTGCTGAGGCAGGTCGAGAAGGGTGAGGAGGAACAGCCATGGAAAGACTCCCTCGCAGCGCTACTCTCCCCCTCCCCCCCCGCACCCTCCCCATGCGGCTATCACAGGCGTTTCAGCACCTCCATACGCTCATAGTCGTCGTGTGCCGACTGCAGCTGCGCCAGCCACGGCGGCCCGTTTGCCGGGAGCTGTGGCAAGGCACCGACGCAGCGGCTCCACATCGCCAGCCTCTGCAAAACTTCCTGCTCCAGCCGCGCGTCATCTTCCGTGTCGTCTCCCTCATGGGCCGCATCAGCCACTCCGCTGCCAAGCGCTGAAGACAACTTATGTTCCTGCCAGCGAGCGACGCAGCTGACGAGCGTCTCGGCCAGGCTCACGGCAGGCACGTGGCCGCCTTCGCAGAGTGCCCGCCCGCATTCAGCAAGGGTCCGCACACGACGTGCTCCATCCTCGGCGGTGAAAGAGGGGTGTGACTGCAACAGCCAAGCCAAGAGCGCGTGCAGAGACGAGGCAGTTGTAGACGACGAGGCGATTGGGTGCACGAATCGAGCCTCCAAGGCAGCGGCGAGCTCGCGCGTCGAGGTGTCCTGGCTCTGCGGCAGAGAGAAAAAGCGGGTAATACCGGCCAGCAGCAGCTCCGGCTGCATCTCGGCTGGCACCACAGCCGCCAAAGCTGAGAAGCATGCTAGCAGCTGCGGATGCTGTGCATGCCACGAGTCTAGCAGCGTCGCAAGAGCCTCACCTGCCCATTCCCCCGCTTCGCAGAGTCGCCGCGAGCGCTCCGCAACGGCATGGCACACCCGCGTCTCCACCGCCTCGGCCTCCGCCGCCGAGAGCTGCGCTAGGCAATGAAGTGTGTGCGCGAGCGCCTCCAGCGTGCTCAGGCTTGGGGTGGACTCACCGCCAGCGGCGAATAGAACCGCCTGCGTGTACGCGTCCTGCTGCTTGAGGAGGTCGACCGCAGTGTCAGGCAGTGCAGTCACGCCGGCTTCTAGCAGCGTCGCGAGTTCCTCCGCGGCGGCGTGGCGTGTCGACGTTGCAGCAGGGGCCCCGGGCGCTGAGGTCACACACTGCCACAGCGTAGATACCAACGGAGTGCTGCGATTACGCAGGCGCGCCGCGCCATCTGGCCCAAGCTGCCCCGCAATGGCCAACACAACCGCCACACTCGCCCTAGCCACATCCATGACGGCGTTCACATTGCCCCCCGGGAAGCCGTTGCTGCAATGTGCGCCACATTCCAGGTACGCTGCGAGTGCGTGCATCAGAATGTCCATCACGCATATGGCGTCAGGTTCTATCGCCCACCTCGTTGCAGACATCGACGACACATGCCGCGCTACGCAGCACGGGAGTAAGGCGGACTGAGCGAGTAGATCTTCCGGCTGCGCCAACTCAAACCACGTGAGAGCTGCTCCCGAGTCCCCCATGACCAAAACGAGCTGCTGGCCCACCTGCGGGACCGCCATGTTGATCTCCTCCATGCTCAACATACCAAGGAGAGCCGTCAGGCGTTCATACGTTGTGAAGATGGCGAGCTCGACCTCATTGTGGGTTACTTCGTAATCATTGATGTCACCGTCAGCGACCTGTCGTGCCACGTATGCCGAGATGCTCCTCCACTCATCCTCCACCAGCCCACCATGTGCGAGGCGTGCTGCAAGTGCTCTCGTGCATTCCTGCATGTAGGGTCTCAGTTGGGTGATAGCGGCTGACTTCTCCGCGTTCGCCACACACGCCTGTTCAATGAAGTCTGCAAAGTCATCCGGGTCGTCGTCCGGCTCCATCTCAGGAAGCGGCGCAGGCTGCAGTGCCTGCGTCAAGGCGCTGATCCCCTCACAAACGTGACACACCGCGGTCATGGGAGCTGCCGGCGCCTGCAGCAGCTGCCCCAGTCGGTCGGCCGCAGAGGAGAAGAGTCGAAACAGGGGTACGTCGCTGGGCTGCTGTGTAACGATGGCTATTGTGGATGACTCGAGGGCGGCGGCGATCACTTGACTGATCGCCTCCCAGTCCACCGTGGCGGCAGACGAGGCCGCAACGGGCTGTAGCACCAGCGGCAGCGTGCTCGACAGGAGAGCCTCGGCGGCTTCGTTGAGAATGGTCTGACAGCGCAAGACGCTGCAAACGAGCTTCAGCACCTCCTCCGGGCACGTCACCGGGGAGGAAGACGCAGAGACAGCAGCATTAAGACAGAGCAGGCAGTACTGCCACACAGTGCTCGCGGGAAGTGCCGCCCAAAACGTCGCCGCGACCTCCTGCGGCTCACCGTGCATCGCCTCCCACAGAAATCCTACAGCAGCGTCGGTGGCACGCACAAGCAGCTGCAAGTCAGCCGCGTCGGTCAGCGGAGACTCGAGTACGATAAGCAAGTGGGTCTGCAGCTGACGGCGCTGCGTGGCGCGTCGAATGGAGCCGATGGCGACACGGCGGTCTGATAAAATATCAACGACTGCGACGAAGATCTGCAGGGCCATGCGGCACTCATCTGCCGGTGTGGCATCACCACCGCGTATCCAAGCGCGCAGTCGCTCGACCAAGTGGTCTTCGAACACGATGAGCAGGCAGGCTACACACTGGGTGAGCTGCCTGCATGCTGCCTCGACCGAAACACTGCGAAGCGTTATCATGTAGAACTGCAGCAGCTCCTCCAAGCCGGCAGGGCGGCGATCCAAGGGCTGTGCGAGGCGGTCCAGTATCACTTGCACACAGAAGTGCCGATTGAGAGCGCACACATAGGTTACCGTTCCAGGGGACGTGCGGGCTGTGTCGTCGTCGAGCACCCACCGTAGCAACTTTGGAGCAATCGTGTGGGCTGCCAACGTGCCGCCAACGTCCAGGGAGTGGTCAATGGCGTGCACCAGCTCCTGGTTCGAGTCCTTATCACCGTGCCTGGAGAAGTGCACCACAGCCGCGGCCGCATCAGCGACGTGTGCATCGTCACTGCTCATTATGAAGATAAACTTTTACAGAGTGCGCCTCAGAGGACGACGGGGTGTGGAAGGCAGTGGGATTGGCTGGCGCAGTGAGGCCCGCACGGGTCGACGCCCGTAGGGCGCTGGCCCTGATGAAGAAGGGAGGGACGAAAGAACTCGCCGGCAGCGAGAGTGCCATGCAAAGAGACAGAAAATATCTGAAGTGGGGTGGAGGGGCAGCGGTCATGAATCGAGTCGGTCAGCGAGGAAGGAGGGGAAGGGGGAGGGGGGGAGAACGTCAGGCAAAGATGTGCACCCGGAAGTTCATGCATAAAGAGGGGGTGGAAGAGAGACGAGAGAGGGTGCGAATACCTCTTTTACCACCACCTCTGCAGCAGCTGCGACAGTGCCTACAAGAGACCAGCCTCCCTAAGCGGTAAGGCAGCTGAACATCTTTGCCTGCAATACGTCCGGTTGGGGAAAGCAGCAGCATGTGCACCGGGAGAGGGGTGAAAGTGACGCGGATAGACAGAGCCGATGCGAAGGCAATGGAGCGTGCCGAAGAGCGCTGGCGCGCAGGCACATGCGGGTGATAGAGAAACGCACACGTGGCTACATTTGGGTGTTTGTGTCGGAACGACGCAACTTAACGGGCGGGGAGGGCGGCCACATCAGAGGAAGGCAACGGAAGGTAGGGAAGGGGGAGGGGGGAAAAACGGTCGAAGATGACAGAGTACGCGCTGAGACCCAAAATTAGTGGATCCGGTAGCTCATGAAGGACACACACACGTAGGCCTCGCAGACCGTCACGCACTGGCAAACAGTACCGCTGCAGAGCATGGATAGGACGCAGTATGGTCCGGAAGACACAACGCCGCCCCTCGTCCAGATCGGGTGCTTCTTCCTTCAGTGTGAGCTTGAATTAGCCCACGATTGCGTCACCGTGGCCCAGCCCCTTTCCACCTTTCCGTAACGCTTCACACTTACGCTCAGGCACCACCGAGACGGCGCTTCACAGCAGCCTTGCGCTTGCTGTACAAGCTCTCCAGCACCGACAAGCCCACCATCTCATCTACCGCCTCCAGCTCTTCCCTACGCGCAGCGACGTCGTCAGAGTAGCCGCGGTCTGGTGAGTAGCTCGGTCGCAGGTCATCTGGGTAATAGTAGCTGAACACGAGAGCGTGCGCCACTAAGTAGCCAAGTACAGCACACAGGATTGCCCAATAGTATTCCCTCGTTTCTGCGCCGGCCTTGCCTTCTCGGTCGCGTTGGTCCGCCTCTTCCTCCGCCCTGGCAGCCTGCTCATACTGCCCCCGCTCCGTGAGCTTCCGCTTGCGATACGCCAGCTCGTCACGGCTGCTGCGATGCGTGAGGGGGTGGTCTGTGAGCGTGTTGCTGTGCATAGAGTCCACGTAGAGAGACGTGGGGGACTGCCGCATTGAAAAGATGGCGTTGCGGCGTGCATCGAGGGACGAGGCGCTGCCAGGGGAAGAGTCGCCAGCGGTGCACTTGGCTGCACCCGCCCCTGCGGCCGCCCTGGCGCAGAGAGGAGCATACCGGCGCATACCCTTACGGATGGCCGAATGAAACGGAGAGAGGCTGCGCCGGAGTGCGGCCTTTTTCGTTCAGATTTTGTCGAACGGCAAAACTCCGCTCCTCCGAAACTCGGCGATGTCCACAGCGACAGTCCGAAGAGAAGAAAACGCAATCGCTGCAGAGAGTGGCGGGTGAAGGACGACCGATAGTGAACAGCAGTGCAGCCAAAACACTTCAAATTCTTCGTTAACTTACGAAGGTTGAAAGAGAGAGGGGGGCGAGTATCGTTTCCGCTTGATGCGCACGCCCCTTTCTCACGCAAGCTGGCGCACCATAGGAGCGCGACGAGAGAGGGGAGGAGGGGAGAGGAAGGGAAAAGGGGGGCGAAGGAGGAGTGGCGCAACGAGAGAATGCCAAACGAGTGCGGCTGCTGCTGAGAGCAAGAGAGCCCCCCAATGCGTTGCACACATATGACAGCACTGCATGGACACCGTGATGCGAAGCTGGGGAGGAGCCCCGGCAAGCGCACATCGCAGGCGTGAGGGCAGGATATGGAAGGGCGAAGTCGACTGCGCGAGCCCGGTTGTGAAACCGAAGTGCGGAGGGCAGCACGCTTGTTCCCTTTCTCACACATTCCCTCTCTCCTCTTTTCTCTGCCTCAGCCGGTGGGTACCGTTGCCCACTCTGACCAGGACGCATGTGAGCTCTTGCATAGCCCGCGGAGCTTTCCGCCGAACGCGGGAGCGTGTGCGAATACAACAGTGGGTTTGGTGCCGTACTCAAGTCAGAAAAGACGAAGCGAAAAGGCGAAAGAAGAACGACCCAACGAAGAGAAGCGAAGGCACTCACGAGCACACACAAACACATACACACTTCCGGCGTTATCGATGACGATGGGGGGGAAGCTGGCCCTTTTTTTCGCGCTTCAAGCAACATCATGCACGGGCGCTTTCACACACAGGCACACAACACGCACACAGGGAGGAACATTTAAGAGAGGGGGAGGGGGGAGGGCAGCGAGGGAAAACGAACGCGGCAGCGCCCCCTTGTGCTGCCCTTTGCCCACTCTGGGAGTCAGGTGCCCCTGTAATCGCCCTGCCTCCAGCTTAGCCCTTCATGTTCTGGAGGACGGACATGGCGATGGGGATGACGAAGTACATCCAGTACTTCTGCAAGAAGGAGCGGTCGTCCACAGGGACTTCTTCCTCGACAATTTCGCCCTCCGCGTTGCGCACCTGGCGCTTCTCTGATCGCAGCTTTTCGCCTTTGTCCTTTGCCTCCTCCATCAGAATGGAGAGGTCTTCGTAGCGCACCTTCCGCGCCACCTTGACTGGGTGCACGAGACCGACCCTGGTGTTCAAGCGCACCGTTGGGAAGAGCTTCTGCACCACGCTGCGGTCGCACTCATCACCTCTCTGCATCTTCGAATGAAAAACGTTTGTCTCACTGCTCACCTGCAGGCCCATCAGAGAGGCATTGGGGCCCGGGACAATCCTGATCTCCTCATTGAGCACCACTGTCTTACTGTCTATCGCGTCGAAGCCGCGGATCAGCGAGCAAGGCGTGACCACCACCGTTGTGGCGTGCTTTGGTGCCGGCCGGCCCTCCTGGTAAGGGTAGGCGCGGTAGTACACGAGGTCAGCCGCCGCGAAGCGGTTGCGTTCCTCGATGCTGAGGCTCGCCTCACCGCCCAGCTGTGTGGAGATGCGAGCTAGTGCCTGAGAAGAGAGACGCGAGATGGCGAAGGAGCCGACCTTGGCCCACTCGCCGTCACTGCCGACACGACGCTCCAGCACATAAGACCGCGACATCGCGTGCGCCGAGTTAGCGCACACGAAGGCGAGCACTGCCAGCAGCAGACACAACATCTTCCACAGGGACGCCATGGCTGCTAGAAGGGAGACCGGGAAAGGGGGTGATAAGTGGGATTAGAAATAAAGCACCTCGTGGCTCGAGAAAGGAGGACAGGTCGCCGAACAGGCTGTTGAGCGAGACCGTGAATTGGGGAGGCACAAGCAGCCTTTGACACCACTTGCAGCCGGCACACGTGTCTTTGTCAGGGAAGGCTAGTGCTGTAGGACGGGTGGGCCCGAGTAAGGGAAGGGAGGGGGGAGCAGAGACCAAAAGAGATAAGCAGTAAGACGGACAGCTAAGAGAAAGGGGTCTGCAGAGCCGTCGACGATAACGGAATGCAGCGACGAGGCCGGCAGAGAGCCGGTCCTCATGCCCATGCCACCAAGTACGCCTCCATACGAGAGGGGGGAGAGCCTTTTCGTAGATGCGGCCTTTGGTAGCCTCGCTGTCGCCAACAGAGCATGCTGCCAAAAAGCGCGCCTCGCTCTGTTCGACTCGTGAAAGAGGGCATTTCTTCGCCACGCCGAGAAAGGAAAAAAAAACGAAACAGCCTTTAAAACAGAGATTACCTCTCGATGAGGCGCCCCACGAAGCAGCGGCCGTTATAGTGCGGGTGCCGGAAGGGAGTCGATCATTTGTGGCCGCCGCCTCCCCTTCTCTCGTGAGCGTTGGAGGAATTGGCTGTCGCTGTTTGACGCAGTCGAGCTTCTGTTGCGTTATCTGTGCTTCGTGAGAGTGCCGTGCAGGTTCAGCCTCCGCACTCGCTTGTGCCGGCACGCGCGCTTCCTTCTACGAATGCAACGACATACATGGGCACTGTCACCTACGCCAGCGATGCAGCCTACTCTGCAATGAGCATCAGCGGGAACACGACCGTGGCATCGCCTTGGACGCGCACAACCTCTGTGTTTTCCCTCAGAAGGCCACACGCCACATCGTCAGCGAGAACGCCGGAGCTGACGCAGCCATCAGCCTCCAGTCCTGTGGTCACCATGACCACGGCGTCCATCGGTACATTGCTCAGAAGCTGGTGTTTGGGAAGACCGCCGCCGAGTACGATAGCCAAGTTGCGGCCGCCCTTTGTCGCCGCTCGTTGGCGCAGCCGCAAGACATCGCCCAGCGGGTCCACAACGAGCCCCTTATGCGAGAAGTTGTAGAAGTAAATCATGTCGCCCATCGATCCATCTGTGAAGGCTGGCGAGAAGACAGAGATCTCGTTTCGGTAGCACCAGTAGAGCAGGCTGGAGGAGCATGTGTCAGGGTGGTTCTTCGCCAGGGCGGCACCCATGGCCTCGATAATCTCGGATGGGGCCGTGTGCGTCTCCCAACGCGACGCCCGCTGCGCCTCGTGAATCGAGGCTAGCACGGGTGTGAAGAAGTCTTCGAACCAGCAGTAATTGTCATTTGGAACGAGGAGGTTGCCGATGCGGTTGATGCCACGGCGGCGCAGTGCCCGCCCGTCCAGACCAAAGTGGCCGAGCCGAGTGCTGCCGCCACACTTTATCACGTCCTCTTCGATGCCGCCGGCGGACGAGATGAAGCAGTCCACGAGTCGCTCGCGAGCCAAGTAGACAAACGCTTCGCGAAGGCCACAGGAAATCATGTTGGATGTGTATGCGAGGAAGACGCGATCCTCCGGTGTGCGGTGATGAAGGATCTGCTGCACGAGCTGGCGCGCACGGCCAATCTGAGTAGCCTGCAGACCAAAAGTGGGAAGGCTCGACAGAACGGCCCGAAGAGTCTCCTCCTGCGTCGCATGCAGCAACGACTGGAAATCCACGCCGGATACCTGCGAGGTGCTCGGCGCCGGCTGCGCAGCACCACCTGGCACTCGCACATTCACTGAGTCCTCCCTGGCAGTAGCTCCTGTCTTTGTTGACACAGATTTCCCACGGGGCGCGGCGGAGCGTCTTTTGCCGTGTTTTGGTGCTGACGCAGAGGAGCGCATGTCAATGGCTGTGAAGAGATGGAGCGCAGCGATGAAGGAAGAGGACGGAGGGGAGCGGTGGACCTGACGCAGAAGAACAGCGGACGTCTCTGCAGTCTTCGGGAAAGGAGAAGCGGTGTCTTGTCTGCAGCGCAGCTTTACGGTTGAGCCGCGAAGAGCGGAACGATTGACAGTATGTGTGAAGAAACGCCCCTAGACAACGGCCATGGAGGGAGGGACGAGCTGCGTGCAGCGGTGGTGGAGGAGAGGGGTGCCAAAAGGCGGGCAGGGATGGCAGTGGCGCTTTGTGGAAAAAAAAGGCAGATGCGCGCTACTCGTCGCTGGACGCGGTTCCATGCACACCAGAGAAAGAGATGCGCGGCTGTGTCGGATGGCCCGTTTCGTCGGCCCCACGTACTCCTTCAGCGAGCGCGTGGCGAAAATAATAGCGCAGGCGTCAGCCCCCTGACGTTCAGCATCGAGTCTGTGTGAAAGGGGAGGGCACTTAAGGGGAGGAAGACGCGTGAATTTGGTCCTGAAGAAGAGCTCAGCCACACCCCTGTATACCGCATGCAAGTCTACCGGCGGGTCTGTCTCGCTGTATGTGTACGACAGAGAGACGGAGAGGGAAAAAAGGCGTGGAAAGGACGGTGAAGGCAGCCGAGTTGCGACAGAAAAACGGATGGGATGCGATTACCACAGATAAGAGAAGAGGGTAAAGATCTCCGCCGGCAGCCGCTGTAGCGGTACACGTGTGGGTGATCGCACTCGCTGATCCGTCGAAGGAAAACCATGTCAAGCACCAGAGACTGAATCAGCGCGTGAGGCACCCACCAGCCGCGCGCATCCTACATACACAGAGGCGAAGAGAGAGAGAGAGACACGTCCCCCTCTGATATCCGCCCTCGCCCTTCAACTCTTTCACAAACGCGCGTCCGTCTCTCCCTCCATGAACACTACTGCCACCCGCATTACTACCGTGTGCCCGTCCGGCCTCACGACGATGCTGCCGCCATGGGTGACATCTCTTCTGCGTTTACCTTTCTTTTTTTCTGTTGCTTGGTGCTTTCATGAAGGGAGCGAGAGACGAGAGCAAGCACACTCGCTGCATGCCCGCTTGTCTACTCACGTCCCCTTTGAGAGGGGGCGGCACACAACACCGACAACTCGCAAACGGCATGAGTAAGAAAAATCGAAACGCACTTTATTTTTAAAGGGAGCGTCGTCGCTATCGCCTGCAGTGATGAACGGCAACGCGTTGCTTACAAAGCGGGGAAAAGGCACACTCCGCACACACACACGCGCACAGCGAGAGAGAGAGAGCGCGCGCACGGATCAATCGAGAACACATGAGCGGAAAGAAAGATGCGTACACATGATGAAACAAGATGAATCTCACAGGAAAGAATGTCTCGCCCGATTCGCACGCGGCAGCGATGCGCAACAGCGAATACGGCACATGTCTTGTACGATATATCGGCATCCAAATCTGACACAGTTGCAGAGGTGAAGGCATAGGGAGGGAGGGAGGGGCACGAGCTGGCTGATGCGGAAGCATAAGTGGAATACACAAAGATAGAAAGGGAATAGGAAAGACGTCACCACATGAAAGGCGAGGCCATGAGAAAAGGTCTTTTCTTGCTAAACTCCGGCGTTGAGCAGCTCAAACCACTGCCGCATGGCGTCCGCGATGATCTCCGGCAAATTCTGAATGTCACGGATAATAAGGTAATAAGGGAAGGGGAAGTCTTCCATGTACGGGCGGCGCACCACGCGGCTAGCTTGGAACTCGACGATCTGCATGTCCAGGATTGAGTTCGACTGAACGCGCTGCAGTCGCTCTTCTCGATCCGCCTTGAGGAGGCGCATGCGTTCTGCAGTGGAGAGGCCCTGCAACGACTTTGCCCTCACTGGCGCTGCTGCAGCTGCTGGGGTCGCTGCGGGGGCAGTACTGGGAGCCGCGGCGTCCCTCCCAGCTGCCTTGATGTCTAGAAGCACGAACACCACCATCTGGTGGTTCTCCTCGGCCCGCACCATGAGCTGCCGCAAGTCGGCGCGATTCTCTGTGATTTGGCCGTCACCAATAATGAACATGATCTGCTGCAGCTGCTGTGTTGTGGAGCGGGTCTGACCACGCATGCGATCGCGAGCTTTGTCGAGGTAGTCCAACGTGGTCTCCAGCAGCAGCTTCATGTCGGTGGCTTTCTGCTCAAACGTAATTTCGCTGAAGAGGCGCGGGCCGCTGTCAGTGAGGAACGGCTCCTCCAGCGGGTGTACCACATGCGTCTCCTTGCCGAAGCACGCAACGCCGAACTCGCCCGCTTCTAGCTGCTGCAGAGCCTTGGCGATGAGGGCCACCGCACGGCAGGATAGCACGCCGGCATTGTTGCACCGCATGCTGAGCGAGTCGTCAAGGGCCACAAGTATTTGGTATGTGCGTTTGTTTGGCTTGGTTCGGCGTAGCCAGATACGGTCCTTCTTGAACTGGGAGGCAATGTACGGAATAATGCGTTTCATGTTAAGCCGCTTACCTGTCTTGTAGTCGCCCTGCAGCTTATCCGCGAGGGTCGGGGCGAGGATGAGGCGGAGCTGCTCGCACAGCTGCTGAGAGAGGCCCTGCACTGCCGTCTCTTGCTCCAGCCACAGCTGCCGGCCGCGCTCAAGCTTCGCGTTCGCTTCCGCAGCGGCACCTTGGCTATCCTTCATGGTGCTGTCGTCGTCGTCCTCCGTCTCCTCCGGCGCACTCGCCTCCTCCTCACAGGCAGTCGTCCGCACCTTCTTCGATCGCTTGGCTGTTGCCTCTGCCGCTTCCTTCCCCAGTTCGGTGAGTTCGTCCTTGCTCTGGCGACGCTTGCGGCGCGCGTCTTGAAGGGCGTCAGTGGACTGGTCCTCGTCCTCCTCGCCACTCCCGTCACTGTGGCTCTCATCTTCCTCGGGCTCTTCTGCTTCGGTCGGCTTTGCCTCTGTTTGCTCAGCTGCCGCCAGGCCCTCGTGGTCACCGTCCTCGTCCCAGTCGAACTCCTCCACGTCCTCTTGCCCATCCGCCTGGTCTGGCTTTGGGAGCTTCTCCGCCGCGCGCTCATCTTTCTCGTCCGTTACCTCCACCTGCTTGTTGAGATTCAGCTGCTGAAGCTGACGCTGATGCCACTGCAGGGCCTCCTTGATGGCACGATAGGGGTTGTGCTGGGATCGGGTCTGCTCCGTGTTGTCGCGGCGCTGGGCTTGCTCGTTCTGCTCCTGTTGCTTCTTCCAGTTCTGCCCCGCGTCGTCCTGCTCCTGCTCTGCGCCCGGCTGCTCCTCCTCGTTGGCGGCCTGCTCTGTGCGGTTCTTGATGGAGGTGTCCTTTTTCTTGTCTTTGTCCGGGTTCTCCGTGGACTCGTGCCCCTCCAGGTCATCCTGCTGGCCGCCCTCGTACACGTTCTCGTCGGGACCATCGCTGGCGTCCTCCATGTCAGATGTCTCACCCGCGTCGTCGTCGCGATCCTGCTGCTCCATCTCCTCCTCGCCAAACTCGCTATGCCCCCCGTCGGTCTCGGCACCACTGTCAGCGCGATCTTCAGAGGCGAAGTCCCCCTCCCCAGGTTCCTCGTCCGCGTCGCTGGGCAGCTTATCATCCCGTACACTCTCTTCGCGCTCCTCCCCCTCGGCATCGCTGTGCTCGACAGAGTCACCGCCGTCGCTGCCGTCCTCGTCCATCTCACTCTTGGCATCGTCGCCGACCAGGTCATGCGCGCCGGACCGCTCCTCGTCGGCGTCGCGGATCTCGTCCGCCTTGTCGTCGAAGCCGCCGGTTTCCTCGTTCTCCTCGCAATTTTCGTCACCCTCGGCTAGGTCGTCCTCAGGCACATCCTCGGCCGCACTGCCAGCATCCTCGTTCATGTCGTCCATGTCGCCAGCGTCCTTCTTGGACTTCTTGCGTGTCTGCTCCGTGCTGTCATCGACGTCACCCATTTCCCTTTCCGAGTCGTCGCCCTCCTCGTCGCTCTCGCTGCGTTGCTCCTTTCGTCCGTTGAAGTCTGTCTCAACGTCCGCTGCCTTGTCCTCGTCGCCCTCGTCCTTCTCATCGTCGCTCACCTCCTCTCTGTCCTTCATGTTCATGAGCTGGTCCTCATTATCGATCTGGTCCGTGACGTCCTTCTCGCCTTGGCCGTCATCCATGCCGGTGCCATTCTGCTGCCCGCCACCCTCGCCGTCGCCCTCGCCGTCGTCGGGCTCCTCGTCCTCGGTCTTGCAGAAGCCCTTCTTGAGGAGTACGGTGAAAAGGCGAGAGATGATGACGCCGAAGGAGCACTGTGCATCCAGTACGGTGCTCCACGCATCACGTGCGCGCTGTACCTCACGGCGACACACAGAGAGCCTTGGCAGCAGCTCTGCCTTTTCGCCTGCAGAAAGTGCACATGTGCGCGGCAGCGCCGGGCTGGTTGAGGCAGCTGCAGTGGCAGCATCCTCAACGCTGACAAGTGAGGTGAGGAGATCTTCCAGGACTGGCACGAGCCGCTGCAATGCTTCGTGAACCGCAGCGACATGCGTAGTGTAGCGAGCATAGACAGTGGACTCGCGCTGAGGCGTATCGGCATCGGACTCAGAGCTACTATGGCCGCTCGCCCTCGTCTCCGCGTCCGTCGCGGCCGTCGCCGATGGTGCCCCCGCATCATCCTCGAGCACCACGCCCTCACCCTCACCACAGGGATTGAGGGCATCGCTCAATTCCTCGATGGCATCGCGCAGCCGCTGAGCCCACAGTTTCGGCAACTGCTCAGTGCGGCGCCGCTTCGCCTCCGCGGCGGGACGCTCGTTCGTCTGCATTGATGGTTGTTCATGGCGCGCGAGAACATCAGTGACCGCGGCAACAAGAGGCTTTGCAGCAGCAGCGATGCTTAGGAGACCGCACGCCTGTATGCGGCACACCACGCCCAACACACGGTGCAGCACATCGAAGCAGACAGTGGAAACGCCAGGCGGCACTGCGGATACAGCGGAGCGGCGCAGCGGCTCGTACGAGGTGCAAACCACCCACAGCTCATTCGTGACACTCGTCAGCTCGCTAACGAGGCCGAGATCCTCTGTGGCGTTTCCGGCGAGCATGTGCGGCTGCTGTGCCATCCACATCAGCCCGCTGCACACGGACTGTATAAGACAGGCGACCTCAACGAGGTCGTCGAGGAGGGTGCGCGACACAGCGTGACCCACTCCACTTCCGCTGGCGTCACCACCTGAGGCCGGCGCGCTGTGCTGCACAGCAACCTCCAGCACATAAAGCTCCTCATGCAGATGGAACAGTTCGCAGAGAGTGGCAGCAACGCTCACAGCGTTCGCGAAAAGGCTCTCCGCTATGCCCGTTGCCCGCTTTGCCTGTGCAGCGGAAAGGTCGTGGTGCGGCCTCCTCTCCACCTCGCGTAATCGCTGCAGCCACCGTGCAAAGCGATAATGCTGCGCCGCAGCAGCGCTGAGACGGGCGGCTGCCGTTGTCTGGTCGTGATGCGCCTCACGGCACCCCAGCATCGCCTCAGTTGTGGAGAACAAAACCTCCCAGGCGCTGACTTGGCTCTCGTGCGTGTGCGGTACACCGGCCTCAGAGAGCCGG
This sequence comes from Leishmania martiniquensis, assembly GCF_017916325.1. NCBI lineage: Eukaryota > Euglenozoa > Kinetoplastea > Trypanosomatida > Trypanosomatidae > Leishmania > Leishmania martiniquensis. The sequence continues at coordinate 86,369 of NC_090155.1, forward strand.
TCGAAGAGAGCCTTGAGGGCCCGTACTTTCATCTGATTCGGCGTCTTGGGCTGCTGAAGAGTCGTCACGTTCTCAATCACCTCCTGAGCGGCATCTCGAAGGAACGTATGAGCCTGTTCGAGGTGCACGTTTCGGCTCAGCAGCTGTAGCGCAGGATCCTCGGCCGTGGCAACCGCTCCCCCTGCTGGATTATCTGTGGCGGCAGAGATGGCTTTTCCGTTGCGCTGACGCTTGCCGGCGTAAGTTGCGCCCTTGCCCCCAGGCCCGGCCAGTCCCCTTGCAAGCTTTGCCTTCTTAGACTTGGCGTTCACCTTCGTCGGCAGAGCAAAGCCGAGCGATGCATCGTCCTCGCACCGCTGCTCCTCGGCTGTGACGACCTTGAGGACCGGGGTGCGCAGCGCTTCTTCCAGGCTGCCGAGCGTGCGCGCCATCTTCATATGGGACTTTTCCGCAGTGGCGCGCACGGCATAGTAGTTGGCGTCCTCCCAGCGCATAATTTTGGTAAACTCCGCAATGTCCTCCTCGATCGGTCGCACAGCTGTGTCGCGTTGCCGCTCGACAAGGGTCTCGAATTGGGCAAAGAAGTCACAGATGTGCAGCACCGTGTTGGCCAGCGGTGCCTGCGCCCCCTCCGCAGCGAGGAGCTGAAATCCGAACCCCTGAATGAGGCGGAGTCGCACACTGAAGTCACCCAGGATCGCATCCCACATGAACCGAGAAACATGATCGAACGCGGCGCGGCACCGCCGCAGCAGTGGTGTCTCGGCATCCAGTTCAGCAATATTGCTGCTCTCGTCACTGTTCGACCCGAGCCTCACCGATTCGCCGAGGAGGAGGTCGTAGAGCGTGAACCACTGCTGCGCTGCCTGGAGCTCAAGTTCGGCACGTTTCGCCTGAAACACGTATGCCCAGCAGTGCAGCTCTAGCCGACGCCAGCGCAGCACAAAAGAGGAAAGCTCCGTCATATGGCGCATCAGCGAGACCTCGTGTGACGCATTGCGTTCCCACTCGTAGCACTCTCGAAGCAGCACCTCGCAGCCCACCATCACCTTCATCAGCGGGGTACTCATCCCCGGAAGTGCGGCAATCTTGCGGCCAATGCGCAGGCACCGCTGCAATGACGGCGTGTCAGGAAACTGCTTGGCAAGTCGCTGCACGGCATCCAGTAGAGTCTGCAGAGGGGTACTGAAGCGACTCAGCTCGTAGACGTCTGTGTCGAGGAAAATATTGAAGCCTTCTTCCCTCCGCTCCTCCAGCGAGAAGGCGGCGCCGCGCATGTCGGCGCGCAGCAGGGATACGCGAGCCGCAAAGCCATTCTTGAGAAGCTGTTCTTCCATCCCAACAGCCCCGGAGGCGCTGCCGCTCGATGCAGAAAAGGAATGCAGCTCTGCGGCGAGGGCGTCGAAGCGGTGCTGAAACGCCACCAGAAGCGCGGCTGACTGAGGCGATGTTGCGCTGGGCGCCGTTGCTGCTTCTGCTATGCGGCAAGAGATGAGGCGCCAGTAGAAGGATCGATGTACCTCGACAAGGTGGCGTAGGTAGGCGCCATTCCGCTCCCTGAAGAGAATGCGGGCGAACTTGGCACGACGCCCATCCTGCTGCTCCTCCGCCTTTTTGCGCTCCGACTGCTCTGTCGTGTCGTCCTCAAGCGCGTCGACGCTAAACTCGGTCTCGTAGCTTGGGAACAGCTCCCTCAGCTTTCGCATCAGCTTCTCATCGTCACCCTCGATCACGGTGGCCTTCTCCTTGTACATCACCGCGAGCTGGTCGGCCTGGCGCTCCTGCGTCTCCCACTCTTCGATCTGGCGGAAGAGGGAGCGGTACTGAGCGAAGACGTTCTCTACAAAGTCGCGGCTCATCCCCTGCGGCACGGTGCCGGAGAGCAGGAAAAGGCACGAATCCAGGTAGACGACGCGGTGACGGAGGAGGGACGAGGTGTGCTGCAGTGGAGGAACCGGCAGCGCACGCACGAGAGGGGGCGGAAACTGCAACAGGCGCAGCGTCTCAGCACGGCTGAAGAGTGTGCGCGATAGCGCAGAGGATCCGGCAGAGTCGGCGACCGGGCAAATATCCGTGGTGCAGGTGGCGCGCGATGCCATGGAAGCCAGCAGCGCCGCCTCAGCAAAGTTCAACGTTACATCCTCATAGCCGCCGTACTCGGCCAGCAGCTGCATCACCTGTTCGTACAACAGGTCACTCCATGCCTCTCGACTGGCAATGATCTCCGCGGCCGTAGCCGCATCCAAAACACCAGCAGACGTCGACGGCATCTCAAACAAGCCAAGCACACGCGTGTCACACAGCAACGTCGTACATACTTGGTGCAGCTGCCGGGTCAAGGTGGCGTATTTCATGCCAGTGGAGTCTGGGCGAGCGACGTACTTACGATGAGTCTGCTGCAGAAGCTCTTTTTCCTGCGCACGCAGCCTCCATAGAATCTCGCGCTGAGGACTGTGTTGGCGCAGTGAGAGCTTCTCCGCCCAGGCAAACGCGCCATTGAGTCGATCGAGCAGCTCCAACTCCTCGGTGGCGACCACTCGCTTGCACTCTCGCCGATACATTGGATCCACTGGGGACTGCGGCAGCAGCAAGCGGCATTTGAGGACCCAGAGAAGCGTCACCGCCGGAAGCATGTCCACGCCGTCGCACTCATCGCGGCGAAGTTGGCGCAAAAGAGCGGCTATCAGCGTTCGCTGCCTCTCGAGGACCAAAGACGGCATTGACGCAGCGGATGCGATGACCGTTTCCGCCTGGCCAAAGACGGAAAGCCGAGTCAGGGCCGCGGCTGAGGCCTTAGATGGCGGCAGCGGGGTTGGGGCGCAGGAGGCAAGGTCTGGGAAGCAGGCGCACAGCACTCCCACCAACTCTCGCTGCGAGTTAGTCGCCCACTCCTCCAGCGGTGACGCAGCCGCCAAGGGGCAGGTATCCAGAAAAGTAGCGAGGCCAGCCAGCGCTTGCAGGCGGGGGTTGTCGGCACGGCCGAGATCCATGACTGGCACCTGCGCACCATAGTGTACGCACTCTGCCGCGGCCGCTGCCCAGGCGCCAGCGAAGAGATGACGCGTGCCGGCGACGCCGTGGCGACTGACGAAGCGGCTCACCAGCAACGGTGTCAGTTCCGCCAGGGCCTCCAACGTGTCTGTCGGCTTTTCGAGAGCCAGCGAGTGCACGCCGCGCCAGAGGGCTAGCTCTAGCTCAGTGAAGAGTGGCAAGCGCACAGTATACGTGTCAACGAAAGCACCCATTCGAGCCTGCAAGGCAGGGAGAAGGTGGTGCACGCTGGGCACAGGAACCACCGCTGCCACGCTGGCGTACGTGGCCACTGTGGCGCGAAGGTACAAGAGCTGCTGAAGGCACGAAAAGCCCTCGCGGAATGCGGCAGACTCCCAGAGGCGATGAAGGAGCGCCTTCGAGTCTGTCGCCACGTTCGGCGTAGGCGTTGGGCTGGCAATGCTTTGTCGCGCAGGTTTTGACGCCGATGCCGCGTCCGCAGCCGTGTTCCACACCTGTAGGAGGCGTCGCTCTTCTGCGGTGGTAATGTGGGGGGTGGGTACATAGCGGTGCAGCGGGGCCTTGTCACCAAGAAGCGGGAAGGGAAGATCGAGGTACTGCTGCAGTGAGTCCAAGAAACGTGTGGCGGCCTGAGCCAGCGCCACAGCGTCGGGCAGTGGCGGGTCCATCTTTGAGGCGGCCTTGGACACCAGCACCGTGTACGTGACGATGGGGATGTAGTTGTCAGTGTGCACACCGCACTCCTCGCTGGCGTGCTCGACCACGAGTCGCGCGAACGGCGCTGCTAAGCGGAGAAGTTGCTGAAACGCCGCGGGTGGCGCGGCAGTCGCACTGTACCTGTCAAACGCAGCCCTCAATACACCGCACAGCTGAGCCAGAGCGCTGTTCACGAAGGTGGAGCTGGTCACCTGCATCTGCGATCCCCACAGCGCCTTCAGTGCATCTGCATGCGGGCCAAGCAGGAGGACAGCACGCGCGTACAGCACTGCGAACATCTCTGGCGAGCAATAGTCCTTCCTCACCAATGAGAGAGCGCGCCGCGCGAGTTCAGCAGAGAGGCGGTGGCTTATCCAAAGCTGACGCGCCTTCGTGACTGCGTGGAGGGGGACACTATCGCGGCACTGGTCCAGAACGAAGCACAGCACCAAGTCCTCCAGCCGGTGGGAATTGGCAATGTTGCGCAGTTTCCGCTCCCTCAGCTTCACAGGTTCCGCGGCGTCCTTCACGTCTTGCTTAAGTGTGCTGGCCACTTCCGAAAGAAGCAGGTGCAGCGCAAGGGCAGAACGATCAACGCGGCGGCACACAAGAGCCTTCGCTACCGGTTCGCTAGCACCTGCGGCTTCTGCACCTTCCGCAGCATCGGCAGCCTGGTCGAACATCTCGTCACCACGGCAACCCAGTCGCAGTGCGCGCAGCACCTCCACCGTCTCGTCATCAAAAGGCTCAGTGTCGCCTTCATCGGCGTCGCGGTCCATCGTACAGCGTAGCAGCTCGAGAAGCTCCGGCTTGAAGCCGACCCAGTGGCCACTGCGATTGTGGATGTATCGGTGCAGAATCAGCCTCTCCAAGTCGGCGACGAGGCTGCTGGGACGTAGAAGGCGGCTCGTCCGCAGTAGCGTGAACACACTTGGTGCCCCAGCAGACAGCGCATCGCTGAGCTGCGCAGACCCGGTGTGCTGAGAGTCAGCATGAAAGCCGACCGATACAAACGTGTGGTGGTACCGCAGCAGACGGGAAAGTAAGCCCACCGGCGGCGGCTTCAGCGGCACGATAGAGGTGATCGCTTCGTCTGCACCCTGGGCATGCTGCAGCAATCCGTGCCGCTCCTGCGCCGCGACCGATGCGTGGGCGACAAGGGCCATACTCTCTGTGGATGGGATGGCTACTGGTGCCACGTACAGCTCAACGGCACGGTTGCGCATGGCACGAGAGATCTCGCCATAGCGCGGATTCAGCGTGGCAAAAAGGCGGAAACGAGGATTCGGCCGAACCACGCGCACCTCCCCCTTCACGACGCCCTGCTCATTCACAAAAAGAACGCCATTCGGCTCCACGAGTGGGTTCAGTCGGTCCAGAACGCTCGCGTTGCAGTAGTTGACGTTGTCCAATACGAGCCAGTGTCCCTGCAGCATCGCCTCGAGCACGAGAGAGTCACGCCACTCGAACTCGCCTTGCTTGCCCTCCACCTGATCGAATCCGCCCAGCAAGTCAACTGTGTCGCAGCTTGCAGTCATGGAGAAGGTCACCAGCTTAGCCCCGGCAAGGGCGGCGGCGGTGCGCAGCGCAAAGGTCTTGCCAGCGCCGGAGGGGCCCACCAGCAAAGCAAACTGATTCTGCTCGACACATACGAGCAGCGACTTGACAAGGTGCGCCTGTGAAGGAAGGAGCAGCAGCGAGCTTAGCTGCTGTGCGTCTGCGGCGCTGATGGCAGCGGTCTCGCGCTGCACGAGTCGCTTCTTTGCGAAGTACACGGCGCCGTCGTGGATGAGGAAGTCCGAATCACACCCGTTTTCCACGTCCCTCTCGACCTCTGCCTTCGAAAAGCACGACTCGAGCGCCTGGCGGCACCGCGCCATATCCTCATCGGTGCGCATGCGCTGGATAAAAAGCATGTCAGCAAACATCGTCGGTCGCTCACGCGCCTCGTACGACTGCAGAAGCTTTGCCCAGCGAAGCACATCGCGCAGGTTGAACTCCCATGGGCTCCCCCGCAAGCCGTACGCACGGAGAACCATCGTGTCGTGCTGAAGTCGGCCCACAAAGTCAACCATGCGCCGCAGCGTCGCCGCTTCGATATCGGGGCACACCGCCTGAGCTATCACAATTAGGTCACTCACCTCTAACGCCTCAACGTGCACTTTGATGAAGCGATTGACGAAACTGCACGGCAGACCCTTGCGGCCGCCACCCTCTAGCAGCGGGTTCTGGCAAGCGAACACGCGGAAATCGGGGTGTGCGTGAAACTCCTCGTTCAGTTCAGGGATAAAGGCGGTCGAGCGGTGGTCGAGCAAGGCGTTCAGTCCCTCCAGCACCGACTGGCTTGCTAGATTCAGCTCGTCTAAAATCACCCACGAGCCCTCTTTCAGGGCCCGCAACAGAGCGCCGTCCGACCATACAAACTGCGGGCCCTTCACCTGACCTCGCCCGTCGCACGGCTGCCGCAGCTTCAGTTCATCCCCCGCCGTTGCGGTCCACTCTTCTCCCTCTGCTACGGCCGCAATCTCCTGCTCCACTACATCACCAGGGCTTGGCAGATAGGTGCCAAAGAGGTCCATGATGTCCGTCTGCTCGCTTAAGTTGATACGAACCACCGGCCGGCCCAGCGCGCAGCCGAGCGCCTCTACAATGCTGGTTTTGCCCACGCCCGGGCTACCTTCCAGGAGAACCGCCTTCTTTACGAGGCTCGCCCGCATTAGTTTGGACAAATTGCGCCGCGTTGCTGGAGCGCCGAAGAAGAAGCGGCCCTGCATCGACGGCGGCAGCTGCGGCTCCGTCATGGCCTCACACACCTCCCAGAACGGCTTCGCAAGCAGGGCCTTGTGGTCGACTGGCGCGTGTCCGTACTGCATCACCTCCTGCACCGCGTGCGACGTGCAGCTGCTCTTCATCGCCGCACACGACGCCTCCGACTGACCGGTGCCGACACCAATGCCATCAAGTATCACAGCGTCGAGCCCCTGCAGGAAGGCGACCTCAGGCGGGCACCGGCCGTGGGCAGCGTTCATGAAGGACACCCAGCTGATGATGTCACGGATACTGATGTGCTGTGGTAAGCCCGTCGTGGCAGTCGACTGCGAGACGCGGCAGAGCACGGACGCCATGTGAGGGGCCCACAGCGCCAGCCCCGCCTCGAGGCGGCGTGATAGAATCATGCCCACCTCCGTAACGTCCGTAGTGGGGCGAACGTAGATTTCCGTGAAACGATTGCGCAGGGCAGGCGACAGCTCCTTCTTGCCGAAGTCTCCACCAGGATTCATAGTTGCCATGACGAGGAATCGCTCATGCGCTACAATGCAGTCTGCGCTACTCTTCTCCGCCAGTGTAACACAGCGGGACGGCTCCAGAACGCTGTTTAGTCGCTCCAAAACACTGTCCTCAGTGAGCGAAATCTCATCCAGCACAAACATGTCACCCTCGAGCATGCTCTGCACCAGCGGCCCGTTGCGCCACTCGAAGAGCGCCTGATCGCGTCGATCCGGTGGCGACGGTCGGAGACTGCCGAGAAAATCGGATGCCTCTGTGTGCTGGTGGCAGTTCAAGATGTGGAGCGGGATGCCTAGCAGCGCCGCCCATAGCTGGCAAACTGTGGTCTTGCTGCTCCCCGTTTCGCCAACGAGCAAAACAGGCTCCTTGTGCTCCAGGCAAATGCCAACAACCGTGAAAAGGCGTAGCATCGACTCCGTCCATACAATTTTAAAGTCGTCAATGGCACCACTTTCAATCTGGCTAAAGTACTTGTGTACATATGGCCAGTGCGATGGGTGGTAAATGGCCTTGTCGTCCAGCTCCGCTTTGGTCGCCGACTCGATAACGTCACGCACAACCTGGCGCTCACTCAGCTTGCGGCACCGCTCACCCAACAGCAAAAAGCCGTGCTCCGCCAGCTGCTGATACGTTTCCGGCTTCCGCTCCGCCCACCGAAACAAATCACGAGGTGTTATGAAGCCATGACGCCCGGCAAAGATCTGAGAGTTCTGGCGGTGTATTTGCAACGCTGTCATCACCTCTACCATCTTTTCCGCAAAACTCTGTGGAAGTGAGTAACGGCGGCATAAAATAGTACTGATCTCCGTCGTTGGGATTTCGTCGACAGTAATTTCGAGGAAGCGGTTGCGAAAGGCGCGGGAAAGCATCTTACGGCCACTGTAAAGGCCGGCTGGATTCTGCGTCGCAAAGATGCGAAGCTGCGGGTGAGGCTTGATGATTTCTTGGGTGTCGGGAACGAACAGCTCACAGTTATCATCAAGAAGACGGTTGAGGGCCTCGAGCACGTCGGTAGGGGCAAGGTTCAGCTCATCCAACACCACCCAGTAGCCATGACGAACCGCGTTCACTAGAATGCCATCGACGTAGCGCAGCTTTCCAAGCTCATCAGTCACATAGTGGCCCAGGTACTCCTGGACCTCGGTGCTGTCATGGTTGTTGATACGCACGAATTTGTTGCCGGTCAGCTCTGCAAGATACTTCACCATGGAGCTTTTTCCAGAGGATGTGGGGCCCTCGAGCAGTACCGGACGATTCGCAAAAACTGCACGGCTAAGATTCGTCAGGTGGCCTTTGACGCTGTCAGTGAGGATAAATGCCTCGTCGCAATACGGAGTCTCTGTGCCTGCAGGAATCCATATATGCTCGTATGCGATAAACGATCCCTTCTTCGGGGCGGTCGGCAGGGTAGGTGAGTTCGGGCGCCTCCCGCGGAAGATATTCTTGATAATAAGCTGCTCCACAACCGCGTGGAACTGACGCTGCAGAGGGGTAGCGAACCCAAGAAGTAGCCCGTCGAGCAAAGCGATCGTGAAACCGTAAAGTGGCGTGGCGCGGCGCACGTACGAGAGAGCGCGTGTCAGTGTGCGCAGACTGAACGACGGCGCCTTCGACTCACCGTCCAAGGCACACAGCTTTGTTTTAGCATTGTTGACGCAGTCGAGAAAAAAATCCGTGATTTCGTCCACCTTTGGGTCTGCCGTAAGAAAGCCGATGTACTCTCTGACCACAATGTTGATGTCGTTTCGGTTGAACGGCTCGCTCACGTAGTATTCGACGAACCGCGAGCGCAGAGAGGGTGGCAGGTCTTTTTTCCCGACATCAGTAGCCGGATTCATGTTCGCAAACACGTGGAAGTTCTTGTGGCGCATGATCGGCTCTGACGAGTCCTTATCAGTGAGAAAAAGGCGGTCAACATCGCCGAGCACAGAGGAAACACGCTCCAGCACCTCTGTACTGGCCAGATTGAGCTCATCCAGCAGAATCCAGTGCCCCTCGCGCCACGCCCTAACAAGGGAGCCTTCCTCAAAGTGAAACGCAAAGTTCGCTCTTGTCTTTTCCACAGTGTCCAGCAGCTCCTCTGCCTTCTGCTCCAGCTCCTCCCATAATTGCTGCACCGGCACATCGTACTTGACCGTTGCGCTCTTCGACCTGAAGGAGCCGCACCCTTTGATGATCTGATGCAGCGCGCGGTCCCATCTACGGCCATTGATAGAGCGCTGCAGTATGTCAAGAAAGTGTGCGTTCTTTTCAACATTGAAGCACGCAGCGAACAGATCCGTAAAGCTGCTGTAGAGGCCCCGTACCGCCACACCGACGTCCAATGGTTTCCACCCGCCCATGAAATCCGACGAGTCCGTCTGCTGGTTGAGGTTGTGCACGATAAGCGACTGTCCCAGCTGATCCGCAAGATACTGTACAATAAACGTCTTTCCCACACCCGTTTCACCAGTAAGTAGTACGTGCTCGTGCGATTCTACTGCTGCCGCAAGCCTCTCCAAGAGAGACATGGCGTGCGTCGTCGGTGCAAATGCAACACGACTGTCGCGCGAAAGTCCAGAAACAGTAGAAATAAGCGGAATGCAGACCCTCCCCACGGAATACGAGTCCGTGAGAAGAGACTCTTGCGGCTTGCAATCCAGAACAAGAGGCTCCGCCATATTGATCGGCACCCCGCAAGCTTCCGAGATCATCTTCAGCACCCCGGCACGTTCATTTCCCGGAGGATACTTTGCTACCAGACAGTCAAACGCCTCTTTCATCATGATCTCCCGCATGCGGGAGGAGATAAAGGTCGGGGCGCTTTTGCTATTAGCATTATCATAAAACAGCGTGCTTGAAAGACGCTTACTTACTCGTTTACTCCACCTCAGGAGATTTTGCAGTCCAACGAGGCTCGCGCCAGATGTTGGAGAGGCCAGTGTCGCTAGGCTCTGGACGATGGGCAAGGGAACGTTGCTGTACGTATGGTTAACAATGGTGCACATTTCTTCCGCTGTCAGGCTTTCCATAATAACAGTTCCCCAAAGCTCAGCGTAGGGCACGGAGTTCGACTTGCGTGTCAGTAAAGCTGTACCAGAAGAGTAGAGCTGCTGCGTCGCAATCAGTTTAAACCTGTCATGTGCGCGCAAAAACTTGTTCTTGTCCGGTATAAAGAGGGTCGAGCTTTCGAGGAGTGAGAGAATCACGGAGAAGACGTCGAACGAGGCGAGGTCGATATCTTCCATGAGAACCCAATACCCCTTCTGCACAGCTAACGTCAGCGGTCCCGGCACCCAGTGGAAGGCTCCTGGCGTCCGACTCGCGCTAAACTTGCCGAGAAGATCTTTACTGTCAAACGTATCGTCCACATTCACTTGAATCATAGTTTCTTTTGCCGCATACTTTTCTGCGAGATGATGAACTGACGCGCTTTTTCCACATCCGATCTCGCCTTGGATAAGGACTGCATTGCTAGTTTCCAGGGCCAGCTGGATGCTCTCCAGATTTCGCGTCACCGTCGGCGTTAGAATCATGGCGACATTCACCGCAAAGGCTGTCTGACCAGAACACAATGGGAAGATAGTTTGATTTTTTTTGAGGGGCATTACGAACACCGCAAAAGAATGCACCCATGAAGTGAAAAATGCAAGAATGAATAATAATGAGATAAGAATCATGAGACGCAGCACCACCGCCAGACACGTCTGTGAAAAGGAATCGTCACCGCGTTCTCAGACTGTTACGGCAAGCTCTACGAAGCGCTGAGGAGGCAGTAGGTTACACCACATCTGTAGCGTGCGGGACTGGTTTTTGCCCGACTAGAGTGTCACCGATGCCCTACATTTCTCAAAATGCAGGTTTTTTGCTCATGGAACAGCACCTCTGTGTTTTATTGTAGTAGTTATGCACTTTATTCCGTAACAAGATCACATAGTACAGGTGGCTCCAACCTCCTGCAGTGCCCCAGAAGCTCCTGATGCCCTTCAGTAACGAGCTCTCTGTTCGCCCGGCGAAAGGGCACTCTGCAAAACAGAAGGCTCAGCGCTTGTACAAGTGACTAGGCAGAAGCGGATGCCAAGTTCTCGGTAGCACGTCCCCCAATATCGGACTGCAGCCGCTCCTAGTGTGCACAAGCAGCTCTTTGAGGCGGCTCGAGTAGAGGGCTTGTCAATGATACAGTGGCGCACTTCATGCGAGGAGACCAGGTGTGACAAGCGACTTTTTTCAGGGGGAGAGAAAGGAGGACACGATGATGATGCAGCTAGTAAATTTTCAAGTAAGCAGAGGTCAGGGCGAATAATTCGCACCTCGCACAAACTCCACCTAAGAGAGATGGGAATAGCACATACTCAGTAAGGGGAGAGGGGGGGCTGTATATGAGGGGGTCGTAGAAAAGCGCGGTTCCATATCTTCTTGATCAGAAGTTGCCGCTACTAAGGTCCACCCTTCACTTCAGACACTTGTGATTTGACCGCGTATGTACGCAGCTCTTCTAAACATGGCTGGCGTCACAGATCACCGCTGGTGCCATGCCTCTTGAAGGCTCTGTAACACTGAGTTGTCATAACGGTCCGGGAATAGCAAGGATAAATGAGACTCACTACATTGAATTCGCTGCGCATCTCATGCGATGTTACAGTATCATCATCGATTGATGACTTGCGGAACAGCAATTCTATGCGCTACGTCCAGTCCTGACGCAAAACCACGAAGGGCTTCTTCCTCCTTTTAACCACTGCGCTCTCGACCTAACTATTTTTGTTTTCTTCGTATCTTCGATATGGCCTACTCTCGAAACTTGAAGAGCGCCTAAAGTAAAAAAAATGCAGCGGGTTGCCCGCTCTCTACAGCTGGTAGCTGCCTCACGAGCGCCAATAGAAGATGGTCAAGATTGCATGAAAAAGCTTGCTCTCGCACCGCTAACCTCTTTGCCGCTCAGTGAAAACGCTTCCTGTCTGGGCTCCATTCTGGCATCGGCAGTGGACTTCTTGGAGGGCTATAGCGCGTCAGACTTGGAAACAGATATGAATCTTGTACGACGTCCGTCTGGAGAGCTACTCGCGCACACACAGCTCAATCTTGTGCATGACACACACCAGAGAGCACCTCAGCTAGCGTACTCCACCGCCGCAGCCGATCCCTTGCTGTTGTCAAGCCGGAAGGCCCCCCTTGTGTCACATCGCCCCTGCATCTCTCATGTTGTTGCCGACACGGCACCGCGCGCGTTATGTGCGAGGGAGGCGTTGCAGTTGCAACGGTTCAAAGATAGCTTCAAGGATAGTATTTCTGCGGCAGATTATGTAGCAAACGATCTTCTCCGCACCACGGACTCTGTGGAGGTAGCTAAGTCAGTCCTGTACTTGTCCGCGCAGGTTGGCCTAACAATTCCACGCTCGACGCTAGAGCTCCTTGTACGAAGACTAAGGATCCAAGAGGCTTCTTTTGCCAGACGTGTGTACCAGGAATTCGCATTTGAGACTAATCTTGGAATGCTATGTGATGGCGGCCTTATGAGCTATCAGAATGTATCGCACCCCTTAGCTGCTCCACCCAGAAGGCGGAAAGCGAGTAAACTAGAGAGTCTGCGTCGCTATACTTCTCTGGAATGAGATCGTCTCCTTGAGTCTCGTTCTGTGCTTTGTTTTCTCGGACGTTCCGCACCCTGTACGATACATATGGTATGCGTCTATACAGAATGGAAAAGAAATTTCCTCTCATGTATGCCACGCCTTTCGAGCATGAGGAGAGGATATATGTCTTCCCGTGTTTGCAACAGCTCTCGAGATTAGCGAGCACGTGCAGCAGAAGCTATTCTTCAATACCTCTTCATTTGTTCGCCAATTGAGACTCTACAGGAGGGCGGGTCAATGTCCTGTAGTTTGCTACCTTTAGTTCCAGTGACAATGCCTCTCATCTCTTTTCCGATGCTTCATCCTCCGTTTACTGAGCGAACCAGCAACAAAGACCAGAGGAGTAGCTTCCAAAAGATGAGTGGGGAAAGTATTTTTGACCTCTACGCGAAAAGTACCGCAGAGCAGAAGCAACTCAGCAAAAGGGAGTCGCCGTACACTGGCGTCTATGACAAGCACATTGCCGAGCCGGAGAAGCCCACCTACTCCACATTTTTTGCGAAAGGAAAGAAGTACGACGGCACAAATGTTCGTTTTTTTAAGCAGAGGGAGGCTGTCATTGGTAAGAATGTAGGAGACTCGGTTGACCCTCAAAAGTACCTCAAAAAGGGAGAGGGCATCCGCTGCATTGTACCGGCAGAGCACGTGGAAAAGACATACCGCAAACCACCTGTGGACAACTCAAGCCCCTGCGGACAAGGCCAGCAGCTTGGTGATGGAGAGGGCGCGTCGGCAGGGGTGCAGTGTAACGCGGATGACAATCCTATCTTCTGTGAAGGTGGCGCTCTTAATTCTCGGCGCAGCGGCGAGGGCGGCAGCGGCGAGGACAGCGCTGGGGAGCACGGAAACGTAGACGACGGGGAAGCGCACGGCCATGAAAGTGGTGACTACAGAGCTGACCGACAAGGAGGCGACTCCTGCTTACGAGATGCGACAAAAGACTTTGTCGCGTCAAACATAGTGGAAGTGAGCAACATGGTTCCAAAGCGACGAAAGGTGCAAGCGCCACTTCCTACCAGTCGAAAGAGTTTTGGCGAGCCGCCAGCGTACTTATCACGTGTCAGAAAAGAAATCGCTGATGAAAAGGCCTTTGTGCGCTCATTGGAAGAGGCAAAGGCTCAGCGGCAGCAGCAAGCCCATGCCAAGTACATATACCTTCTTTCTCATGATGAGCACCAGAAGCTGGTGCAAGATCTGCAAAGGCGAAATGAGGAGTGCGTATCTGAACTGCAGAAGATGCCATTTTCGAAGGATACGGCCGGGATGCGGAAGCGCAAGGCAGAGCTCGAGAAGACTGTCGCAGATATTGAGGTAGCCCTGAAGAAGCTCGACAGAGATGCATTGTTCATCTACAAAGATGATCCTGTTAACGGACAGCGGTGCAAGGAGGCCGCCTTGAAAGAGGCGCAAAGGTATGCGGCGCGTTCGCATCGAAAGGCTGAATGAGCGCAGAGTTTTTGGCGCTTCTTTTTTTTTTTCGACGCCCTTGTTTTCTCTCTTTCTCTCTCTTTCACGATGTAGTTAGGCCCTTGCCTCCTGTACAGGTATTCCATCGAAAAAAAAGTGATTCTGTAGAAGTGGCAAAACGCTCGGACAACTTCTCTCAAAGTAGTTTTGTGAGACGCAGAGGGTAATATACAGTGAAGGTCACCTCTTTCTTTTTTCGTGTGCAGTGGAAGCTTGTTACGCAGGATGAGGAGGAATGTGCTGGGTCGCATCCTCGTACTATATGTCACGCGGAGGCGCTTTGAGAACATCGTGCCTACCGCCTTGCCTGCCGCTCTTTTGCACCTTCTATTCAATCATTCATAGCTCAACTACAACTGAGAAATTTACGACATAGTAAATATCTATCTGTGGGCATTTCAATCACCAATCCCGGGGCCGAACGAAAGGGAGCGCTTTAGCATACTCCGAAGAAAAATGCGGCGATTGATTTCAACCGCAACGTTGCTCGTTTCCACGGTCGGTACACGCACGACAACGACAAACAGTTCGGACAGGGAGCGCTTAGAGCGACTTGTAGAGGAGGTGAATGTCATCAAGTCAAAGCTAAAGGTGCTGGAGGAAAGCAAGGCTGCGAATGCTTTGGTTGACCTCTACGCTTCTCGAAAAATGAAAACACTGGACATAAAGCGCATACTTGGTATCTTCAACGATAGGGCGTATAATGCGTCTATTTTCTGCCACAAGACGCTTCCCATTGTCCTGGCGCACTTTATCACGGGTCTTGACAGGCTTCCCTCTGGTCTCAACGCGATGCCATCGATTTTGTCGGTCCGCGCCACGCTTCTTCACTCTTTCAAGAAGCTCATCAACTGCAAAATCCCTATAACTGACGGCCAAGTTCAGCACTTTCGCAGAGTGCTTGAGGACATAGACGAGGCGCACGCAGAGCGAGAACTGCTACAAACCATGGCGTTTGGTATTCTTGAGCTGAAGGAGTACGTTTCGTGCCATCGGAGGGCACTCGTAGAGTTAAAGAAGACATCTGAGCGATGGGCGAGTATTCCGATGACGGAGGAGCACGTGCTCACATATTCAGAGATTCAAGACATTCAAGCTCCACTAGACTCCGTGAACCGCTGCATGATCACATACAATTTCATCTCGCGCATGTTTCTCAATCACGACCCGGAGTCTATGATGTGCAGCAAACCTAGCCGAGTCGGGATGGTTGACCTTGAGATGAATCTTGAGCACGTTGTTCGCAACGCTGTCGATGAGGCGAAGCAGATTTGCACGGATTACTACGGTGACTGCCCAGACACCGAGTTCGAGCTCACTTCTGACTCCACAGCTTTCCGATTTCCCTACATGAGCACAACTATCCGGTACATTATCCTCGAGCTCATGAAGAACGCGTTCCGTGCAACAGTAGAGTCGCACATGAAGCGCAACGAAGTCGGTATCGTTACGTGCGCCGATATGCCGCCCGTCCGCGTGCTCATCAATCTCCAAGAAGGGACTGAACACGCGTGCATCTGCATCTCGGATGAAGGAATGGGCATGACGGACGAGGCACTCGCTATGGCTATGGCCTACTCGTACACATCAGTCACGAAACCAGCGCTACAACTGAGCGACTCAGGCGAGAAATGCGCATCTACGGCGCCCTCACCGCTCGCGGGCTACGGGTACGGGCTTCCAATGTCACGTGTGTACGCTCAGCTGCTTGGGGGCGACCTTTTCTTGCAGACTATGGAAGGCTACGGTACGCGGGCATACTACTATATCAAGATTGCGGAAGCAGAGCACTGCCACGACGAAAACATATAGGCCTGCGAGGGTGATATGCAACTCAGGCTCCAAAGAGCCATTTTTTCCATCCAAGTGGCTCTCACTCCATTCGCCATATTATGCAGCTCAACATGGAGAGCGCCCTCAGGGGAATAAACTCTTGCACATACTAAGCTGCTGCCCCACCGCTTCCTTCTCACCGTTTTGTGAGCTTGCTTTCGGTACACTCTCTATGAATTGTAGTCGCTGCGAGCCTCTGCGGGTGAAGTGACTTGTTTCTCTGATTTCTTCTATCGTTGCCGTGCTACTGTGGATGGCGGAGGACATCTCCGTGTGGGGGATCTCACAGGCATAGTTCCCACTCCGTGTGGAAGGAAGACAAGTAGCTTCCTCATCCCTCTCAATGCCGAGCCGCTTCTCGTGGGGGGCACCGGGGCAGGTGCCTGCGACGCAGGGAGGTCCGAGGGACTCACCGCTACTGACGCCGGCTGCCAAGTCCTGCATGGCGTGGCGTCCGAGCGACTCGAGCGTATGCTGCCCGGCTCTCACACCGCCTACTCGTGAGGGACGCCTGAGCCGCCCCGGAGGGGGACGCACCACATGCTGGCCAGCGCAACGGGAGTGACTGCGAGGCTACCTGCGAGGTCGGGGTGGTGAGCCGAGCCTGAGGCAGAGGCGGCGCATGGCTGTGCCGCGTGTCGAGCGCTGCTTCGCTGCGACAAGCGGGATGGGGCGGTTGTGAGCTGTGGTCGTCTTGCCGAGGGTCGGTGGCGTCGAAGAGGATAGAAGCGGGGTAATGAATCTCTGTTCACTTGCACAGATGTGATGAGTTTCCCGTTTGTTCTCTCCTTCTTTCTTCGTTAGCTGCCGGCGCGTGGTCACGCGAACCTCGTCGGCGTTTCCCTTTGGTTTCTGTTTTTGCTTTCGGTAGAGCTCTACCGTACTGCTGTTGCGCATTTTGCTCTTTCTCATTCTCATGTTGTCAGCATAGCCTCGAAGCATCTTTTAGTTTGTATTCCTTTTCGTGAAAGAAAAGGGTGTCACCTCGGTACGTATCGCTGGATGTGGCGGGGCGAACAAGTGTACGTATGCATGGGAGAATGCCGGAAACAAATTAGTGCCTATACTGGAACAAATCTCGAGCATATGGGGGCCGTAGCAAAGAATGGTGCGCCAACCACGCGAAGATGAATGTGACTCAGTATGAGTGTACTCTCAGGGCTTGATATGCTTACTGGTCGAAGAGCCGTTTTCTTCAAAGAATGTCTGTGGTGCCCTGATAACGGTCTTTGAAGGGTGAAGTCTAGAGGACTCGAGCCCTCTACTTGCGAAGGGAATTTCTCTAGTCAAGCCACACTGATGAGGCCTCACGCATTTAAAGCCTTTTCTATGTTGCCCCTCTTCTGTTTCCATGCCACGCGCCTTTCCACTCCCTCTTACGCATCACCCTAGCTACTCACTGCTTCCCCTCTCTCTCTGTGGGAACTGATGATACAAAGAGACACACGTACATCTTCACACACCAAAAGAATCTATCGCTCACCGCTTTGCGCGTACTTCCGCGAATCCCCTCAAAAGAAGTCTGTCCTCGACAGACGCCTGTATCTTTCACCGCTCCCCTTTACTCCCGGGTCTTTCCCTCTTTGATGGTTTCCTTTTTTCTCACATGTGTGGAAATCTGCTACGTATAGACTTTTGCTGTTGTCATCTTCCCCCCTTCCGTTGCCTGCTCTCCCCATCGTTAGAGGGCTCGCAGCGATGTCGCTCTCGGTAGAATTGGCGCCAGATGAGGGAGCGCTATCGAATGCTCAGAAGTGGGAGGCACTGGCGGAGTACGAGCAGGTAGAGGCCGTGTACCACCTGCTCAAGCGGATCTCCGGGACGTGCCTGCGCCATGGCCACCTCCGCGTCATTGAAAGAGAGGAGCTTGTATGCTACGGCATTCATGCAGATGCTAGCAGCAGCACGCGCCGCTTACTTCTTTACGGGCGTGTACGGTACTGCCACAGGGAAGCGCTGCTGGCACTTGTGCGGCAGATACGCCTGCACTCGGTGCGCGACCTCGATACTGCCGTCACGGCAGGCTTGCAAGCAGGCGACCCCGTGCCACATGCGCTGCTGGAGCCTCTCATGCCGTCTCTTCAAACAACTGCGTACGTGCTTTGGTATCGTGTTTACTGTGCCATGCAATGCGGCATCTTCCGCACAGCGCACATGCGGCAGAAAAAGGTGAAGCATCGCCTCAAGCAATTGATACGCGAGGCAGTGGTGACGTCGTCGACCAGCGAGAAGGTGGCATTGGAGGAAGCGGGCCGTGGAGGCAATGCGACGACTGCGTCGCCGGGGAAGTTGAGCACTTCAGGGCACGCAAACACACTGCATTTCTACACGCAGGAGTTCAGCCACCTCTTCGACAAGGGCGCTGCTGCACTGAAGGATCAAAGCGGCGCGGACTGCGCTCATGAGTCATTAGCGCTGAAGAACTTTATGGCCGCCGCGAGGGAGGCACGGGTCTCGCTGGCCTGTGTTGCCTCCACTGTCCCTTCTGTCTTTGTTGCGTGGTCATACCTCTATCCTAATTGCATGGAGTGGTTGCAGCGGCATCTGTTTAACGACTCCCATCTGCGAGAGACGCTGAAAGAAACGGGGCTCTCAGGGCGGTACGCCGTCCTGCTGGACAAAGACCCTTGGCTGTCGTTTGCGGCCGAGTACGGCGACGTGCTGCCACGTCTCCCGACGAAGGCAGCCTTCCGCATCGAGCTGCTTCAGCCGCTTCCGAAGCGGGCACAGATTGTCTTGCTGAACGTGGACGAGGACGCTACCGAGGCCCGTGCAGCGTTCCAGAAGCTGAAAGGGGGGCTTCGTGGTTGGAAGAGCCCTGAAGTTGACCTGCTGTCGCTGTGGTGCGGCTGTGAGGGCCTTCAGTCAGAGGTGGCGACTCTTTTCCACATCGAAAAACTTCCCTTCATCGTTGACACGCGCCCAGGGCACCGTGGCGGATGTGAGAAGGTACCCTCACGCATGAAGCTGTGGACGTGCGACAGTAGACGACCGGTGATTGTGCGCTCCTCACACGATGCGTTTGAGGTGGCGAAAGACTTGCATGGCGTCCACGACACACCTAAGATGCACCACAGGCGAGGCGAGGCGAGTGCAGCAACGCCGGCTCTGTATGAGGACGAGAGCACATGGCATAGTCTCGCTGCCCAGGAGCGTGCCGGCCTCGCCGGCCGGCTGAGCGCGCACATTGCACAACGCCGCCTTCCGTTGTGCTTCGCCGCCTTCGTTGGACGGGAGTACGTCATATGCGACCCACACACTATTGATCCGTGGAAGGCTGTGGGGTGCATTGCCATCTCACACTTGAAACTCGGCGGTGAGTACGTCACCGGACGCGACTTGATACCGGTTGCCACAGAGCTACGACGCATGCACCAGCTAGACGGCTTCGAGTTCCACGTCAAGATTATGGAGCCCTCGGCCCCGCTTGTATCGTCGTTAGAATGGGCAACGCCGCAGTTGCGACGGGAAGGGAAGATGCACGTTGCCATGTGTGTCCGCTGCAGGCTGCTCATGGACGTCGACACCGTTGCACATGTAAGGTGCTTGCATTGCCCCTCGAAGGATAGGAGCGGTGTCCTGTGCGAGGTGTGTGCATTCGCAGCTCTGAGCCACCCGCCTCAACACGTCCTTCTGCGAATTCCTGCTGGCGTGTGGACCCCGTCGCTGCCGCTGCTGTGGGGCCCCTCCAACGTCGCTCCGCTCGACGTGTTGTTGGGGCGAAACCAGTCGAAGGAGCTCAAGTGCCACCGTGGCATCTTCTGCAATCGGTGCCGCATGGTGATTCGTGGCACCCGATGGAAGTGCGCGCGCTGCTACCAGTGTGACCTGTGCGACACATGCACCCGCATTTGCAGTAAGCGGGAAGCGCTCACGAAGTCCGAACCACATGCCAGTGCTCACGGGAGCGCATTGCTGCCATCGCCGCCGCTGCCCGCACCGCACGTAACACCAACCTGCACCGAAGACGCGACGCACCCGATGTTGTTTATTCCCTACGCGCCCGAGCCTAATGCAAACAGTCTTCTGAGGCCAAAGTGCAGCGCAAGCTTGGACGAATGGCTGCGCACACTTTGATGCAGCGGCCCACACACCCAATAGCAACCGCCTCTCTCTACTGCGCTTGACAGCGAGCCTTCCGTCTCTTAGTCTGAGAGTACGGTGGCATCGCCTCCGCTTCCTCTTTGGAGGTCGGCAGCGGGTGGGATCGTGTATGCGAGCCTGCGAGCCTTACCGATGTCTATAATCAGGCCTCTCTCTCTACGTCCGTTGCCTCAACCGAAGAGCGACCCTCCGACACCTTCCCCTGCGCACCATTCAGATGTGTGCGCGTGTATGTGATCGCATGCACAGGTTTCCCCCACCCCCTTTCGTTCTCCTGACCGACTGCTCGTCCGTGGCAAGCGCGCCATTATGCAGCCTCATGCTTCCAACTATTCCCAACCTCTATCACACTCTCCTCCTACCTGCCTCCCTTCCTCACTCTGAGCCCCCCCTCCTCTTCTTCCCCGACATACACGCAACTCTGCAGCATCGTCACACCTCTGCAGAAACGGTTCTCACGCGGGTGACGCAGCCTGGACACGCCGCCGCTGCTGGTGCCCCCTCTTCCCCTCTGGTCTCATCAGCTCCTTCCACCCCTACCTTTTCCACACACACACACACACATATACCGCAAAGCACAGGCGAGCATCCGGCACATCTGATTCTCCTTTGCCCTCCATTTTTTTCGTCCTCTCTTCAGGTCCATTAGGGACACCCACCCTCTCCTTCATACCCTACCGGTGCATAGCGCTGACAGCGACACGATTCGTCTTCCCTGTCGCTCAAACGTTGTTGCCTGCCTCTACTCGATCTTTGCTGTGGCCGTGGTCTTTCGAGGACTTTGTTGCCCTTTGACAACTTTCCCCCGCCCTCTTCCACCGCGTCAGCTTCCAGCATCACGATGGGGTGCAGATCCAGCCGCGTAAAGTCCACGAAGGAAGGTGAGGGTGAGAAGGGCAACAACAGTGTACCTGGTAGCGGCGCTTCAACCGATACGTCCCCAAGGCCCCAGTTTGAGGAGACGATAGAAATTCCGGCTTCGATGAGCCCTGGCGATCGACAGCAGCGCGGTGCCTCGGAGCACTCGATGAACTCGGCGGCTAAGGCGGAGCGCAGCGCCAGCGCGAACCGCTACGCAACGGAGGGGGATTTGAATCCGATGTGCCCGGTGGAGCTGCGCGCGATTATGGATAACATGACGGACTTATCTACGGGATCATCGTTGAGCGCCCCGCAGCTGTTTCGCATATCGCCTACGGAGCGCGCCGAGGTCGAGCCAGGGACGTGGGCGTGGTGGCGCGAAGAGTTGCGGCACGAGCGTGTCACTAAGGACGGCTACCACCGGGTGCTGCTGCAGGACGTACAAACGCGGCTTACCACCCAGCATGAGGACGACCCGAGCACGGTAGAGCTAGACTTCAGCAGCTGCTACATGGAGCCCACGGCTCCGTACGTGCTAGGTCGCTTGTTTGCTTCTCCGCAGCTCAAGGAACTGCGGTGGATTACCTCGCTGCGACTGGATGGCAACTATTTCACCGATACCGGCTTCGGTACCATGCTCGCCACGATGTCGGCCGCGAACGAAAAGCAGACGATCTTGCCAGTACTGCGGCAACTCTACCTCAACAACATGAACCTTGATCGATACTCCGTGGCAGGGCTGTTTGCGTACCTGTTTCCTGTGGATCGGAATGCTACACGCAGCATCCCGGCCGCGGGGGTGTTGCGCATTGCTGGCAGTCGTGTCTCGCGGCCGTCGGGGGCCTTCATCACAGCCAAGAAGCATGGCCCTAAAGTGCCGCTGTTTCCTTCCATGTCGGTGCTTAGCCTCAGTGACAACCCGGGGGTAGGCACGGCGGGCCTCATTGTGATTCTCCGGAGTTTTTTGGCTGTGCACTACGAGCCCCACATCTTCTCCGTCATCGATCTCTCCAGGTGTGGCATAGACCGGGGCGCTTCCCGGTACATGCGCGAGTACTTTGAGCAGCTTTCTAGTGCGATCGATGCTGGCTGTTGCCCAGTGGTGCCAAAGAGATTTGTGCTGATGGGCAACCAGCACGGAATCGCAGACGCACATGAGATCTACTCGCCTGAAAACACCGGTATCCAGCTCGTGCTCTGAGCTGCAGCAGTCACTGTCTCCGTCCGTGCGGCTGGTGACAGGGGGCTGTACGACCCAGCGGCGGTGCTTCCGACACGCAGAAGCGCTTCCTTTTTTTTCGTTCTGTACGAGCGTAAGTATGGACGTTGGCGGGGGGGTTTCAGAAGCGCAACGCTGGACTCTTGCCTGAGCTTTCCTGTTGTCCGCCCTTTCTTTTTCCTCTATCTGCATGGGTGTGCTGGCGGGCTGTACCGGATTGTAAGTGTGAGTAGGGGGAGGGCGAACGTCGCGGCGCCTTCTCATGCTCACTATAAAGAGGCATCACAGCTCTCTCGCATCTTTTCGGGGTCTTTTCGCCTTGACTTGCCAATGCCACCCCAACGTTCGTTCTGCCTCCTCTCCTACTACACCACTTCTCGGCTCATTGGCGTTTTCGGCTGGCAGAAGAGGAGGATAGCGCTACGCAGATGCGTTCACACGCATGTACACGCGCCTTTGGTTTTCCACAAGACGGATGGTGCGCGTCCCGAATTGAGTGAAAGGGGAGTCTGAGTGCTCTCGCCACCTCTGTTCTTTCCTCAGATATCGCCGCTGTTCCCTTGCACCGCCATCCCTTCTTCCCTCCACACACACACACACGAGAACCGTTTCTCTCACTCGCACTCTTTCCAAGCAACAGAATCTTTTCCTCCTAGCGGCTGCTCGCGTTGTTGTTGGGCGCGCCTCACTGATGTCTGTCTCTGTGTGCGTGTGTGTGCATGTACGCGTACCATCGAGGGTGTCGCGATCTGGTGATCTGTTTTCTGCACACCTTCCGTACTGTCTCTCTCTTCTGCTCATCTCTCTCTGTTATGGGCGGTGAGGAACAGATCTCATCCTCGTGTGCGTGTGGGCTTCTGTGCGCGCTTATGTCTCTTCCTCTTTTAGATCTTCATCATTCGTCGCGTGTTCGCACATACGCTTGTTCTTACCATATATATATATATATAGATGTGTGTGTGTGTGTGGGTGTGCCCCCCCTGTCGCGCTCATTTTCTGTTTTACGTGATTGATCCTGCCGATGCCGGCGCGTTCGATACTCAGCTCATCCCCTGCCCTCCTTTCCCCCCTTTTCCCCTCCCCCCTCCCACGCTTTGTACTCATCTGTCGACGGTGTACCCGAAGAGGGCCCCCACTTATGCTTCGTCCTTTTTGTTTTTAGACCTTCCTTCCTCTCAACGCGCTGTGCCACTGATGTTTGGCCGACTGAATGCGGGAGTGGGGTGGGTGGGCGGGCCATTCTACGGTTGATCTCTCCGTCTCCACGTGTCTACGTGTGTGATGAGACAAGGCAGACGATCTGCTCCGCTTCTTCGCTTCGCACCATAGCTTCCCCTCCACGACCGCTTTTCACTCTCGTTGTTGATGCCTCGAGCAGCTCCTCCGCCCTCCGCCCCGCCCTTGCTAGCCCCTCTCTGTTTCCCTTGGCCAGCTGTGTGGCTGTGGCGCTTGCGCATCTCTTCTCCCCCCTCTCTCTCGCAACCGAGCAGTAACTCAGTCAGTGATTCGTGATTGTTTTTTTTTTCTTCTCTGTACATTCAGGACAGCAGCCTTATCGGGGCTCCTTTCGGCCTGTCGCAGGCCCACCCCCTCGCCCGCCGCGAAGCAGCGCTCGACACGCGGCACAGCCATGCGCCGCCTCTGCCTCAGGCTCGGCTCACCACCCCGACCTCGCAGGTAGCCTCGCAGTCACTCCCGTTGCGCTGGCCAGCATGTGGTGCGTCCCCCTCCGGGGCGGCTCAGGCGTCCCTCACGAGTAGGCGGTGTGAGAGCCGGGCAGCATACGCTCGAGTCGCTCGGACGCCACGCCATGCAGGACTTGGCAGCCGGCGTCAGTAGCGGTGAGTCCCTCGGACCTCCCTGCGTCGCAGGCACCTGCCCCGGTGCCCCCCACGAGAAGCGGCTCGGCATTGAGAGGGATGAGGAAGCTACTTGTCTTCCTTCCACACGGAGTGGGAACTATGCCTGTGAGATCCCCCACACGGAGATGTCCTCCGGTGTGTGTGTGCGTGAGGGGGAAAGGCCTCAGGCGGACGCACGAGGAAGGAATGACAGCACAGCAGTCGGTGCATTTTTTCCATCTCACTTTCGTTTGGCTTCTCCCATTATCCGACTGGCGAAGATGTTTAATTATCACACCCGTCCCTGCTGCGGGTTGTCTCGCTGTTGGGTTCTCTTTCCTTCGCTGTCTTTACCTACTTGCATGGAACGTGTCTCCGAGTCTGGCGCTCCACCGCACGCGACTGGGCAAGTGCTGCATGGGTGCAGCTGTGTGTCCCATGCACCCACATGCACCATTAGAAGTGGGCGCTTGCTCTTTGCCTAGTGGGCACTTCCAGACCTCTCGATATGGGGCACGTGGGCGACTAGTGGATAAGGGAAAGATTGAGCTATCACGCCGTGGTAAAAGATAGCGCTGAACGCGGCCATGGCACCGGAGCACACGCGGGCAAACGGCGCTTGAGCAGAGGGGCTTGAGAAACACTCGCATCAAAAAATGGGTACTCCGCTGGTACGTGTATATGGCCTCTGCGCCGCAGGCGCCTGAGGCTCTTAGTTTTCTGTACAGCCCAGAGGAGTACTGTAGAGGATATAAGGGGGAGTGGAGGAGGAGGAAGACTGATGCTCTCGCGACGCCTCATCCATGCCGAGAGTGAAGGACCTGACCGATCCCCTTCTCCCTCCCCTTCGCTCTGCCGCCTGCTCGCTTTTTCGACAGCGTCACAAACGCACTGCATGCCCCCAACTTCTGTACCTTTTCACCTCTCCGTTTCATCTCTGCAATACCCTTCTCTCTCTCTCTTACGTTACCTCCTCCCCTCTCGCCCTGCCCCTACCCCTGCCCACCTCCACACTCACTTCCGCACTCCTCTGTCGGTGTGCCTACACGTACCAGTGTATTGTATAACTTCATCTATCCTCGGTTGCGTGCCCGCTTTCGCACCACTTTGTCCCTCTGTCCATCAGATCGCACTCTCGCTGCCGCACTCCCTGCCCGTCACTTCGGCGTGTGAAGGTGCGAAGACGCACACACACACACACACAAACAAGCAAAGGAGGAGGCGGAAGGGGCAATGCTGCACCGCTCTCATGTGATGCGCGGCGGCTTCTCGCAGGAGGCCTTTCACCGAATGACCAAATACATCACTTCTCGCAACCCGAATGAAAAGTACCTGCGCACCGGGCACATTGTTCTCGAGACACTGAAGCGCTACCACGCGTACATTATGGCAGTTGTTCTGATCAGCGCCTTCACCGTGTACGACCACCGCCGGCACCCGGAGAAGATGCCGGGTGCTGCGCATGATGGCCGCTCCCTGGTCCTGTAAGAAGGTGGCTCGTGACGGAGTGCTCTGCCGCTTGACACACTGCAGCTTCTTTTCGTTATGAAATGTGCGTCAGCTGCGCTCGAATGTTGAACGCAGGTCGCCAAAGCGAGAGCTTGAGCTTGCCGCGTGTACCTGACGCCAGATTTCTTTCCCCTCTCTCCTCTCGCTCCCTGCGTGACAGCTGAACTCGTTGCTCGTGAGGGGGGGAGGCTGTGCGCCTCTCGATATGTCTGTGTGGTTGTGCGGATGTGCGTCTTGGTGCGTGCGCGTTTTCTGGCGGACTTCTTCCTTTCTCAGAGGCGCATCTTCATGCTATCATCTCAGAGAAACAAACAAAGGACAAAATTGAGGCGGATAGCGCGGGCACTTACAGTGCCGTACATTATGTGGCCTTGAATAGAAATGTGGGAGGAGGAGAGCGTGCATGGCGGCAGTGGTAGCGAACGGCGCGGGTATTGCTGGCTCCTTACCCTTCTCGCTCGCTCTCTCTCTCCCTTCCTCTCGCAGAGGACACGCATGCGCCAAGGGAAGTCTGCCGCTTGTGCGTACTTCTACGCGTCGACGTCATCTTTCGAGTTCTCTCCCGCTTTTCTTCCCCATGACCAAGCGCCAACACCCGCGCATTGGCCTATACACCCAGCGAAGCTCTGAGACGTTCTCCTTGCCGATCGAACACCACCTCTTTAAAACGGCGATTGCCCTGACATATCATGCAGCGCCGCCGCACGCCAGTAGAAGCTCCGCGTGGTGCGCCGTCGCAGAGCCTGCGACCACCGCTGCAGAATTCTCCCGGGTCAGGTGCAAGGCGAGTTCCGCGTAACGGCAACCCTGCAAAGACTCAGGCATCCAGCGCGATCCAGCTGACGCCGGTGCAGCAGATGGAGGCCAAGGCTGCGCGTGATGCGGTTCTCAGGGCCATGGCGAAGAGCTCTCCGCAGACGGCAAAAAAGTTCGTGGAGTCGATATCGCTTGATATTGATGTAGAGACCACACGACAGCTGCTGTTGAGTAAGAAAGGGTTTGCTGCCCTTCCGTCACCAATTGGGACCCTATGCCGTCAGCTGTGGAAACTGGACGTCTCGGGAAACGATCTGACAGACCTCAGCCCCTTATCCACGCTGCAACATCTTTCGAACCTGAATGTCGCACACAACCGTCGGCTTGTCTCGCTGAAGGGTCTCTCCGGGACCTGCCTCTCCGTTCTGAACATCTCTTTCTGCGCGGTTGAATCGCTGGAGGGGCTCGAGCACACCGCGCTCACCCTGCGCACCCTCATCGCCAACGACAACCGCTTGCAGCTTCGCTCTCCGCTCCTCGACGCCGTCGCGGTGGCTGGCGCCGAGGCTGCGGTGGACGTGGAAGCTCTCCGTGAACACTTGCCAGAGTCCTTGCGTAAGAGTGATGGCAACCGCGACGCGGGCCTGCACGCGGTGGCGCGGCGGAACTACGCGATTTTCTCCACCTTCCAGGAGTGTGAGACGATCGTACTATCCCGCAACAAGCACCTCTGCGAGCACTTTCCCACCTGGAGTGCAGAGGAAGTGGCGGCGGCGTGCGGTGAAGTTCCAGATCGCGCGAGTGCTGCGGCGGGCGACGAGGCTAGCGGCGAGGTGGCCAACGACACTACCCCCATGCCCGCTGGCGGCGATGACGACTCCGAGAACGGTGAGGAGACGTGCCGTGCCCCTACGGCTCAGCGACGTATCCATGGAGAGAAGACTTCACCCTCAGCTGGTCGGTCGGCCTCAACCAGCACTGCGGGCGCTCGCGACGCTCTCGATGACTCACCAGAGATGGCAACGTACAAGGAACGGCGCCGTGCGTTGGCCATGGCGCACCCCCTCTCAGTATTTGAGAGGCTGTCACGGCTGAGGAAGCTGTCGCTGAGCGGCTGTGATCTGCATTCGCTGCCAGCGCGGTGGTTCCTGCCGATGCTCACGGAACTGCGCCTCGCACAGAACTACCTTACTTCTCTTCAGCCGGACGGCGTCATTTTGCGCTCTCTGCACATCCTCGACATCAGCAATAACCTCTTCGCGTCGGTGGTGTCCCTGCGCCGGTGTCGCTACCTGGAGCAGCTGAACGTGCGCGGCAACCCGCTCATCGAGGAGGGCGCTGCGCAGGACAAGACAGCGGGCCTAGTGATGAATGAGCCCATCTCTTACTTGACGGTGACAACCCCTTCCTCAGGCACTGGCGCAGTACCCATCGCGGTGCAGCAGCGCGTCCGTCGCTTCTTTCCCAATATGAAGTTGTTGGATGGACAGCCCCTAATGACAGTGGAGCAGGTGCGCGCCGCCTACAAGCAGGGGAGCGCGCAATTATTGGCTAAGGAGGCAACGTCGGCTGAGAGGAGCGACCGGGACGGCCCACATGTCGTTGACACTGCCCATGAGACGCACGATGCCGTTAGCGATGCTCCTGCTGACCCAGATGATAGCGAGGGAGGCAGTGCTAACGGCGACGCATCAAACTTAAAAGCCACGGCGCGCGCCACGATGCGATCCCCTGCCCGGAAAGCACGTCGTGTCGACCCTGCCGTCATCGCTGCTGAGGCAGATGAAATGGACGTCGTCGTGGAAGCGCCGGCGTCCGTGGTCAAGGTTGCCCACGCGCCGATCGTGCGGCGGGAGCGTGTGCTGCTGCGCCCTGGCGCCACTTCTGCAGCAGATAATAACGCGACAGCGGCGGGGCAGAAGCGAAAAGGCAGCAAGGCTCCGCGATCACCGGCTGCTGTTGTTTGCGGGCAGGCGGCCGTCGCCAAGCTTCTGCAGCAGAGCCGCATCAAGACAGCGTGGTAGTAGCGCTCTAGCTGCGCATTTCGGCTTTGCAGCGGCTTGCCCGACATATTGCCACGAGTGGACGTACACTCACACCCGCCCCCACATCCTCTGTAAAGTCACTGCGTCGAACGAGTAACCGCCTTGCATAAGGGGCAGCGCAGAACGCACGCACGCGCACACACAAACGCAAAAACGCTGAATCTTTTGATTGGACATCGGCTAATAGCGTCCCTTACCCCTCTCTGTTGACGGTGCGCGTACCGATGTGCCGGAACGCAGGGCGTCCCTGCGGGAGTGTGTCTGTCTGTCGTATCACCTACGTCTTGACTCTCCTCGTCCTGCATCCTCCTCCCTCCCCTCCTCCTTCGCTTTCTCGTTGATAATCGCGTGATTTGCCACCGTCACCCCCGCCCAAACGCGTACTCCCGCCTACTCGATTACGAGCTTCGCTTTCTGTGCATCGCCACGTCTCCTGAGGGTCAGGAGCCGATGCATGAAAACGAGACCGATACAAACGCACGCGCATAGACACAGCGAAAGGGTGAGGGCGGCGCTCACGCCAGACGTCTGCCTGCGCGAAGCACGTTGCCGACCCAGGAGGAACTCTTCATTCTTTTTTTCCCGCTCACAACCAGCCAGTAGCGCACCGCTTCTCAAGTTCCGACGAAGGAGAGGGGGGAGGGGGACGGGCACTGGTACGACTAGCTCACGGGGAGACGACGGTGAGGCTGGCCGCCTCCTTCCCGTTATTTCCTAGCGGCACCTACTCTGCTTCCTGGCCATCGTTTGCTGGCGGGCCTTCATGTTTGAGGAGGCGCTCCGGCAAGCGCCGCGGGAGGAGCTCGTAGAGCACATTCGACTCCAGCGAGAGCTGATTCAGCGCCTTCACCGGCGTGTCCTCGAACTAGAGAGCACCCTGGAGAGTGCGTACACGTGCCCAAGCGCCGGTGATGGGGCGTCTGGTGCAGATGGCTGCCAAGCGGCACTTTCTGAACAGCAACGCGACGTGTTTTCCAGCGACGCTTGCCATGGCGCATCGCCTCCGATGAACGGGCAAGGCGTAAACAGGGCGCCTGACGGCGTGCTGCCGGCAGCGAAGGGGGCGACTCTTCTAGGAACACATCGCGAAACGTCACTGAGCCTCAGCGAACGTTGGCCAACCGACAGCCACGGAGCAATCGCATCACTGGAGCCGCGCCGTCAACTTTCGCGCTTTTACACAGAAGAGAGGGCACTATCGGCCTTTGCGCGCTTGCCGTCGTCATCTCAGCGACAAACGGGAGCGCGCTTGGCGACGACAACGCCTACCAGTCCCACTGATGATGCAACTCCTGCACCGATACCCCCAAGGCGGCCGGTGACTCGTGCTCCTGATATCTCTACTGGGCTGACCTCGTCATTGGTAGACCATCCCACGGTGTTGGAGGGGATCAAGGAGATCAACTACGTGCTTGCCGCCCACCGAGCTGGTCGTCCAGCTCTGCCGCTACCAGTAGTGGAGGAGCTGGAGGACATTCGTACGAGGCTGCTTCGTGGCTTCAAGCAGACTCACATAATGAGTGGTGGAGGCGACGGAGAGGCACAGGGGGTGGCGTCAGCTGTGTGCCAGGCCTACGGAGCACTGCCAAAAGGTGTGGAGGCGGTCCTTGGCGACGGCCGATCAGATCTCTCGCTGGGGCGCTGTGTGGATGACGTCAGCGGTATGAGTCGTGTGCGTCCACGATGGATCTCGCCGGACTCATCGAGGGTCGTCTACGGAACACCTTCTCATCCTTACCAGTAGCACTCCGCCCGGATAGCAGTGAGGGGAAGCAGAGGGGAGAGAGGGAGGGTGTGGCAGCACCTCACTCTGTGCTGCTCGCTCATTACCCCGCTTGCGGCTAATGCCGCCGCCCTCCCTCGTTTCCTCTCTCCCTCTCTCCGCCACCGCTTCAGGTGCACTCAGGCCCGCACTACTTTCATCTGCCGGTGCCTCCCTTTGGGGCGAGCCATGCGTGAGAGAAGCCGCAGGGGTCACAAATGCGCGCGAACGAAAAGGGGAGGGGGAAAGGGGTGCCTTCGCTCGCCCCCCCTCTGTCTTCAATTCTTTCCCCATCGCTTCTGCCAGCAATGCCAGAAGAGACGCAGCAGCGCCGTATGTGTGCGAGCGGTCTCCGTGTGGCGTGCCTCTTGGTTTAGACGCTGCAACCCAGTTATGGACACAGGCGCATGCATCGGTACAAATGCGTGAGGAGGGTATCCCCGCGTGCAGCTGCTGCAAGAGCCGTGCAACTATCGCTTGCTTTGAAACTTCCCTCCTTCCCCTCGGCACCCCATTCCCCCCTCAACTCTTCCCTTTTTGTGGCCCCCTCCACACACACATATATATATATACCCGACTCTTCCCGGGTACTAAGCGCCAGTACTTGCATTCACCCATTCGTCTGCGAGCGAGAGCGAGAGCGAGAGAAGGGGAGGGGGCACAACTGTCGTTAAAACGTTGTGCGTGTGCATGTATTCGTTGCCGCCTGCCCATCGCGCCGAACAGTCACACACACCTGATTTGTGTGCTGCGACAGACGGAGTGAGCAGCGCAAGTTGCGCCTTGGCAACTGCTCGCCCGCACCCACGCCCTCTTCTCCCCTCCCCTTCGATCCAAATCGTCGGTGCTCTCACCGTAGTAAATGCAGTTCGTGTTTGTTGTGAAAGGCCGCGGTGTGGCGTTGCCGCAGACGCTGACTGCCGACCGACTCTTTGTTTCGGCGTCCCGAGAGACGGCCTACCGCTCTCGCCATGCGCGGGACTGGGGCAAGAGGAAATACAACATTGCTGCCCCTACGCCAGGCTCGCCGCTGCAAATATCGGGCTCCCGACTGAGAGACCTCTGTTGGGGGGAGTCGCCGCTGTCCTCCACAATGTCGATGGAGCGAGAGGATCTCACATTTAACTGCGTCATGGTACAGACACCATACGCTGCTCGTGCCTCCGACGGAGGTATTGAGCTGGCGCCGCTGCGTGTGATTGCCGCTGATGCCCTCGAGCACATCTTCTTCAATGTCAGCGAGGACCTCTTGCAAGATGGTCGTCTGGTTGTCTTTACATATGCAGATAATCTACTGCACGTCAGCATCGACGCCGGCGTCTGGGCAGAGAGCCAAGTGGGAGCTGTCGGTGCCAGCTCAGGCGTCGCTGCCGGTGTTGGTGACGGTGGTACAGGGGCTTCTGGCAATGTCAGCGGCCTCGCCGCTGAGTGGGCCTCCAACGAGGGCTCCTCTCTCAACGCGGACGGCGGGGCTGCTGCGGGGGTGGCTAAGCGACCACGCTGCGCCGAGCGCGTGTGTAGTGAGGAGGAGCCCAATCGGGTGTCCCGCCGCTGTGACTCGCCGCACTCGTTGCTCAGTAAGGAGCAGGTGCTGGCTGTCGTGCCGTCTGCTGTGAGCGGCGACGACATCAAAGAGCTGAATGAACTCATTGATGAAGGCAAATTGTCGACCCTTGACGCGAGCCTGACCGACTTCTTCTGCGGCCAGTGCTTTCATCTCCCGCTGTTGACGCTGACCATGTCGTGCTGTGGGGCGGTGCTGTGCCAGCGCTGTGCACCGACGCCACCAACGGTGGAAGGGGTGTCGGCGACAGATCGCGCGTGCCCTGTCTGCGGGGAAGAGCCGCTCGATCCACCGATAAGCCACCTGTCACGCGATACCAAGGTGGCAAAACTGGTCAAAGAGCTGAAGGTGCTCTACTTGCCTCAGCTCCGCGCACTTCGTGAGTCACGGCAGGTCTCGGCGCATCCATCGACGCCTTCCACGCCGCCGTTCCTGCTATCCAATGCGCCAGTGCTGGGGCCGCCGCATTGAGCGCCAGTTGACTCGATATACAGGGGAAAAAAGGCGCACAGCGTGCAGGTAAACGCGGATATATATGCGTGCGCATCTGTACACACACAGAACCGATACATAGACACACCACCGCTCCAGGTAGACATGCGGAGATGAGCCCCTCTGCGATGGTTGTCTCATGTGAGGCAACACCCACACTAGTGTGACCCTATTGTTGATCGCCTCGCGCCACCGTATCTCTGTGGAGGGTGTCTGCGCTGCATCCTGCAGCCGCGTTGGTCATCGATGGATGACACGCTTCTGCTAAAATGCGTACAACGCTCTGACACACGTTTTACTGCACTGCCATGATCAACTGCCCAATGTCCAACCTGTGCGGCCATGATGCATGCGGCCTTTCATATATATATATATAGCACTTCCTCCATTTCCCCTCAGTTGACTGTCGCAACGGGCCTCAGATGACTTATCGCTCCACCGCTGCCCTTCTCTTAGCGCGCCTGGCCGCCGTTGCAGTGACAGCGCTTCCCTCAACTGGTATTCACATTTTCTGTAGGCGCTATTGGATTCAGCCACGGGCACACACCTACGCCAATCCTAATGCCGGCACCGGTGATGCTTACAGACGCGGGCGCCGGGGCACGCGCTTCATCCTCGACTTGGCTCACCCTCGCCGATTTCAAAAAACACGTGTTTAGTCCGGGCTATGTCGTGGAGGATGACTGTGGCATTCCTGCTCGTGGGACCAAGCCTTCCGGGCGACCGATCAGTGGTGCCACCGCTGTGCTTTTCAACTTTTTCGCCCAGCAACTTCGTCGAAAGCGTCTTCGAAGCACGGGGACTCCTGCGGGATGTGCAGGCGGCGATGGCACCGCTGGCGATGTACCAGGCGAACGACGACAAAGCAACTCAGTACGACCCAGCTGCTGTAGCGCGACCTTGCGCAACGCGGTGCTGGACGTGTTGCATACTGCCCACGGATCCATCGGCAGTGCCGAGGCTGTCGGCCACGGTGGCTGTGTAGTGGTGGTGCACCTCACAGCCGCTAACGAGGATGCAGGCTGCCCATCATCGCCCAAGAGAGATAAACGTGCGGCGGTGTGGTACCTGGATGGCGTGTGCGTGGCAGAAGAAATTCCCCAAGCGTACCGAGCCGTGTGGACGAACCCGTGCATCTCCTCTGAGCCGCGGGGAGGCTTGACTGATGGCACCACCACTGTTTCTGCTACCTTTTCTGCTTGCAGCGCTTCTTTCCATCAGCCTTCGGTAAAGGAAGGGCCGCCGCTAATGGAGGTCACTTACCTCGGTGACATTTTTCGTATGAGTACCCCTTTGTGTGGCGTGCGACTGATGTGGGTGTCACCGTCGTCACGAGGGCGTGGGGTTGCCTATTCGATGGTGGAGCGGGCCCGGCGTGCCGTATGCTACGGATTCGTGGTGCCGGCAGAGCACGTCGCCTTCAGTGAGCCAACCGCGATGGGCCGTGCCTTTGCTCGCCGGTACCACGCGCGGGACGACTTCGCTGTGTACGGCTACTGAGCACCCGCGACTCTCTTTCTGTGGCCCGCTTTCTCAAGATTGGGGATCAGACGCTCGCACGCACACATATAAACGAGGGCGAAGTGTGTGCGTGTGCAAACCGCGACAGCGGTACAGGAGTGCTAGTAGACAAGCGCCCGCACCTCGTTTGGTACCGGCGCTGGTGGGCGCCGTATCCTCACGTACCACGACACCGTCTCCAGCTGCTGTTCATGGTACCATGCAGTGAGGCAATGCAGTACGCGCCGTCACATGCTTCACGTATGCGCGGGGGCTACGAAGAGGGGATGTGGAAGGGGAAAGACTCGTGCCTTGACGGTCTTGTACACTCGATGTCGTCCCCTCTTTCCACCTCTCTGCTGCTGCCCCGGCTTGGCCGTGCGCGAAACCTGCTATAGCTCTTCCACGCGTGTTACTTACCAAAGGCCGCTTCGCTTTCTTCCTCTCTCCCTATGCCTCGCTCGCGCACCTCTGGTGATGTGTTGCCGATGCGCTCGACCTCTGGTGCCTTTTCCCTTCCCCGATGCAACTGCCACCTCATGCACCTCGCCAGCGAGAGGGGAGCATCACTGGTGCTCTCTGACGAAATAATGGACGCAACATGAGGCGAAGCACATCGCAACGTCGTCCTCTCATTCTGTGATGCGAGAGCGGGTGCGCTACCAGCTGTCGACTCATGCACCCACGCAAGGACGAGGCAGCGCCTCCGTCCTATAAGACTGCATCAAAGACCGTTTCGCCTTTGCGAAGTTGATGAGCAGTTGGATAACGCGTCACATGCGATCCGCTCTTCGACCTGGTGCCCACGCACATGTGTGTGATGACACACCAAAGCAGGGAATCTCTTGTCGAGCGCCGACGCGCGTCGCCGGTGTGGTGACATGACACACTTTGAGTAACCGAATCCATTCATCGAGTTGGCTGACCCGTGTGCGTGTGTGCGCTTCCGTCCCCCCCCCCCCCTCTCTCATACATACACACGCACCACCCCAAATGACGAGTGTGGCATCTCTCCACGGACACCGCATTCGCACTGCGGTGCGTGACATCATTGTTGCCTTCGAACCTAATACCAGGGCCGATGGGTGTGTGCGTGTTGTGTGTGTGTGTGTTGTAATGCCGGCACCAAGAAAGAGCGTCGCTTCTCATTGACTGTGGTCACCAGCTTCTCCTTGCTACGGTTGCGCCGCGGTGGACGGTGCATTCGGGTGATAGGTGCGCATACGCGCACTGCTCGCTGGCCGAGAGTATGCGGCTGGCATTTTTTTTTCGCTGTAGCAATACGGTGTCACATCCGAAAAGGGGTGGGTGAGAGGACTGTCAGCTCATAGCCGCTGGTGTAGTGTCCTCTTCTTCCTCCTATGCAACTGCGCTAGACATGTCGTGTGCGTCTCACTCCTTCTCCGCACGTGCGTGCTGTGCCCGTGACAGAGCTGCGGAGCGCTCAAAGCGACAGCTAAAGAGGGGGGCCCTGCTCAACGAGGCGTCGCTGTTGATAGAGACGACGAAGCCTGATGCTATAGCCTGACAGTGCCGTGGGGGCCTCCAGACGAACGTTGCGGACTTGCGGGCGGTTGAGTGCGTGGATGTGCACGCAGCGCCGCACATCCAGCCTAAAGTCTCTGCATACACTCGCATCCACGCCAAACAAGCCACGCCTTATCGGCTGTCATGCGCATGGTCGACTCTACCTTCGCCCCCTCCCCCGACCTCTACGTTTCCCTTTCGCCTCTGGACGCCCCGCCTCGACCTGCCTCAGCGCGCTCCGCACCACGGTCCCTCTTAGTCCTTTGATCTTGCCCGTTCCCATCGAATACGCGCATCGTGTGGCTTCTGCGTCCTCTCATCTTCGCTTCCCGCGCAGACACGCCCAGACCTTTCCCTCCCCCCATCCCCTGTCGTGTCCCTCTTTTCTGTTTGTCGGCGCCTGCTGGTGTTGCCTCCAGGGCGGTAATCCCCCTTTTTTCTCTAACACCCACGTGCCTCCTTAACCCCCTCTCCTCCTCCTCCGTTTGATCTCTGCGCGATCGTGTGTGGCTGTCCGTGCTGCTCTCTCTCTCTGTGCATGCGGCGGGAGAGAGGAAGCACGTAAAGGGACGGCGCTCTTCTTCCCTTTCTCTGTTCGCTGGTGTTATATGTGTAAAGCTCCATTCTGTCTTCAGAGGTTGCCCTTTAGCTGATCCCTTTCGCTGTGTATGTGGCACCGGCGCTTCTGACGGCTGCCTTTGCGCGCCTCTGTGTATGTGTGTGCCACTACTCCCTGAGGTGACGCTCGCTTTCTTTCCGCATTTGCTACTTAATCGGTTCCTCCGCTAACTCTGTCTGCCTGCCTGTGACGAGCGGCTCTCTTCTCTTCTCCCTTAGCTTTGGTTCGTGCCCTGCCATCACCACCATAGATATCCAACCACACAGAGACACCAAGGCCCATCGCATTACGTCTGCGGCCCAGTCGTACGCCATTCGTGCGCATCTCCTCAGCGATACTGAGATTCCATCGAGGCTCACAGGTGTCAGAACGAAGCCGCAGTAGCCATGCTTCCCGCTTCGAAGGGTGACCCGTGGCGGTGGACTGTGCTGGCACTTTTCTGCCTCTACAGTGCATCGAACGCGATTCAATGGATCACGTACTCGTCCATCGCGACGGCAACCCGCGCCTTTTTCAACCTCACGACGAATGAGTTGAACATGCTCTCGTCCGTTTACATGATTGTCTTTGTCGTCGGGGCGTACTTCACGTGCACGACGTTTGAGCGCTGGGGTGTACGCCTCGGCGTCCTCGTCGGCTGTGGACTGAATGCCTTGGGGTCGATCCTCAAAGTGGCCCCCGGGCTGCAGAAGCCGTGCTATGCCACCCTGATCGTGCCCCAGACCCTCAACTCCATCGCGCAGCTATTTGTGCTGTCAACGCCGCCGCTGATTGCGGCGCAGTACTTTGCACCGAATCAGCGCACCTTCGCGACAGCCATTGCAGCCACGGCGAACAGCCTCGGCAACGCCGTCGCTCTTTTCGCGCCGCCATTGATCGTCAAGTCTAGCGCCGGCACGACAGAAGAATTCATGCTGCTGTTCTGCCTGGAGATGGGCTTCTGCCTCCTCATAACCGTCGGCGTCTTTTTCTTCCTGAAGCCGCCCAGATTCAAGGCGCCGAGCCGGGCATTACTTGGAGAGCTCGCATCTGCTCAAGGGGACGTGACGAGCCGTCGTGTAAGCTTCCCAACTGCCCAGCAGACGCATCCGCGACGCGGTGAGCGAGAGGAGGACGTCACTGACGACGAGCTACATAGTGAGCTGGCGAGTAATGGGCGGGAGGGCGACTGCGGAGGTGGCTCGGATGAGAAAGACGGCATCGCTGCCGGTGCAGGTCCACACCACGACGCTGCTCACGGACACGGACACGGACGCATGGCGCCGAGTGAGCCGATCGCGCCATACATCGCTGCGCGCACCGGTGCCCGCGGCGACAGGGCCAGCGCAACCCAGCCTTCCGTTGGATTTGCGAGCGTCGAGTGTACGAGTAAGCCAGGCGGGCGTGCCTGCCGTGCGCCGGAGGACATTGTGGACCCGACCGCCACTTCCTACACCGAACTCGATCGCGGTAGCATAAGCAAGCACAAAAAGATGACGATGTGGCACCGGGTGCGGCACAACGAGCACGTGATCACGTTCCTCGAGGTGGGCCACACTGTCCATCGACTTCTCTGCCGCCGCGACTTCCTCTATTTACTCGGCGCCTTCAGCATCAGCATGGGCAGCGTGTGGACGTTCGCCTCTGTGCTGGCGCAGATTGTGGAGCCCTTCGGTGTGACGGCCAAGGTGGCCGGAAGCATCGGTGCTGCCAACGTCGTCGTCGGGACAGCTGTGTCCTATCTTGTCGGTCTCTGGGTGGACCGCACACGGCACTACAAGTCCCCTCTGCTGGTGTGCTTGATCGGCTCCGTGCTTTGCTGCGTTGGGCTCATCGTCGTCATGCTGAAGGCTCCGAGCCACACCCTCACTATGGACGGGCTCTGCTCCGCCATTTACGTCGTGGCCGGCGTCTTTCAGAACACTGCCATCCCGATCTGCTTCGAGTTCGCGATGGAGATCTCGTACCCGCTGCCCGAGTCCGTGCCTGGCACCCTTCTCATGGCCGGCGCCAATCTGTGCTCTCTTGTCATGCTCTCCATCGCCTCGGCGATGCTCGGCAACAGCGTGGCGCCAACATCGGCCTGCGTCAACGTGCTCATTCTCATCACATGCGTCTGCTTCGTCGGTGCTGTCCTCGCCATCTTCCCTCGCGAGAAGCTCTACCGTCGCGATGCGGAGGCGGCGGCGCGGCAGCAGGTGATGGCGGCGGCGAGCGGAGGCTACGCGGCCTGCACGGCTGTGGGACATCAGCTCCCAAAGAACTCTTCAATGGCGCCTCCGCAGCCACCGCTGTCTGAGCTGGTGAGCGCTTCACGGGGCGTGCCCGCGCCTCTCAGAAACGTCGCGGCAAGGGATGCCGCGACCGAGGAGACGCTAGTCCATGCGGCACGCCGCCCGCTTGAGGCGAAGGCACCTGCTTACGGATCGTTGGTTGGCAGCAAGGTCGTCGTCAGTAATGATCTTACTGCAGATGCTCCTCTTGAGGCGCGGCGGTGAAGCCGTCCAATGGCGCAAGACGAGAGGAACGAATGCACGCCTGCGCTTTCGTGACAGGAAGAGGAGAAGCGAATAGGCGACGAGTAAAGGTATCAGAGCAAATACTGTCAAAGAACAGTTGCCCACCTTCTTGGCATCGCGTCGCTGTCTTCTACTTTCGGCTGCTCTCAGCTCCTCAAGATGTGTGAGTGCCGCGGCAATGAGACGTGCGCTTAGCAGTGCTTTGGAAGTCCCTGAGCGCCGGTGAGCACGCGCGCGTGCATTTGTGGACGTCCTAAGGCGATGATGTGTGAGCAGTGTCTCGCACGCTTTCGCGCCCTGCGCCTTTGAGCCTGTCTTTCTCTGGAGCTGCCTGCAGCCTCTCTCGAGGATGCAGATTCATCAGCATTATATACGCTTGAAGGTGCGCGTGGGAAAGCCAACAGCCGCATGCGCCTTCGCTGCGCGGGCAGCTTTGCCGCTCCTCACGTAGTCCGTCTTCGTTGCGGGAAAAAAGGGGGAAGGGGGAGGCGAAGGGAAAAGTGCCAGAGGACGTGTGATGTGGGTTGCTGGGGTGGAGTGCCGGCTCATTGTCAGCGGCAGGCGAGTAGCAGACGATCGTCGGCATAGGAGGCACGCCGCT
The DNA here is from genome assembly GCF_017916325.1 of Leishmania martiniquensis. Taxonomy (NCBI): domain Eukaryota; phylum Euglenozoa; class Kinetoplastea; order Trypanosomatida; family Trypanosomatidae; genus Leishmania; species Leishmania martiniquensis. The sequence continues at coordinate 125,175 of NC_090155.1, forward strand.
CGCTTCTTCGGCGAGGCATCTATTCCATGTTGCCGGCATGCGTCGGTGCACCTGCCCGCCCAGGAAACACACGAAAGACCTCTCACGTAGGACGTGAGAGGCTTAGGGCAACTCTCTCTGTCTCTGTCTCGGACTGGCTTTGCGCGTTTGTGTGTGCATGTCTGTGACAGCATATGTGTGCGAGCCCCCCCCCGTGCCACATCGCCACCATCCGCGCCTCTTTTGTCATCGTCTCTCTCTCGTTTTCTCTCCCCGACTTGTCTTGCGATATAAAAGAGCACAAGCGGGTATATAACGGCATGCCGCCGCCGCCATGCCGCCGTCACATGTCCTGGCACTCTTTGCAGTGCTGACGAAGCAACAACTCACAGCAACGTCACTCCCTATCGCTTTCATAGTTGTTTTCTGTGCCATCACAGCCAGTGCGTGGTCACCGCCGAAGGCGTATGACGATCAGGAAGTCCGAGAGGTGAGCGAAGCGTCGCATACGCTTGTGTGGTGGCTTGACCTCCTCCTTGCCGTCGCGGGGATCGGTGCTGCCGCTTGGGCGGGCCTGTTGGTCGCGAGCTGGTGTCGAGCCTACCGCCGCCGCGCCGAGAATGCGGAGCGAAGTAAGGAGATCGAGAAGAGCATCCGTCTCATGACGGCCCGCTTGTACCGGACACGCCAGCTGTGGCAGGCACGCCAAATGCAGGCCGATCAGCAGCAGCACGACTCATCTCCGGAGCAACTCTTCCACGAACCGGTCAACCAACGCACGGACCAGCCTCCTGCGCACACCTGCAAGCAGTCGAAAAAGCGTATCGCTTCATATGATGCGTCTCATGAGGATGATGAGGTGGCGTTCAACTCAAACACAGCCGCGCCAGCGCCGGGGTCCCCTTACTTTCAGGTGCTGTCGTCACCGGTTTACCAGCCGCACCTGCGGACGGTGTCAGAGTCTTCAAGCTATCGGTACACTTTAGAGTGTAGCGCGGATTTTCTCACGTCCCAATCGGACTCACTTGTGCCACCCCCTGCCTTGAGAAACGGGGTGAAGTACGCCGCGCGCCCGCAGCCTTCGTTGCGCAGCGCCAGTCCCGCCCCGCCGCGCCCATCCGCGTTTAAGCGCGTGTTCGGCGGTACCCTCCAGATAACGGCCCTACGCCGAGCCCTGCGCGCCCCTCAGCTGCGCATCAAACAGTCAGGGTCGACATCGTTGCCGAAACCGTCACGTTGCCCGTCGCACCAGTCACTCCAGCTATCGGCATCGGTCAGAGACACGGCGTCTGTGCATTACAAAGGCATCTCGTCTTTCTACTTCCCTACTGACTCATCGATAACGTTTATGCTGGAAGCGGGCGAGTCCTTCGACGATGATAGCGCTGCCGAGACCGTGGCTACACATGGCGGCGAGGACGCGGCAGAAGGCCTATGCGGCACAGGTGATTGCAGCAGCGAGACCGGTCTTGACGACCTGGCACACCGCACAGGTATTGCCGAGACAGGAGAAAGCTCAAGCTTCAGCTTTCATGAAGAGTTCGTGGAGGAGCCGGGCGCAGCGCAGGTGTGGCAGCAGAGCCACCATCGGCCCGCGGCGGAGGAGGAGCTATATCGCATGCCCTCGCTGCGATCGCTGTCCGGTCACCAACTCCAGTGTCAGGATGTTGTCCCGCAAAGGGGTAAGATTCCAGTAGCGGAGGGTAGCCGAGTAGACTGCGCCGCAGATATGGGCGCTACTGCTCCCCAAGCTCTACGGGCAGAGTGCCGGGCTGATGAGACCGTCGGTGCCAACAACAACATGGGCGGGGTCGTATTCCTGGAGAGATCGCTCGTCGATGAGAATGAGCGGTTGGAGGGGCCATTCCTCCACGGCAGACGGCTCAACTGGACGAGGGGACCGAACAGCAGCCCGACTCTGCATACCTCTTTGAACTCGCACCGCTTCGCAGGAGCAAACATAATGCTTCCCAATAACACGCGGCGCTCCTCTTCCGCGGACCCCACAAAGGCCACCGGTGCCTCGCTACATCAAGAGCTCCTTCACTCCAGTAAGACAAGGCGCTATATGAAGTCCCTGCAGAGCTCCTTGGCACCACTGCCCCTACTGCCACTACCGGAGCGCGTGACAAGCACCACAGCGAAGGAGGCGCTTGGGAGCCCGGTAGCCCAGTGACGAATGCTTCGCGAACACTTTGCCGAGCCCCTCCCTCCCTCCCTCCCTCCCTCCCCCCTCGTGCAAAACTGTGCTGGCCGGGTGGTATTTCTTTGTACGCGTTTGCGCGTGCCACTTTCAGTGCATTTCGGGGCCTTGAGTCTGCGAAAGCACTGCAGGTGGTGCGCGGTGGCCCCTCCGTCTCTCGAGCTGAGTGCACTCGAGTCTATTCGTTCCTCCCTTGCACGGCATAGACTGCATTCTGTGGAACCTGTGCCCGCTTCTCTTTAGTACGTTGCTGATCGTGCGCTCTGGCGCCCTGACCCGCCTCTCGCCCCTCTTTCGCGCTCCTCCCCATTCCTTCTGTCTTCTCGCCGCGCGGCTGACCAGCCCACACCATTTGCGTACGTGCGCCGTTTCTTGAAGAACATCCTGCTGCTCACTACCCGCCACGCACACCATTGCTCACGGACGCACATGAACACATTAACAGTGCCAACGAGCGCGCCTACCACCTGTGACTTCGATGTACTTACATCGCCTGCCCCTTTTCTCATCGTGCGGCTCCCTGACTCACCATCGATGTCTATGTATACTTACGCCTGCGTGTTTCTCCGCGGCCCTGCCGATCTCTGTTTTTTTTTTCTCTCTTCCTGTAAGCGTCTCTGCAGGCGCACTTGGAATCGCTCTTGCGGGCCATCGGCCCCCTTTGGCCCGAACGGCCGCGCACTTCTCTTTCTGACCACCTTTTCCTCGCTGTGGTGTATCTCCGCTTCGTGTGTGATATCGCGTCGCTCTTCCCTTTCCTCCTCTCTGCTGCGTTTCCTGCGGTGGAAGGGTGGGAAGGGTGTGGGTGCCGCATGGGGGCGCGCTGTGTCTCCCCTATCAGCTCTCCTCCTCCCCGCTGCTGCCGCGTTTCCTTTCTTTTTGTTTGGCTTCGCGTGGGATCGCATAATGCGGACGGATGCACATCGACGCCAGTGATGTGGTGTTGATGTCTGCGGTAACTGCACGGCTGACTAAGCGGCTCCGTCGTGGTCGCCGTCACCCTCTTTCCTGTTTCCGCGCATACTGTCTGCGGACGGTGCAGTCCTCTTCAGGCAATCGTTTCAAGGCGGACTTCCCACACCGCTTCTTTCATTCCCTCCTCGGTGCTCGAAATCTCTGATAGTGAAGGCCGCACCTCCGTGCGTGGAAGCTCACAGGTCGAGGCACCCCTGCGCTGTGCTGCCGAGGTGGGCAAGCAGCCCCTCCCCCCTCCTCCTTCCTCATCCCTCTCAATGCCGAGCCGCTTCTCGTGGGGGGCACCGGGGCAGGTGCCTGCGACGCAGGGAGGTCCGAGGGGCTCACCGCTACTGACGCCGGCTGCCAAGTCCTGCATGGCGTGGCGTCCGAGCGACTCGAGCGTATGCTGCCCGGCTCTCACACCGCCTACTCGTGAGGGACGCCTGAGCCGCCCCGGAGGGGGACGCACCACATGCTGGCCAGCGCAACGGGAGTGACTGCGAGGCTACCTGCGAGGTCGGGGTGGTGAGCCGAGCCTGAGGCAGAGGCGGCGCATGGCTGTGCCGCGTGTCGAGCGCTGCTTCGCGGCGGGCGAAGGGGTGGGCCTGCGACAGGCGGGATGGGGCGGTTGTGAGCTGTGGTAGTCTTGCCGAGAGCCCGAGACGTCGAAGAGGAGACGAGTGGTCTCCTCACTTCTCTCTGCACGTCTTTGGTGTGACTGAATCGCTGCGTTGAGGCCGAGGGTGACTATGCAGCCTCTCTTGTTGCGAGTGAAGACGCCCATTGCCCCTTCTCTGTGCCGCGTATAGTGTCTCGTTTTCTCTGAGAAAGTCCTTGGGGAACTTCATCATCCTGCCATTCGCGCCGTTTCGACTCTCTAAGCCTGTATATGAAAGCTTACCTATTCGAGGTGCCCCCTTCTGCGCCTCTCGGTGGTGTGGCCGGTACCCCCAAAGGCCATCCATTATCGCACTCTCGTCAGTACGCAGGCGTAGGGCGAGCCCATGTATCTAGTTGAATGCCCTTCTAGAAAAGGGCGCCCCGTGGTGTTGCTGCAGTTGTCTCGTTGTAGGCGGCATGCTCGCGCCCACCGCGCACAGCGGTTGGGATCAGCGGAGACACATACGCGGACTTGCCCACGGCTTCGCTTTGTCACGCTCTCGCCCCTCCCCCCTTTTCCCTCGTTCATGTGGGGGTAGGAGGCGGCGTCTTCGCGCCATTATACCTCACCGGAACAGAAGCGACAACGCCTTCTACATTGCCCCCTCGCCCCACCCTGAAGCTCCGCGCGTTGCCTCTTTCTCCGGCGCATCTCTGTTTACTCATCTCTCTCTCGAAGTTATTGTTAGGGCTCGGCTCACTGCCCCTTCCCTCCCCCGATCTCAATCCTGGCCTCCGTACATCCACTTTCGCAAAGCTGTACGTACGAGCATACTCAACAGGTGCAGGCTCGACCTTTTCCACACCCGCCCCCTGCCGCACGGCTTCACCTGCGAGTGCGGGCTTTCCTCATCAACGCCTCTGTGTGCATGCGAATGCGTTCAGCTTCGAGATGACGCACTCGCTGGTACGCTTCCGGACTGTTGTCCTGCTGGTCGCCCTCGTGGAGCTGCTAGGAGCGACAGCGGTGCGCTCCTACTCTGTTCGCTATGCTGGTAAGGTTTCTCCGCAAGGGATGATGAACTTCGAGACGCTAGGGTACTGCGCCCAGGATGACACAGGGCACTCGATGATGCCCAAGCTGCAGAGCTATCAGGTCTCTGCGGCAGAGGTGCTGTCTAACAGCAACTTCGACACAGCTCCGATCGGAGGTGAGTCGCGCCAATCTGCGTGCCTGGACGCGAGTTGCACGTGGCAGTTCAATCACGGCTTGCACTACCACAATGAAATTACCTTCTTTTTCGGCATCGTGTACAAAGGCAACCTGCTAGGCGGCCCGGCCGACGGCGTGTACAACAACTTCGCCCCCGGCCAGCCGCTCTGGTGGAGCAACGTCAGTTATTGGGGTAGTCGCCAGCCGTACATGATGCGCGGCGGCCAATGGGCAAACGCGAATGTGGTCACGTACTACACGCAGTGGGTGTGCGAGTACTACGAATACCACCAGTCGGACGTCGCCATCTTCCCCACCTACCCGGATGGTGAGTTCATCGTGCGACGCCCCTCAGGAGAGTACTACCACTGCGGCAGGCTGGCGGAGGTCGACCAGCAAGGCCGCTGGATCTACCAGCGCTGCAAGGAGCCGTTCCCATGGTGGGCCAGCCTCGTCATCGCCATAATGAGCTTCATCGCGCTGATCACTCTCATTATCGTCATCTCCTGCTGTCGCTTGTATATCAGGCACGCCCAAATTCGCAAGGAGCAGGAGGCGAAGCTGGAGACGTTGGCCGACAACCCGGCGCAGGTGCCGACACAGACGCAGATGGGCCTTAGCCGTATTCCGTCCTGCCACGGCAGCAATGAGTCGAGTGGTGAGGAGGGCTCGAGCGCAGAAGAGCCGTAGATATTCCATAACGTGTACGGAGGCGCAGCGGGGGGCGGCGACGTTGGGCCTCCCTCCACCTGTCACCCTCTTCCTCTTCCCATGCGTGAGCTCTCTCAGCGTATCCCCCACCCCTGTGCGTATAGGCGTTGCTGTTTTATGCCGTATACTCCGGTGCGCCGGGCTCGTACATGTATCGATCACTCTCTCCCTCTATATATATGTGTATTCTTTCCTTATCTCTTTCGGATAAAGTTCCCGGGCATGCTTGTGCGTGTGTGTGTTTAGGCGCACCTCCCCCGACCACTTCTCCCTCCCCGCAGGCTCGTGTGTTCGCGTCTTTCTTCTCTATGCTCGGTAGTTCGCTTGCGATCGACATTTTCGCCAATGGAGCCTCTCGAAGGCACGTTGTCTGCGCTTTCTTCGCTCTCTTGTGGACTCCTTCATCGCCCCCTTCTCTCTGACGCACACACAGACACTCAGGCACCTTTGCTCTTGCTCACGTGAGCGATACCGTCGCCGTGTGTGGCGGTCGACGGGACCGAGAGGCAGAGTGGAGGGGAGGTAGGAGAGGAGGCGTGCAGAATCGCAGCGCATCAGCTGACAATGTGTTGGAGTGTTTCACGTCGCGCTCCTTAGTCGCCCCCAATGGGACTGCCTCTCCATCTACTTCCCCCTCCAACCCCCACCCCTTCCGTCTCGCTGTCTGTTGTGCCGCGTGGCGCATTCTTTCCCGTTTTTCTTACTCAGATGTGCTTTGCCTTTCTGTCTTTCCTCTGTCCTGCTGAGAGCCGCGCATCTTTTCTTTGTCTGTGTATGTGTGCTCCTCCGTTACATTCTCCCTTACGGCGGTGCGCCTATGTGTCTTCTTCACCCGCCCTGCTGTGTCACGTTGCGCGCCTGATTCTCTGCCTCCGCCGTTTGTAATTTATTGTGCGAGGGGCCCTCTCCTCCAAACCCGTCATCGCCTTCACAGCAGGGATGCCGACCATAGCGGCTCTATCGCTCGGTCTCCACTCCCCCCCTCCCCCCTCTTGCTCCTTCCCATTCTGCGTTATGTGAGGAGGAGAGGCGCACGCCCGTGCTTGTCACACTCGCCTGATCGCCCATCTTCCTCTTTCCTGCTCCTGAACCTCTTCCCTCCCCGATGTTTGCTTCTCCATTGTCTTGGCACTGCTTCCTCCCGCGAGGGGGGTGGCTGTGGTATCTGCACAGGCGACCGGGGGCCCATGCCAGGAAGGAGAGAATGTGATACGGAATAGGTGTAGGGGAAGCGTCGGTGAGAGGGGACGGAAGACACGAAAGTTGTGCTAGGGCTTGCTTGGCGACAGATTCAAAATGACCGGCGCTGCCTCTGTGTGGGTAAAGAACGCGAATACATTGCCTATCCCGATTTTTGATGTGGCCCCTGCATTGTTGTGTGCTTTTTCAAGAGAGGCATTCTGGGCATTTTTTTGCTCTATCCGGCGATCTAGCTTGACGAGGCACGTAAGGACGCTGTGCTGGCGGCCCTCATCCCAGCTTCGCACTGTGACCATTTCGTCTGGCGCTCTCTCCGCTCTTCAACGCGCTTCTTTCCCCTTTCTGTTGTTCGTTCGCCCTTTCCGCTTGCGCTTCACTGGGAGCACTGCAAAGTGCGCCTGCTCTAGGGGTGGAGAGCTGCCCGCTTTTACGGCTAGCGCGCAACCATTGCTCTGTGAATCTTTTTGGCGAGGCAACCCGTGATCGGCGTGCTGAGTGGCGACAGCGGTACGGTGTAGTCCTTGCAGTTGCGGCTGTAGCAGCGAGTTGAAGCGTGCTGATGCATCGAGCACTTAACTGCAGAAGCAACGCAGCGAGAAAAGAAGCTCTCGCGTGCTCATCAGAAAGCCATTGCGCACGTAGCGGAGGACGCACTTCGGAGTCGATGAGCACGTGCACGTGATCCCCTCGCGCCTAGAGCCTGAGGGGTACCGTTTCGTGTGTGTGTGTGTGCGTTTCCTGCATGTCATGTGCTGCTCTTCACTTTGGGTCGCCCTCGGCCTCCTTTTCCTTCTCATTTTGTGTGCTGTGCCTGTGTGCACTCTCCATGTGTATATCCGTGCATGTGTGTCTGCGTGTGTGGGGGGGCGGGGGGATGTCGCGGTAGCCTTTACCTCGTGGCGTGAGGTTGGGCGTGTCCGTGTGCGTCGTCTCACCATCAGCCGCTCTTTTTTCCTCTTTTCTCCTCACGTTCGCTGTGCGGGGGTGCGTTATGGCTGACCCCGTTCCCCTCTCCCTTCATCTTCCCTGGAGAGAGAGGAGACGGGGTGATGGCTGTGTGAATCCCCTTGGGCTCCCCTCTGGGAGGTGTGTGTGTGTGTGTGGACTGGTACGGCGAGGAGAGTGTGTGCTTGCTCCTTTCCCTTAATGTGTATGCGCGCTCTCGTTTTCTACGTGTGCGTGTGGAGGGGACGGCGATGACAAAAGAAGGGAAAGAGCGGAAGGCCCCACATTCGAGCATGCTCAGCTACACCCACCCACACATAAATACAGAGACGTACTCATCCAATACGCTGCCGAGGCGCCTGTTCACATGTTTCTCTGCCTCTCCGTGGGCGTCTCTTCGAGGATGGCTCTTCTGCCCCCTACCCCATCTTCCGCTCCGCCATGAGGCTCATCAACGCGCATTTCTGCTTGAAGCCTTTCCCCTGCGTTTCCGCGCTCCCCTGACCCCTCTCTTCTTCTTTCGGTCCCCTCTATTGGTCTCACTTCCGCATTTCTGCCGTCCATTCGAGTGACCGCCTTCTGAGTCCCTCTCGCACCAGCCGACCGACCGCCGCTCCAACACGTCCGCACGCGTTCCAAGTGCTTTACGCGCGTGTTCGCGAGTGCGCGTCTTCTCTTCCGCTTGCTTGCGCGGTCGTCGTGGCGTCCGCCTCCCATACATGACTCTTCCCCTCCCCGCCTTCTCCTCCCTCGCTTCCCCTCGTAGGACACGGATAGATGCGCACCGCTTCACGCCGGCTGAAGGGCGGAAGCACTCGAAGATGCATCTCGCGGGTGGTTTGAGGCGGCCTTTCTCCGTGCTGTCGACGAAGTGGTGCAACGTGAGCCCCGTTTCTCGTGCACCTCTGCACATGGGCAGTGAGGGGGACGTACGGTCGATCGCTTTACATTTTCGCGGACCCGAAAAAGAGTGGGGCGGAGAAGAGGGTACACGCCTTAGTGAGAGTGTGCGAGCCCCATTAGCGGGGCTGCAGCACACGAAGCGGCGGCGTCTCGTTCGCCCTGGCGTGAGGTCTCGCACGTTCATCTCGTTTTCGATTGAGACGGGATCGACGGCGAAGCCGCGAAGGGTATGTCGCGCACGCGATGCTTCCGAGTAGACTGCGACCACCACAACAGCGAAGAGACACACACGAACGACTGAAAGGGAAGCGAAAAAAAGGTAGGGGCCCGGTGTGTGTGTGTGTGGCGGCGGCGGCGAAGGGCCACTCTGCCCCGCCCCTCTCGCCCGCCCGCCCCCCTCCGCGCCTCTTGGGCTTCTCGGCGAGGCCCCCCTTCGCCCTTTCCCCCATTCCCCTTTTTTTGGCATTGCGTTGTCCGAGTGCCCTCGCAGGTGCGATTGCTCTCCTTCGCCTCTCCACTTCCCATCGCTCTTCTCCCTTTTCGTATTTTTGGCGCGCACAGGCTCACAGCGTTCCCTCTCCCACTCCGAGGCGTCACTCGCATACTCTGAGCCGTGAGAACACAGACGCACACACTTCTATTTTTTTTCCTTTTTGCGTACTGACAAGTACGTGTGTAGGCCTCGCCCGTGCGGCCAACACCAACACAGCCCTCATCGCCACCTGAGAAGCTGCGGCGATCGCGTTTCCATTTCCCTCATCGCCCTCCCTCCCCCCCTCTCCTTTTTGTCGCCAATTTGCTGTCCGTGTCTCTGTGCTCTCGCATAAAATTATCTGTACGAATGTGCGCCGCTGCGTGTCTGCTCATCGCGACTGTCTAATTGCTCTTTTCACAGCCCTCGCCCGCCGCTGAGCCGCACACGCCCCGCGCGCATCGCTGCGTTTCCATTTCATTTCCCCTGTACAACGCCGCTGCTGCAACGGCGGAGCTCGTGCGCTGGCAGCTTCCCTCGGCGCCTCTTCGAGGCTTTTTTGCCTCTGTTTGCTGCAAGACTGTACATGTCGCCGCGCCCGCGGCCCTCCCCCCTCCTCCTCTCTTCCCTCCCTCCCTCCCCAGACACGCGCAGAAGCTGTGCGGCGTTGGAATGGAGGCGCCGCTTATCAGGTTTCGCCGCTTGGAGTGGTATGAGCGGGTTCAGGTCTTTCTGGTCTCGGTGACGGAGCGTGTGACGTCGCTTCAGTCCGGCATCTTCTGGACTCTCTCGTATGTGCTGTTGTTGGCCCTCATGTACCTCTTTCACTCACCATTCCGCTTGCAGGTGGAGACCCGGACGGACTGGTACGCGCAGGTCACTAAGGGGCTACAGATATGGCTTGCGGTGGTGCTTCTGTGCTTCCACGTCGGGCCGCATGTGGTAGAGTCGCGCTCTGCCACTGCTGCTGGGGCGACTGCAAAGTCGGCGGCCTTGGGCACAGCTCAGCACATCCTCGCCGAGGACGCAGTGGCCGCCATCTTCTTCCCGACCTTCTGTTTCACAAGCTCTTTCTGTTTACTCCTCCACAAGGTCAAACGCCGGTACAAGCTGTCCTTTACCTACGGGCCTAGCTTCGCTGTCGTGATGATCAACTCGGTGCTCTTGTCCTGCTTCGCGACGATGCATTACACAGCATGCAGCAAAGTCTTCTCGACGGCGGAGGCGACCGCTGAGGCGCCGAAGAGGACGTGGACGATCCTGGGCATCGGCAACTTGACACTACCGTCGGTGTGGACTCGGGCATCGCAGGTTGTCTGTCCACAGCCAGTCACCACGAAGCCGTTTGTGTGTATCGCCTTTCTCTGCTCCCTCTGCGTGGGCTTCGTGTGGATCGATTACCTCTACAAAAAGCGCGTTGCTGACGGAGATCCATCGCGCGGCATTCTGTGGGCCGACTTGTATCCGGAGAAAACAGGCAGGCACCACTCCTCTTTGGTTGCCTCGTCGCGCGCTTCCTTCATCTTCCGCCGCTGGCTTCAGCGGCGAGCTCACGCCAGCGAGAACAACGCTGCAGAGTGCCTTGGACTCGCCGAGGGTGATCCAAGGCTTCAGGAGGTGGCCCCGAAGACGATTTTGCCGCCAAGTCGAGCACGACATGCACATGAGTGGGGCGACGGCGGCGCTGACCCGGTGGGGTGGCAGGACGAGCACGACCGACTCAGCGCGGAGGTCGAAAAATACGTTTCGCACCCCACGAACCGGCCAGGAATGGTGCCGTGGTTTTCCACCTTTGTCATGCGGACAACGTGGCAGGCGCTCGCCCGCATGTCCCTCGAGTTCCTCACCTTCGACGTGCGCGTGCTTCAGCACTACGTGAGACCGAAGGTGTTTGCGCTCCACTTCGAGTCCTCCCTGCAGAATTTGCCGCGCATAGGCGCCGACGAAAAAGAGCACCGCACGCACGCTACTGACAAGGACCCAGCGGCCCCTGCGGCTACCTTCTCTGACGTCTCTGCCTCGGCATCAAGGCGGCGCCAGAAAACGCCGGCAGCGGACTCGCCGCCCTCTGCCAAAAACCGTGACAAGAAGAAGGCGAGGGAAAGCGGCGCAGATGTCTGGTTCGACTGGATCGCGGACGTTGGTGACGGGTTCAACCCGACGTACGCCATGGCCCGCCTCCTCGCCAGGCCCTTCCTCACATTGCCCTTCCACCGCCCGCCCTGCAGACGGACTGGCCTCTCGTTCTTGCCCACCTTTGGAGACGTGACACCTGCGGAGACGCCGACCACCGACCGCACAACTCGCGTGCTCCCGCGCGGGTCTTTTGTCTTGGTTGGCGGCGACCTCGCCTACCCCAGCCCCAGCGACGAGACGTACACGATGCGTCTGTTCGAGCCGTATCACGACGCGATGAGCGGCAACGTGCGGCTGCAGAGCGTCTTCCACGCGGAGCAGCAGCGCGTTGTCGTGGCAGACGCGCGCGACGTGGACGTCGCGCACGTGCATCTGCTGGACGCGGAGACGGTGTCTGGGATGGCGACGGGACGTACCGCGCAGCGCACGGGGCGCGCAACGGCGGAGGAGGCGCTGCGGAGCGTGCCGCTGCTGTTCGCGATCCCTGGCAACCACGACTGGTTCGACGGGCTGACGACTTACCGCAAGTACATCCTTGAGCGGACGTGGATCGGCGGGTGGCTGATGCCGCAGCGCAGCAGCTTCTTTGTGCTGCGGCTGCCACAGAACTGGTTCATACTGTGCGGTGACACCGGCAACATGCAGGACATCGATGTGGCGCAGCGCAACTACTTTCTGGACGTGATTGAGAAGTACATGGACGCGGAGAGCTGCGTGGTGCTGGCGGCGCACGAGCCAGGCTGGCTGTACGATTCTATGCTGCGCAGGCCGCAGTTAACGCAGCCTGAGCTGAACCGTGTTGCCGACGCCCTCGGCACGCGCCTGCGCCTACGGCTGGCGGGCGACATTCACCACTACTCCCGCCATACCCCGCGCAATGCCTCATCGGAGGCGCCGACGCTGGTGGTGAGTGGCGGGGGCGGCGCCTTTCTGCACGGTCCACGGGACACACCCGTCGTGTCGCAGCTAACGGCATACCAACGCGCCTGCGCCTTTCCAGCGCGTAACACACTTCCCACGCTGCTGAGTCGGCTGCTGGGGTTTCGGGTGGTCAACTGGAAGTTTGACCTCATCATCGGCGTATGTAGCTTTCTTGTTGTGGTCTCACTGTTGCCGCAGTCCATCAAGAAGGTGCGGCGCGGCTCCAAGAGTGTCCCGCTCATGACGCTGCCGGATGCGGCGGTGGCGTGGTGGGAGCGAGTATGCGTCTACATTGTGACGCTGTTCACGAAGGGCATCGCGTCGGTGTTAGCAACGCTCTGCTTCTTCGCCGCCTTTGCGTCAGCCGGGGCGGAGAAGAGCACGCCTGTGTGGGTGCGGCTGCTTCACTCGTCTTGCTGGACATTCCTCATTGTGTTCATCTGCTGCAGCATGCTGGCTTACCTGATCTGCACGCTGCAGTACATGCTGGAGAACGACCTACTCGTGTCCGCGGATGGCCACTGGGGCAGCGTTGTGGAGGACCAGGTGCGCGCTTCAGTGGATACTCTTCTGAATCACACACAGGAGGTACTAGGCGGGGCTGATGCCAGCGTCATCGCCTACGAGCTGCACCGCATGCAGGCGTCTTTCTATGGTAGTCCGCTGGTGAGCTGGTGCGGTGTCGTCTTGCGGTGTCTCGACCCGTTCGAGATGCTGGCTTACCTGTCGGAAAAGGTAAGCTCGCCGGAAATGGGCACCTTTGCAGCGGATGCCAGTCGCCTCGACGAGGTGCTGTACTACCTGTACTTTGTATTCTTCTACTGGATCCTCGTAACGCCGCTCGTGTCCTTCGTCATTGGCAGCTACCTCATGTGCTGTGTGACGATGTTCGACTGTCTCTTCGACGCCACGTACTCTGCCTTTCAGATCGAGGAGTTCAAACATTTCATACGCTTCCGCCTCGACGCGGCGACCCGGGAGCTGCACGCGTACGTCGTCATCATGCCACACGTGCCCAAGTCGTGGACCTGGGACTCTGCGTACCAGGCGGAGCTGAAGGGTGGGGCTGCGCGAGCGACTCCACCACACCTGCGCTCCCACCCGAGCCGCTGGCACGGCAAGCACTTTCGCACGTCTGCCACGCGCGACGACGGGAAGAAAGCGGCGCTCGATGAGGGCATGGAGGAGGGAGTAGAAATTCTTGAGCATTTTGTGTGTGCTCCGCACCGATTGCTGACACCAGCGACTACATAGAGAGCGGGGTCCTATGAACCTGCGTTTTACTGCACCCCGAGGCAGCCGGAGAAGAGCCGCGAGGGCCCTCTTGGGCCACTTCCCTCACTCGACGCGCTCCCCCTCTGTATCTCCTGCGCGCGCGCTCTCGCTCGCTCTCGATATGGACGTGGAGGGATGCTCTTGAAGCGCCTGCAGACACGTTGGAAGAGCTTCTCAGACGGACGCGCGTGTGGAGAGGGTGCTGCGGCTTGTGAGCCTTCCTCTGAGGGCGGGGTCGGCGGACCGTTTCGGATAAACCCTTTTCGCTCCTCTCCCCTTTCCCCCTTTCCAGCAGGACGCCGCGGGAGGAATCGGCATGGCTTCAACGCTTTGAGGAGGGGAGGGGCGGCAGTTTGGCGCAGCTGCCGCCATTCGGTGCGGCGTCCGGCTACACCACCATCGCCGTCTTCCTCTCCTTGTGGTGCTATCTGTTCCACTTTTGGCTGACGTCGCGCGTGCGGGGGCATCGACACAAACGATCGACATGTCTGTGTTCTGGTACCTGTCGTATCTGTCTAGCCTGCGAGAGCGGGTCTCTGCACACCCCCTCCCTCCTCCAAGCCTCCACCGCGCACACGCACACAGAGGTGGATGCATGTGATACGCACACATACACACACACGTTTTCCCCTGCTCACCTGCTCTTCTACGAGGCAGAGGGGCGCCGCATGCGACGGGGCGAGAGGGCGATGGCGCATAAACGCTTGTGTGTGTGTGTGTCTTTATCGAGTCCGCTCTTCGGCTCTTGCCAACGTGTTTTTTCTCGACCATTGGCACCTCCCTCTCCGTCTGGAGGGGTCTGGAGGTCATGGGAAGTAGAGAGGGTCGTGCTCACCAAACACACACACACAACTACGCACAGTTATCCACAGTGACGTATGCCGTCAGGCGCACCGTGGCGCAGGAGCCGCTCAAGTAGCCACCAAAGTGGTACAGCAAAGCTGGGGAGATCGAAACGTGAAGAGAAAATACAGGCGAAGGCGCGTGGTGCTGTGAATTCCGCAAGGGAGCGAGTCTGCGCAAAGCAATCTACTTGGAGCGCCTTGTGATGGCCATCGCTCCTGCAGTCTCTTCGGCTCCTCCCCCTCTCCCTGTTTTCTCGTTGCCACTCTTCCCGCCCACCAAGCCTGTAGGTTTACGTATCTCCTCGTATACCGCACTGCACCTCCCCCTCCCCCTTCCTCGACACACACACACATACACACATACACACACCTCTTCAATGTGGAGGCGTTACTGCGGCGCACCGCTCTCTTCCTATGGGGCACCTGTTTTGTATTCTCTGGTTAACGCGACCTTGCGTCCAAGTACATTCGCGCCAATGCTTATGATCGCGCAGACCTTTTCTGTGCCGTTGTGTGGGTGTGTGGCCCCTGCGCGTCTCCAACGCATATCTTTAGCAGCTTCATTCGAGCTTCGGCGACGGAGAGCATAACGTTTCTCTATTCGTAGCACCGTTTCGTATACACACCCCCGACTACCTGGCTTGCCCACGCATGCACGCACGCACATGTGAATGGCCATCCTGTTTTTCTTGCGCTCGGGGCCCACCTCCTCTTTTTCCGGACCTCAGCACGGAGGGTGTGAGCTCTGCCCGCTGCCTCCTCTTTTTTGCTGCCTATTGCCGATGCACCGCAGCACCCGTTGGCGCACAACTTGGCCCCCTCCCCCTCTCGCTGGACTGCTCTTCGTCCCGCCCGTTCGCTGGTCTCTCTTTCTCCTCGGGTGCGCGAGTGCACGCCAACGTGCTCCAGGGGAATGCCTTCGTCTGGACTCGTGATCATGGCCCCCATGATCAGGCATCGATCCCCGCCCTGTGCTCGCTGTGCCGTAGGGGTGTCGCTCCACGTTGGCAACCGCGTCCTCGTGCCCTCTTTTTTTTTGTGCACGATGTGCTGACCTCGTCATGATGAAACGCTCCTTAACCCCTCCCTCCTCTCTCCAACTCCGTTCCTCAGCCTCGTCCTTTGCGTGTGTCCAGCACGCGGAGCGGCGGCGAAGTTGCACGAAAACGTAGATGCGATCCGCCGTCTTCGTCTTCGAGTGCTACGATACCGCTGCCCCCCTCTTCGCTCTCTCCATGGTAGCGCATGCCCTCAGATTCACGCACGCGATTATAGAGGCACTCCACATCACCTCCCTCTCCCTCTTGCAATCCGTCCTCCACTTCGTCGCACAGCGGCACCAGTCTCTCTCTCTTGATTCTTTTCGTCTGCCCACTCCTCGCCTTCGCGCCATGTCGGAGTGGTGGTGGTGGAGCGTCCAAGGCGCCAACCCGTTTGTGGACTTCTCCACGGTGTGGATCGAACCCCTCATCCAGCATGCCGTCGATTTCAGCCACCGCATCGAGCCGGACGTCCTGTACACGCTGGCCTACCTCGCCTGCATGGGCTCCGCGTACCTCTTTCACTCGCCCTTTCGCGCGCACTCCACGGCGGCGATGGACACGTACGGCCGTGTCACAAAGGTGTTTCAGACGTGGAGCACCATTGTCTACTTCTGTTTCCACCTCGGCCCTCAACTGCTCCACGAAAAGCGGCAGGAGATCAGCGGCGTGCGCACCAAAGACACGGTGCCCATCCTCTTCTTCCCGCTCTTCATCGTCTTCACGGCCTGGTTCGGGCTGCTCCACAAGATGAAGCGGCGCTGGGGCCTCGGCCTCACATATGGTGGCCGCTTCTCCGTCATCGCCCTCAACTCTCTGGTGCTCGCGGCCCTCGGCACGGTGCACTACGCCTACTGCTACACCCTTCGCGAAAACGCGTCCCACCACGTATGGTGCACTGTCCTGCATTACCTGATGCTGAGCTCCGCGTCCACCCACCCTTTTGAATGCGTGGCAAAGCTGCTGACCTTGTCTGCGCTCTTCATCATCGCAGATTACCACTACAAGAAGTGGATGGGATTCGATCCCGCCCGCGGTATTCTGTGGGCGGAGCTGTTCGAGTTGAACAGGGGAATGCGCCAGGAGGTGCTCACGGCGAAAAAGAATGGCGAGGAGGATCGGCGCGATTGGCGAGAGCTGGTGGCGCCGCCGAGAGTGTACGCTCCTGCCGCCCACAGCGCCCGCCTGACTGCCGAGCAGGCGGCTGTGGCTGCAGCCTCGGGAACACCTGCTCCAGTCCGCATGCGTGATGCGGTCTCCAATCTCAGCGTGATGGAGAGCCCTACCCGTTCCATGGCACAGGAAGTGGCCACGCACACGCTACCCACACCGCGCATTCTGTACCATGAGTGCCCCCCAGACGTCAACCTGGATCTGCTGGAGTCTTCGTACGACGCAGATGACGTGGAGCTGCGGCGTATCTGCGGCGGCGGGGCGAGCGGCGTGCCCCAGTGGAAGCCAAATCGGCTTTCCTCCAACTCCGTGGCTGACGCCCCTCTCCTGACACACGGCCCGGCCGCTGGAGTCATGGGCAGTGCAGCGCACACAGCGGAGCCGTTCGACACCACTGCGACCACTCTCATGTCCTTTCGAACACCCCAGCTCTTTGTCAAAGAAGCCGAGAAAGCGCAGCACCCCGTCAACCGGCCCGGAATGGTGCCGTGGTGGTCGACGTTTGTGCTCTTCACAGCCTGGCAGACGTTGGCAGGGGCAACGCTGCGCTTCCTCGCCTTCGACGTGCGCACCATTCAGGGCTACACGACCCCGAAGATTTTTCATCTCCACTTCTTCTCATCGCTTCGGGAGACACTGCGCAGTGCTTCCGAGGAGTTCGGCCGCACCACAGCGACGCCCCTGTGTGACGAGTGCCACCCCAGCCTCCGCCCTCCTGGTCTCCGCAACCTCGACTCAACGGAAAGGCGCATCGCGTCTTCAGCTGCGACGGCGACTCCACGCTGTGACGAGGTCAATACCGTGCGCAGAGACGACAGTGGCGTCAGGAAGCGCTCTGCCCCCGCCAGCACCGCGGCGCCGTGCCCCGCTAATCCGGACGTGTGGTTCGACTGGATCGCAGACGTCGGTGACGGCTTCAACCCGACATACGCCATGGCCCGCCTCCTCGCGCAACCGATGCTGCGGCTGCCTCTCCGAGAGACCAGGAAAGCAAAGCGCTGGCGGCGATTCGCGCACGGCCTAGGAAAGGCCGCGCGCCTCGGCAGTTTTGACGCTCTCCCCGTCATCGAGTCTGGCAGCTTATCGGCGCCAACGACGCCCAAGGCGCGTAAGGGAGGCATTGCGGAGAATGGAGCGGCTTCACTGAATCTGTCCCGTGCAGCATCGGTGTCAACCACTAGCCACCCGGACGTCGTTACTACCGACACAGAGAGCACTGCGGCACGCACGGCGCTGTGGGAGCGACCTCCTAAGACAAGCGGCGTGGCTGCGGCTGCTCGGGGATCGATTACGAGGCCCAAACCAGGAGTCAAAGAGGATCGGACGGTAACGGAAACGCCCACGACAGAATCGTTGTCGTCGAGTAGCTCCGTGCACCCGCGACGTACGCCACGCCGTCGCACCGCCTCGGAGGGAACTCAGAGTGCGAAAGCCGCTGAGTCTCGAGCCCTCCTCAACGCAGAGAAGGATGGCTTTGTAACGCTGCCGCGCGGGTCTTTTGTCTTGGTTGGCGGCGACCTCGCCTACCCCAGCCCCAGCGACGAGACGTACACGATGCGTCTGTTCGAGCCGTATCACGACGCGATGAGCGGCAACGTGCGGCTGCAGAGCGTCTTCCACGCGGAGCAGCAGCGCGTTGTCGTGGCAGACGCGCGCGACGTGGACGTCGCGCACGTGCATCTGCTGGACGCGGAGACGGTGTCTGGGATGGCGACGGGACGTACCGCGCAGCGCACGGGGCGCGCAACGGCGGAGGAGGCGCTGCGGAGCGTGCCGCTGCTGTTCGCGATCCCTGGCAACCACGACTGGTTCGACGGGCTGACGACTTACCGCAAGTACATCCTTGAGCGGACGTGGATCGGCGGGTGGCTGATGCCGCAGCGCAGCAGCTTCTTTGTGCTGCGGCTGCCACAGAACTGGTTCATACTGTGCGGTGACACCGGCAACATGCAGGACATCGATGTGGCGCAGCGCAACTACTTTCTGGACGTGATTGAGAAGTACATGGACGCGGAGAGCTGCGTGGTGCTGGCGGCGCACGAGCCAGGCTGGCTGTACGATGCAATGGAGGGAGATGAGAAAGCGCGACAGCCTGAGCTGAACCGTGTTGCCGACGCCCTCGGCACGCGCCTGCGCCTACGGCTGGCGGGCGACATTCACCACTACTCCCGCCATACCCCGCGCAATGCCTCATCGGAGGCGCCGACGCTGGTGGTGAGTGGCGGGGGCGGCGCCTTTCTGCACGGCGCCCGCGACGATGTTATCATCTCCCAGGGAACGAAATACGCCCGTGCCTGTGCTTTTCCCGAGCGGAACACGTTCATGAACATGGCCTCACGACTGTGGGGCTTCCGCGTTATCAACTGGAAGTTTGACTTGATCGTTGGCTTCTTGTGCTTCGTGCTGCTCTTATCGGTGCTGCCGCTACCGATGCACATGGATCTGAACGGCCGCGGCACTACTGGCGGCGGTAGGAGGAAGATGCGGGTGGCGCAGGTGTTCTCGCTCTGGGTAGGCTACACGACGGAAATCATGTCGCACGTCCTTACCCGCGGTGTGATCTCGCTCCTCCCCCTCCTCTTCTTCTGGATGTGCTTCTCCTTCGCTGGTGCGGACCGTCATGCACCGCTGCTGTGGCGATTGTGCTATGGCGGCGTGTGGGCCTTTGCGGTGCTGCTCTGCTGCTCCGGCGCCATGGCGTTCCTGCACGTGCAGCTCCTGTACCTCATGAATCACGGTCTGCTCCAGTCAGCTGGCGGACATTGGGGTACTGAGCTGGAGAACCAAGCGACATTCATGGCGAAAGCCGTCGCTGATTATCTGCGGCGCATCACTGGCGGGGGGTCGTCGTGGGTGTCCCGCCGAGTGAGCCGCGGCTACGATATCGTTCAGGCCATCATCCCAATGGAGTGGCTGCGCGTCCTCCTGCGCTGCTTTGACCCGTTCGAGTCCCTCGTCTTTCTCTCCATGACCGTGAGCGGCGGCAAGGTGGCGCACTTTTCCAGCACGGCGTCCCGCCTCCAGGTGCTACTGTACTACGTGTACGTTCTCTTCTTCTATTGGGTACTCATCACCCCAATCGTCTCCGTGCTGATCGGCACATTTCTGCTCTTCTCCGTCACGACCTTCGACTACATGTACAACGCCACCTACTCCGCTTTTCAGATGGAGGAGTACAAACACTTTCTGCGCTTCCGCCTCGACGCCGCGACGCGCGAGCTGCACGTCTATGTGGTGGCTGTGCAGGAGCCATCGAAGGTGCACCAACTCGACCGGGCCTACCTGCGGAGCCTGACAGGCCCAGGTCTTGAAGAGCACCGGCCTCCGCACCTGAAACAGCACCCAAGTCGATGGGGGCCGGTGCCAAGTGATGCGCGACGCAAGCGTTCCATGACCGAAGTTCTCGAGCACTTTACTGTCTACCCCCACTGCATTCCGCAGCGGGCGAAGCCGCCAGTTGAGTACGAATGACTGAGGATCGGCGACGCGCACGCGCACCCCATCACGATATCACTGTCTCACATACGCGCCTGGAGCTTTAGCCCCTCCTCCTCCTCATCCCCATCCCCTCTTGTGCCCGCGTACGCAAATCGCAACCTTCATTTCCCATTCGCCTGCCACCCTCCCCCCTTCTCCCCCCTCCCTCTGCCCCCGCTCCGCTTCCATGAGGCCGCCGCATCCTCGAGCTTTCTTTTCACGCCTGGGAGGGGCGTCGGCGGAGCGCGCCGCTCTGTCTGCTGTGGCGAGGGCCATGAAGAGACGGTGCGCAACAGATGGGAGGGAACAGTACGGCGTGGGCACTGACATCCGGCCCGGCGGCTCCCACGAATGCGTTTTTTTTTCTTCTTCGTTTGCCTATGAATGTTTGTCCACGTACGTGACGTTGGTGAGTAGAAGCAGTCTTGGAGGGGTTGTGTGGACGGTGTGTGCCTGCGGTCGTGGGTTGAATGCACATGGCAACCCTTGTGAGCGTCCATGACTGAGGTCGATTATGTGGGGCCTCTCTCCCCGCCTTCGCCATGGCCGAAAGAGTGACGTGGACGCGGCCCTCCACTCCCCTTTCCTCGCATTCTCTTTATCATCATTTTGCCCTGCTTGCTTGCTGTGCCACCTCAGAGCTCGCCGGACGTGCTTCGCGGAACTCCAAGCGCTTTCTCTCAGTTCGCACGGCATTCATGAGCTCGAAGCTGCAGGCTGCCGTTCCGCGGCTGGCTGCCACCATTCTTCTTCTCGCTCGAAACCCACAGCACGCCATATCGAAGCAGCAACCAGCGACGGGCGACAACGCTTCACCAGAAAACGATATCCACGTACTCATGATGAAGCGGCATAGCAGGGCACGGTTCATGCCGAACGTGTACGTGTTCCCTGGCGGCGGCATTGAGGGCGCTGATTACGCTACCGCGGAGCACTACCTCGAGGAGCACTATGGCTGGAAACGGCGCGATGCGAAGGACAAGAAGAGGGCGACGCAGCGCTTTCTTGAATCGAACGCGCAGTCGACCGCTGAGGAGGCCGAGGTGAGGGCGTGGGCCTGCCGCGTTGGGGCACTGCGCGAGCTCGCTGAGGAGGCTGCGTGTGTTTTTCGAAGAGACAGCTGCATCTGCTCCGAGGCCCAGTGGATCGCGTGGCAGAAGTTACGCGATGACGCGAGTGCGCTACGTGCGACCTCCACCGGCTCCGCCTCGTCCCTTGCCACCTCACCGCCTCGCATCTACGATTTGTCTGCCATCTTGAGCCTCCGCCCCGTTGCGCGCTGGGTTTCGCCGCGGCAGTTGAAATACCGCTACGACACGTACTTTTACGCCGCTCTCGTAAACGCCGCGCTGATCAGCACAGAGGCGGGCGAAGCGGCGCGCGCGTCCCGTTGCACAGGGACATTTAGTGGTGACGCGGCGAACGCCTGCGAGGCGATTCGCCGAATCTCACCGCAGGAGTTACCGCTCCTCCAGCAAACCAGCGAGGTCTCCGATCTGCTTTGGGTGAGCCCGCGGGCGGCACTGCGACGGCACGAGGACCCGAGCGATACCTTCTCGCTAGCGCCACCGACATACCTGATGTTACACGCGTTGTCTCTGCAGCCCAGCTTTGCTTCCATGGTCACAGCCTGGGCGGCAAGCCCACCCTCCTCCCCAGACGGTGCTGGGCAGCTGCTTGGCAAGCTGCCGTACAGCAGTGTGCTACCGCCCGTGGAGCCGCTCAGCAGCATGGCGGAGAACGGGCAACGCATTATCGACTTGGTGCTGCCTTCTCGCTACTTTCACGAGACGGGGTGGTCTGTCGCGGATGGGGAATACCTTTTCCCTGACGATAACGTCGCCGCGGACACGCGCTTTATCCACTTATTCGTCGGGAGCGCTGGGGCGGCGAAACGGGACGGTCCCACCGCGGGCAAAGCGCACAGGCTTGTGCATTGAAAGAGGAGGAAGAGGAGGAGGGGCGAAAAGGGGGCGGGCAGGCATGGGCTTGGACGAGCGAGCCAGTCTTGCCGCTCCGGCCATCTTCCCCCTTTCTCTCCCTCACACTACAACGCGCAGCCCCCGATTGAGAGTCGGGACGCACACGCCGACAGCTGTTCCTATGTGTGTGCGCTTGCTTGTTCTGGCGTATGCGTCTGCACACTTTGATGGCGCTCGTGTCCTACCCACCCCTACCCACCCCCTTGTCCTCACGAGACTGAATCCGGTGCACGCACAATACTGGCTGTCACGATCGCACCTTTGCCCCTCTTCCAGGTATGCCTGCTTGCCCTCAACCCACCCTCCTTCCTCCCCCAACATGCACACATAAACACGCACGCACGCGCATGCAGCGGGCGAAGTGAGCGGGAGGGCTCTCAGCGCAAAAAAAGAGAGCGTGAGCTGAGCAAAAAGTAATCGTGGCGCATGTGCAGTCGTGCACTGCCTTCTGTGGCTGCTTCGCGGTGTCTTGCGTGAGTGCGCGGGTGGGACTTCGTCTCTGTGTTTTGTAGTGAATGCGGGACCTGTCCTGCTGGCGCAAATTTCTGCAGGCTGATGCGCAATCATGTAAAGATGGTGCAGCGCATGCTGAAATCACCGACACTCCCCTCCTCCAACGCCTCCGACCGTTTGCCACTCTCTCCCTCTCTTTGGCCTCGCGGTTGCAGCAGCACACATTACCGGACGCTGGGTTGTCAACGTTGTAAAGTGCCACCACCCAGCCTTGCGGTGTACAAGTCGCGCACCCGCCTCTCGTCATTGCCGCAGACGTGAGCGCACCTGTCTGTGCTCGCTCTTCTGTCGCGGGTGGAGGCCCGTTCATCACACCAGAGAGGTTAGTTTCGAATCGTTCATCTGAGCCCTAAGCGCATTCAGAGAGGGACGAGAGGGTGAGGTGTGTGTGTGTGTGTTCGAGGGAGAGGGGATGGGAGGGGCGGGGGAGGGCTTGGAAAACGAAGGCAGAGAGCAGCACACGCGTACGGGCTGCACTGCCCCGTGCTATCCAGACACCCGCCAGCACCCATGTCTATTTACTGCCGTATTGCGTCCCCGCAGGTGTTTCTTCGCGCACTTTACACTGTGTCGGTCAGCCGAGATGGATGGGCCACCGTTGTGTTCACGGACTCGCACGTTGTCTTGCACGTTGAGGGGACAGATGAGAACATGACGGCGACGTGCACTCTGCCAAAACACCTCTTCGCCGAGTACGCAGTTGTCGAGGCGCGCTTTGCGCTGCATATCCCCACATTGATCGACGCGCTTCTCATGCTCGGTCCATCAGTCGCGACGGCGTCGACACGGGCCGTTCTTGCGTACCCGACCGACGACGCGAAGCTGCTCGTGGAGCTGACCCCGACAGATCGCTTTTCCGGTGGCGGCAGCGCTGGAGGGTTGGCGGGTGGTGGCCCGCCGCTGCAGGCGGACCTCGATGTTGGCGGGGCTCGTGTGCTTCAGTCGCTGCTTGTCACTCGAAACGTGCGGGACCACTTGCTAGATCTGCGCTTCTCCGAGGCGGCGCTTCTGGCGCAGGTGACATTGCAGGGTGACACCGTGCGCGACCTCATCGCCGACTTGACCGCGGCCCAGTGCAGTGAGGTGTCTATCCACATTGACCCAAAACTCGGTGTCATTCTGCGCGGCGAGGGCGGCCCCTTTGGCGAGGTAGAGGCGCACGTTCACGCCAGCTCCGAGGCACTGTTGTCACTTTCGCGCGAGCAGTCTGCCAGCACACGCGTCTACACTCACCATCTCGCTTTGGCGTGCGGCACAAGGGGAGGCACGGCGAGTGGTGGTGGCGGCGGCAGCATCTCCAGTGCCGGGGGAGGTGGCGGAGGTTGTCTGCGCGGCACAGGCGCCGCCGGTGGCAGCTTCAGCGGGCGAGATGGGCGCTTGTCGAACGCCGATTACATACTGATGGGCCTCGCCGCCTCTGCTGTCGGTGCCGGTAGCAGCGGTGGCGGCGCTGCTGTCGGGGCGCTTTTTGGCGGCTTCGAACGGCTGACACTACAGATCAACGCGCAGCGGCAGCTGAGTGTGCTCCACACTCAGCGAGATCACGAGCTGAGGGTCTCTGTGACGGTTGTCGTGATGCCACTCAGCTCGCTCTGCGACATGCTGTGAAGTGTTCCCACTGGACACACATCAAGAAGGGTGCGTCGCAGAGACCTTTTTCTCCATGCACTGCACTATCGCCATCTTTGGGGCGTTGCTTTTCATTGTGCCATGTAGACACGCGTGTCGGGTAGGCGTCGCATCTCCCGCTTACACAGAGCACCTCGGCAAGAAGCGTTGGGCACAGGGAAGCACATACACGCACACGTTTTCATGCAGAGAGACTGAAGGGCAAAGCGTTTGCAGCGGCTGCCTGCCCGCCTGTGCGTGTGTGCTTACGCTTGTCGAAAAACGTCCGTACAGACGGGCTCATCCCGCTTGGAAACGCCGACGAAGAGTAAACCGCGTGAAGCTTCGCTTCACCTCCTCTCCCTTTTTTCTTCGCCCTCTGCGACGGTGGCGTACGCGGTACCGTCGCCCGCATGTGTTTCGGGCGGCACGTCCCGGTGCGGGTGACGCCTCTCCCATCTCTGCCTCTCTGTGTCTCTATCATACCCTCCACCCCCGTCTTCCTCTCCTCCTCTCACCTCGCCACGCGATACGCGCGCTCGATCGCGTATTTCATGTACACACCCACGCACACGCAGCAGTGGCAGCAGCGCAGTTTGTGTGCGGGCAGTTGTAGGTAGCGAGTCCTCCCTTTCCCCTACCCCTTCCTCCGTGCCTGACGCTGTCGCTGCTCGACAGTGCACACCCACGACGCGGAAAGCCATCAAGACCGTGACTCGCCCTCGTTGCATACTTCCCAATTTGTTCTCGTGGCCAACGGCGGGGCTCTCCATCATGAGCGAGTTTCAGCTCATACTGAGCCCCGCTCAGCTCACAAAGCACTATGAGCTGCTGCAGTTTCTCAGCCGTCACCCGAATCAGCCGTACACGCTGGCGCAGTTGGACTCTCTCCTGCCGCATGGGGCGGCGGTGCAGCGCTTTCCAAAGGAATGGTTCACACTCATCGAGGAGGGCGCCTGCTGGCATCGCAGTATTGAACTGCACCGCGCCTACGGTACCGCCGTCTCGGCACAATGGAGGGCGGAGGCGGTACAGGACGACGCGTCCGTCTCGCCCCCGGAGTTGTCGTCCCCAACCGCGGCTGAGCGGGCCCAGTATGTGCTACTGTGTGCTCGTGCCGAGGTCAACACACTGGATGAGCTGCGTGCGCGCATCGAGTCCCCGTCGACAATGCTGGACCCCGAAGCGTGCGTGGCACTGCACACCGATCAAATTGTCATCTCAGCAGCCCTGCTACGGAGAGCGGTGCACACAGGGTTGGTGTACTATTTCCCTGACACGTACGACAAGGCGGAATACAGACAGTTCGGTATGCGGGACGCGCCATCTTCCGTTGGGGGCGACGCGGCAGTGGGATCTGGTCCGGGGCGCGGCACAGGTATCGGTAGCAGCAGCAGTAGAAGCAACGTTGGCCAAGCGACGTCGTCTCTACTGGAGTCCTTCCTAGAGCGGGATGAAGCCTTCGGCGGCGGCAGAGGTGGTGGTGACCGCACCTACATTGCCCTCCCACCTGGCGTCTGCGTACAGCATCGCCTGCTTACACGCCGCGGTGTGCCTGAGCAGGAGGCGCATTCGCTTCCGACGCGCTTTTACGTGGGCGAGCGGGCGCTGCTCCTCTTCGACAACCTGGTTGCCGTGAAGAAGCTGGGGCTTCCAAACGAGCTGCGTGTGGAGTGGTCGCTGGCAGGTGTGAAGCTGACAAACCTAGGAGACGCCAACCCAACCACCAGCGGGGGAGGGACGAGCCGGCTGGAAGCACTGGCGGCAGCACCGCGGCAGCCACTGCGAATACGCCGAGAGAATGTTTCTGTGCGCAGCACACCGGCAGGGACAAACGCGTTGCCATCTGCAGCGATGGCAGCCCCCGGTGCGGCGGCTGCACCACCGCCGTACGCTGTCGCTACCAAGGTCAAGGTGGAGATCGAGGCGGTGCAGGCCTGCACACTGAAGCTGATCCTGACGGTGAACGGCGTCGAGAATGTGCTGGGCCTCGAAGTGCGGGAGGACATCATCAGCCTCCCGGGCGTACTCGTGCGGCGCGACCGTCACCTCGACAACTTCGTCCTCCCGGAAGAAAGCCGCATTGCAGATCCCATTGTAAACCCCTTGCCCTCATGGCAATACCCATATGAGTCGGTGTTGGGAGCAGCAAACTCATCGCTGCGTGGTAAGAACGGCGACGACGCGGCGGCACAGAGGGCGGCCGCGGCCTCCGAGCCGTGGTCAGAGCTTGTTCCCCTCCCCTGGACGCAGAATCCGTCCCCGACCGTGCTGGCGCTACGAGAGGCGACGTTCCCCACCCAAGACGCCACCATCCGCGCCGCCACCCGCGCGGTCTTCTGCGCACAGTCACTTGCCGACGAGGCGCGGCTGCGACAGACGAAGGAGCAGATGCGGCGGGATGCCGAAGCTCGCGCTAGCGGCGGTAGTGGAGGCGGAAAGCGGCGGCGCCGCCAGCTGCTCCGCAGCCACGCAGTGCTCAGCAACCGCCATCTCCTCCACTTCGGCCTCGACTTGTCCATTCCCTTTGCGAAGGTGCGCAAGTAGCGAACTCGCTTCCTCTCCGGCGTTATGCACGCTGGAGCGCGTGCGGAAGTTCGCCTCAATGGCTGCGGCTGCCGCTGTCGAGGCTGCCGCCCCTCCCTCCGCCGCGGCCGCCTCTCCCCTCCGCTCCCTGGCTGCTCTCCCCTGTCTGCCTTCCGGTTGTCGCCGGGCGAGCCTGCGCACACTGAGCGGAAGGAAATGACTCGAATCAGAAAGCATGCGAAACGCGCAGAAGAGCTTCTCCCCCTGCTCTCGCCGGTCGACGAGACAGGCCAGTGCGACTTGCCGCAGGCGCTCTCTTCCACCCCTTTTCCCTGAAACGTCGACATACCTCCAGTCAGCTTCTGCGAGCGTGTGGTTGATTTCCCCTGTCTCCTACCCTTACGCTGAGCCCCGCGCTTGCCTTTGTTGGCAGCGTTACCCCCCTCCCCCTCCTTCAAAGACAGACGCAGACGGGGGACAGGAAAGCGCAGCTGTGAGCGTCAGGGGGGGGCTCTGCATCTTCTGTTAAACGTGGTCCTATCTGCTGCTAACCTTATCGATCATCGCTGTCTGCGGTTCCTCTGTCTCTCGCCGTCCCTGCGTCCACCCGAAGTCCTTAGAGGCGGTGCGCACCGCATCCACTGGTGATGGGTGAAGGAAGGTACAGGTGATAACAACGTGCACACACACACACACACACACACGCATACATAAGCACCACCACCACCAATGGTGCGGGACTGCTTTTACCTTTCCCAATCCCTTCTGGCACACCCCCGCAAAACAACAACCGAAGGACGTGCCCATGTAAAGGAGCTCTGCCATGGTCATCAAGTCACCTCTGCAATCGAGGAGGGGGTGCAGGACACCGCTGAGCCGGCGGTGCACACACGCTACACCACGCGTAACTCTGGCAAGAGCATCGAGTAGCTATAACGGTGCTGCGCACCGTGCTGGTGCGTCGGTGTGCGCGCAAAGAGCGTTGCCTCGCACCACAAAAAATGACGCAGTGACTGAGACGCTAGACACCTTTCCCTATGAAGACTTGGACAACAGCGTGCTCAAGTCGCTTCCTTACCGCCAATGTGACCTTGTGACGCGAGATTCCTCACGATGTGAGGGCCTTTACCGTCATATCGCGCTTAGCATGGAGTCAGTGCTCAGCTGGGAGGATGATACAGCGACTAGTGGCACATTCGAAGCTGAAGGCTGTTGCCACACGACCACCCGCTCACGCCCTACGCACCTACTAATGGCGACCAACATGCGCTGTGAACACACAGCAGAGCACTCTGCGGCTCAACATGTAGGTAGCTGGGGTGGCAGTGAGAGAGACAGCTTGCTAGCATCCTCGTTTAGTCGGCTCAACGAGCGGCTCACTCGGGCACGGCGACGGAACCGCTCTGGCGCTTTGTCCTCTATCTCGAGTGCCGCCGCCGCCGCCTTGTTGCAGGAGTCCGCTGGCGCCAGCGATGGTGGTCGTCGTCGTGTACGCCCTCGACAGCTTCGATCCCGGTTGGTCGAGGAGATGGTGGCTGACGATAGCGTCATCGACTTGCTGAGCGAAGAGTGGCCAAGCTGAGCTTCATGGACATGAAACAGGCCGTGCTGGGTGGCGCGTTGCACAGCACCTTATGCGCATCCTCATACGAGGTGAGGTGATATCCATTTTGTTGGTCCACTCAGAGGCAACACGGCGCGTCATGCCTTTTATTAGTCAATGTGTGCGTGCGTGTGTGTGTGTGTAAGTTTGTGCGTCTCTCGCGAGGCTCTGCGGGGTCGTTTGCTCTGTCAGCTCCTATGCCCGCCTCGCTTTGTCGTCTGCTTCTCATCTGCACGCATTCCTGTGGGTAAACTTCCAAGCGATACGGGGACGAGGGAGTGAAGAGGGGTGGCAGGGGCTTCTGTTGTAGCACGAGACGGTAGGATAGACCGCATGCTGCAGGCGATGGCACCCCAGGCGCGCCCCCGCTTTTTGCGTTTGCTGAACCGGTGCGCTCTCCTTCTCGCCTCTCCCCTCTGCCCTAGACGCGGTCCTCGTGCCCCCCCCAACACACATCGCTAGTACCCCTCCCTTCTTACCGCGCTTTCTCCTCCTCTTCCCTTCGCTGATGCGTTGCACGGCGTGCTGGAGACGCGAGGTACTTCGCTCCGTTCTTAGCAAGAGGCCACCCTGGTCAGGCCACCCAACGGCACGCACGCATGCGATTTGCAGAGTGAAGGGCCCGGCCTATTCGTTGACGAGGGCCCGCTGCAGCGCTCGAAGTGCACACACGGGATCTCCTTCCCGGGCAAGTCATCCATATTGCTTCACACAGGAACACGCATCCATACAGGTGACACAGACCCACACACCGACGCACACACACACACACACACAGCGCAGCACACCCTCACGCGCACCCATAGAATCCGCGCAAAGGAACCCGCATCCGAGCGTTTTTTTGTTTTTGTCGTTACCGCTGTTTGTTTGCCCCCGTGCTGCCGTGGCTACGGCGTGAGCTCCTCCACTACTGCCCGGCTGTCTCTTCATCTCAGTCTGCCTGCGTACCCGCGAGCACCGAGTGTGGGCGTACTCGAGCCTGCATCCCCCCTTTCCCCCTGAAAAATGGCACGCAGCACGTACAACAAGCACGACATTCCGCGTGAGCTGCAGCGACTTATCGATTACACGGACCGCGGCATCGAGCAGCTCTACCGATTGGCCGGCCGCGACGCCGCGGCCTCGACGGCGGCAGTCGGGGGGCAGCCGATAATCGCGAGAGAGGGGGCGAATCGGCGGAAGCACCGAATAGGCCGTCGCGGCAGCGGAGCTGTGGAACCATTGCAGGACGACAGGCTTACCGAGGCGCACCGCGACGACCGCCACCGCAGCATCCGCAAGGGCAGCAGCGATGGCCGTGGCGGCGCTGGGGCGGATGTTCTGCGGAGGGCGAAAGTGCAATCTGCTTCCCGGAGAATGCTGCACGCAGGTGACTACGGCAGCACTCCGAGCGATTGGCAGGGCTCGCGAGCAACAGTGACAGAACGCACAAGACACGCCGAGAGCGATGAATACAGCAGCAGCGACGACGACTACTTCGACGACGACGCAGACGATGCCACCGCGAGTGCCGACGCCACGGACGCCTATGAGAGAGACGAGGCAGTTGAGGAAACAGGCAACTGCAGTGACGACGCCGTCGATCGCGAGCCACCCTCTCTCAGGAGCGGCCGAGGGCAGTGGCGCGCGTCGTGTGTGCCCTGTCGGGATTCTGTTGCCTCTGCGGGATCTTCGCCTCGGCTCTTTCAGCCGGCCGGCCGGCGGCCTTTGTCTTCGGCGTCAACGCCACATCGAACGCTTAACTTCTCTAACGGCACAGCGAACTCCTCCCCGGCGTCCCTCGCAAAGCCGCCGCGCCACTCACGCCGCCCCCATCTGCGCCCGCCCCCTTCACACCTTCCCGGCTCCTCTCCGCCGCCTCCGTGGCGGCAGCGGCAGGAGCTTTGTGACAGCATCGATCGTCGCCTTGCTGATGTCACCTCCCATACACCGCCGTCGGCGTCGCTTTCTGGGCTGTATGGCTCCTCCTCGCCATCATCGCCATTGCCAGCCGCGGCGACCACCGAGACCGCCGCGTACCGTGCGCATGTAGCGGCGCAAGAGTCGACGCAGAAGCCTACCGCGTCTTCCGCTGCATATCGGCGGCGGGTGCGGCAGCAGCACAGGAGTGCTTCCATGCCGAGCGAAGCCATATCGCTTTTCACAAGCCCTGGCTCAGCGCAGAACCGCAGCCGCGACGAGTCTGGCCGGTGCACCGGCTCTGAACTGCAGAAGACGAGCGACGGCGTGCCTGCTGGAATGCTATCGCAGTTTGGGCAAAGGTGGAGCAACATTTTCAAGGAGATGCTCACCGATCCGCCGAAGTCGACCCCGTTGGCCGCATGTCCCACGTCGCGACGTGAGGCTGCAGTGGCGACGGCTGCGCCACACCGACAAAGCTCACCCGCGCCATCGTCCTTGTCATCTTCTTCACCAACGGAATCCTGCGCGGGCAATGGGTGCGCTCGCGGAGCGGGTGCTTCTTCGAGAGGCGTAGCTCCTCAGGTCCAAGAGCTCATTCCACATCCGCAGGTAGCCTGTGAGACTCCGTCGTGCACTGTTGCTGAATTAGCGAACGCCGCCTCCGCCGCATTGACGAACTCCGTTGCCTCTGCCACAGCATCCGCTGACGCCCGTGTCACCGAGCAGCTGAGGGCAGAGCTGCAGGCCAAGGAGGATTTGATGCTGCAGCTTCGTGTGGATCACGCACGGGAATTGGCGGAGCTGCGCCAGTCTCTCAGTCACGAGCGGGCAAACGCAGCGAAGCAGACCGCTGATGAGCTCGCCGCGTCCTTCTCCATCAAGCAGCATCTTCTTCAGTCGTCGCTGCAGACGGAGCGCGAGCGTCTGATGGAGGCGGAGGAGCAATTACGCTTCGCGCGTCGCGAAGCGGCTCAGCGTAAGATGGACCTCGAGGACTCGGCGCACGCTTTAGAGGCCCTTCAGCGCAAGTACGCCGCACTTGCGAAGGGTAAAAGTGAGGATGCAGCGCAGGCGGCGGAGTGGCGCGCGCGGGCGCAGACGGCCGCCTCTGAAGCTGCAGAGCTTGCGTCGCAGGTCAAGGTGTGGAAGGCAAGGGAAGTGGATTGGCAGGCGCGTGAGGCGCAGTTACAGCATCTGGCGCACGCCGCTGAGGAGCGACGGGAGCAGGAGGAGGCAGCGGCACAGACTGCCCTCACCCAGGTGGAGGCGGAGTTCACGCGAACCTCGCAGGGCTACCAGGACTTGCTGGAAGAGGCAACGAGGCGAATTTCCTGCCTTGAAAAGGGCCATCGCAAGCACAAACTGCTCAAAGAAAGCCACGCAGCTCTCAAGACGGAGTACGAGCAGCTCGTCGACGCCTCCACGCACCGTGCACAGGAGTCAGAGGCGGAGCTGGCCTCGCTGCGCGCCGAGACGCAAGAACTACGCCGGCAACTGCTGCAGCGAGACTCGATAACACAAGAAGAGACGGAGTCTTATCAAGAGATGCTGAAGGACTACAAGCGGCGGCTGGAGGTGCAGGAGGCGAACGCGGCGGAGCAGTCGAAAACGCTGCAGCAGCACATCGACACCGCAAATCACACCATCGAGCTTCTTCGGTCGCAGATAGAGAGCCTCAAGCAGGAGGTACTCGAGGAGCAGTCGCAGCACCAGCAGACGCAGATGAAGGTGGCGCAGGCGGAACTGCAGTGGAAAGAGACGCAGCACGAGCAGCAGAGCTCGGCAGCAGCCTATAAGGTGCGCACTGAGGACACCATCGCGCAGCTGAAGCGGCAGCTCCGGGAGAAGGACGCCAAAATGCAAGCCCTCGCTGCAAGCGCCGCGGAGCCGCTTCAGCGATTGCGGCAGCAGCTCGACGACGAGCGTGGCCGCCGCGCACGGCTTGAGGAGCAATTTCGTGCCTATAAGAAAAAGGCCAAGGAGGCAGAGGAGCAGGCGGCGAGTGAGATGCGGCGGGAGCAGCTGCGCACCGCTCTGCTGACGCCTACGGTGTCCACGACGTCCCCACAGATGCGTTTTGTGCACTCAGCCACCGCGACGCCGTCGCCGCAGAGCTCGTCAGCGCCTTGCCGCTCTAGCGCGAATGCCATCGGCGGTGGCGAAAAAGGGACGCTGGGGTCTGCTGCCCAGCCGGATGGGCCGCCTCGCCCAGTCGTGCTGAGTTCTACGCATGGGGCCCGCGACGTTCATCGAGGCGTTCGCATCGCCCACCCTCCCTCCTTGAGCGCCGCCACTGCCCCTGCGCCGAGCATCTTCGCAAAGCCGCACGTCGCACACTCCATGGAGGGCCACTCGTCAGGAGTCCGGCACGTTAGAGCCAGCGACTCCCTAGCAAGCCTGCGCACAGACGCTGCGCCCTGCGCCTCCGAGGAGGGTGGCCGACTGCGGCGGCAACATCTTTCGGCAGCGCCACCATCCCTTCCATCGACGAGGACTGTCCGCAGCGAGGATGAAGGTGAACGGCCAGATGTACGAATCGGGCGGACGCCCTCACCAGGCGCACTCGCGACAGCTGCGGCGGCCACGGATGCGTCAGCCATCTCGCCTACCGCCACAGTGGAGTCACTCTCTGGTATCTCGAGAACGTCACCTTGCACGAGTACACTGATGCCAGGAGAGGACGATGCCGTGGGTGTCGCCAGCGTCGGAGCGCCAGCGAAGGTGCATGCTGCGGAGACAACGCTTTCGCTGGCGCCTCCCACCGCAAACAGCCCCGCCTGCGCAGACGAGACGGCAGCGGAAGCCCCGACTGCCCTTGATACTACGACTCGCCACGCCTACGCCGATCCTGCGGTGCAGGCGCACGAGCACCGGATGAACACTTTCCACGCGAGCGCCTCAGAGGTTCTGCGCCGCATCGTGGGAAGCCGTGAGGAGTTCCTGGCGCAGTGTGCCGCCATCGTGAAGAGTTCGGCAGCTGCCAGCCTCCAAGGCGCTCAGGCCAGACGAGGGGTTGCTGATAGGCACGCGCGTGCGGCGGTCTCCCATGACCGCGCTGGCGCCTCTGCCATGTCGCCGAGCGATGACGAGACGGACACTGAGTCGCCTCGCTGATGTGCGGCTCGAGGGCAATGGTGATGGTGGTGACACACACAGGCACGCACACACACATATATATATGTGTGTGCGTGTCGCTCTTTGTGCATGTGTGTCGCGAGGCGGGGGATGAGTGGGTGGGTGGTGCCGCACCAGAGGGAGAAGCGGAGAGGGGTTCGTGGAGCAAAAAGGCGCCGTGCTGAAAGCCGACAAGAAGTGCAGCGAGACAGGGGCCACCGCCAGTGCCATGCCTTCCCTTCCCCC
Organism: Leishmania martiniquensis; assembly: GCF_017916325.1. NCBI lineage: Eukaryota > Euglenozoa > Kinetoplastea > Trypanosomatida > Trypanosomatidae > Leishmania > Leishmania martiniquensis. The sequence goes on from NC_090155.1 coordinate 158,719, forward strand.
CCCATCCACCTCTCCCTCTTGGGCGCAAACAGAGGCCACTTGTTCTCATGGAAATGCCGCTGTAGCACTGTCCATACACCCATACGAGCCCACGTACGCATACACGCACACGTGTGCTTGCGCTCTGTCGCAGGTGCGCTCTGAACATGCCGTCTCTCTTGTAGGCGCGCGCGTGTGTGTGCAGCTCTGCTGTGCAGCCTTTTCACCTTATCCACACACACACACACATGCGTCGATGCGCAGGCCAGCGGATGCAATCGCCACCATGGCAAGCGCCTCAAGTGCGTTCGCACGTGCGTGTGTGTGCAGTGCATTCGCGCCTGCGGCGTCTTGGACTTGCATCGGTGCCGGGCGAAGACTCGCAGGTCAGAATGCAGGACGTGAGCCCCTCTCTCTCCTCAGCCGGTGCTGGCTGGCGCGGTGCATTTAGAGCCACGCGTGCGAGGAATGCGTTCAGTTGCGCTGCTTCCCTCTCTCTCTTGCTCTCTTCCCTTGCCACCCCCTTTGCTCTCACGCCCTTGTGTCGCCCTTGGCACATGCGGGTGTGTCTGCGGGTGGGGGGTGGGGGCAACCTCATACGCGGAGCTGCCCGCCTGCATCTTCCACCTCGCCGCTCTCTTCCCGCGCTCTCTCTCTCCCTACTACGTGTCATCGGCATCCCACCGTGGGTGCTCATCACTGAGCTGCTTCATCATTTTCAGTGGCCTCTTCGTCTCTTCTCTACTCTGCGTGCCGCCTATCTCCCCCCACGCACAACTTTTGCCCCCCTCCTTCTCCCCTCCGCTGGTCACGATTAGGGGCGGCGTAGCAGCGCTCGCAGACATGTTGGGCGGCCGCCATTACCAAAAAAAATACGTCAAAAAGCAAAGGAAAAAAGAGGCTAAGAAGGCGGCCCAGACGCCTGCGTGCAATAAGAGCGACGGCAGCGCAGCAGACGTGGGAGCAGCGGCCCAGCGCAAGGATGGCAGCACGCTAAAGGGACCCGTTGTGTCACACGGTCACGTCGCGGCGAGCCGCGACTCGGCAAATAACCGCAAAAATGTGCCGTTTTCAAGCAAAATGGAGGAGAAGACGTACCGGAAGGAGCATCGCATCCCTCAGTACAACCGAATCATCGACCCGGAGCGGCAGAACTCGGCCAGGGCGGCTGGAGCAAGCAGTGCGGCGCAGCGCCGACGGGTGCTGCGTCAGAAGGGGGACGAGGATCTCCTCGACCACTTCCGCGAGCGCCTGAGCGCGAGCACATTTCGTCTCTTGAATGAGCAGGTGTACAACGGCCCCACAGCGCTGGCGAGCCGGCTGCTGCGCGATGAGTCGACCTTTCGCGACTACCACACTGGCTACCACCAACAGTTGGTGCAGTGGCCCATGAACCCAAATACGCTGATCGTGGAGTCTCTGCTGGGGGATCGACGCGGCCGGTTCCTCGCGAACAAGGGAAAGAGCATGCCGGGGCACATCCCGCCCTCGTGGGTGGTGGCCGACATGGGCTGCGGCGAGGCCCAAATCGCTGCGGCGCTCACGCCGAAGGGGTACACCGTTCATTCCTTTGACTTCTTCGCCTTGAGCCCGCTGGTGACGGTAGCGGACACCACCAAAGTACCCCTCGCGGACAAGAGCGTGGATGTCTGCGTCTTCTCGCTCAGTCTAATGGCGACAGACTACATTAAGAGCCTCTTCGAGGCCTTCCGCATCTTGAAGCCGAAGCGGCTGCTGAAGATTGTGGAAGTGCGCTCTCGTGTACCATTCCCGCGCAAGTTCGCGGAGCTCATAGAGGACATCGGCTTCGATGTCGATTACAGCGACGTCGCTGGCGATTACTTTGTTGCCTTCGACTTCCTCAAGAAGGATGGACAGACGGCCGCCAACACGCAGCTGCGGCATGAGCCCGGTGATGTGCTGGTACCATCTCTTTACAAGAAGCGATGAGAGGTTACAGAGAAAGGGAAGGGAGTGAAGGGGTGGGACAGGGCCCTTTAGCGTCCGCCTCCGCTGCAGCAGCCCGTCGACTGGCCTGTGTGTGTGCTTGTGTGTGTGTGTGTGTCACTCAGGGGCAGCCCGCCTCTGACCGGGTGGCAACTCGGCATCATGCAGTGGGAGGGGGAGCGAGAGTCGGTCCCATTCTGTGTTGCCTCCATCCCCTTCCCTCCTTCATAACCGTCGCGAAGGCCGCGATAAAGCGAGCGCATGCGCAGATGCACACCGCTACTCCTCTCGGGCTCCTACTCGGCTCCCCCCTCCCCCTCTCTCACCGGCTCGTTGTCCCCTCGCTCTTACCCCCTCTCACCACACAGATTCCTTCCGCTTCGGTCCCCCTCTTTGTTTTGCTGCCCTTTGCTGTGAGGTGCTCTGCGGGTAACGCATGGGTCGATTAAGCCCTGTAAGGGGTGTTGCGTGTCTCACCTGACCCCGTATATATGTGTGTGCGCACGCAAACTTATACAGATTAATGTATGTGTATATATGCCTGTGTGTGTGTGTGTTTGTGTGCGTGCGTGCTTGCGTGCACCAAAGAACTGGCGTCCTCTGTGTCCTTGCCGGGAAGAGAGAAGCGGGTTGCCCTTCACAGGACGCTTGATTCGCTGGAGGAGAGCGGGCTTCGCTGGAGGTAGGTGCTGCCAACGGCGCCGAATGCGCTCCTACTCGCGACTCGCCCACCTCCGTTACACCCCTTCACGGAAACAAAGATGACGTCGCTTCGGTAGCGAAGACCGCTCAGGCAGCCAGATGAGTGCGAGGCGTCTCGGTATCTCTGCGCCTCCTTTTCTCAGACCTCTCTCTTCTTCCTCACAGGACTCGGATGGAGGCTGCCCGCGCCATGGATGGACATCGGCAGCGCAGACCTGTCGCTTCACTGCCGCGCCTGCACGAACTCCTCCCCCCCTTCTCCCCTCCCCTTCGCCTTCACCTCTGCTCACCACATTCCCATCCCCTCCCCCCGACGCCTTATCACCGTCTCCCCTCGTCGAGCCCCTTACGCGTGTATCTATAATATATATATATGTGTGTGAGTGTGAGTGTACACTCGGCGCTGCTCTCTCACTGGAGCATGCCGTCGGCCTTTGTCAGGAGCGTGGCGATGAGAAACGTGACCTCGGGTGTGTGTTGAACTCGAGCGCATCACGAGGGACGGAGGCCAACGCTACCGGCACCGCTAACGCACCCGAGCACACGCAGGTGCAGAGAAAATCAAAAGGCTGACATATCCGGTGAGGCCAACGCTCAACGCTTTTCGCTTTCGCATCTGCGCGTCGTGGGTAGGAGGAGACGAGAGGGAGGCCCAGCAGAGCACTCGTACCTCCGAAACCATTCATCAGCGCCTACACTTGCCCATCAACCGTCTCGCTTTCCTGATCACCACCCTCTGCCTCTGTCTCTTCATGGACATGAGCCGGCGCCGTCGCAAGCTGCACGTGCGCCTGATGCGAGCTGCCGCCGTTGCCACTGCCGGGGTATTGATTTACCGGCGGTGGCAACTTCGTGCCTCCAGCGCATTACCGGCATCGACTTACCGGCCAGTCCATGGCGACGATGATGACGGCGACAGTCCCGCGCCCCGCTGGTCGCGCTGGGCGGCGCTGCAACAGAGTACGGCGGCAGACCCTTTTGACGTTCTCGTTGTCGGTGGGGGCCTCACAGGCCTCTACACGGCTGTCGACGCAGCACAGCGCGGGCTGCGCGTGGCTTTGGTCGACGCGGGAGACTTCGGTGGGGGCAGCACAACTTCGTGCACGCCCTCCCTCTCTCCAGGCGCTCTGCCTTACGTGCAGCGAGCCATTCGACAGCGCAACGTGGACTGGCTTGGGATGGCCGCAACAGTGCTCACTGAACAAACGATATGGCGCAACGTCGCGCCGCAGTGCGTGGCGGCCCCAGATACGCTGAGGCGACGCTGGCAAAGCTGGCGGTGGCGAATCGCCGTCGGCCAAAGCAGCTGCGGCACCGCGACAGGGGTCAAGGATGCCAACGACACCCCCGCCGCTTTCTTACACGTGGCCGAGCCGTCAGCGAGAGCCCCTTCGATGCCGCCTTCGGATTCGGCGTTTGCCGCAACGACGCTTCTGCCAGCCCTGCACTCCTTCGAGATGGCGGAGTACGTCTGCGCGGCAATGTTGAGCAGCCTCATGAGCATATTTTGTGGCCCGCTGCGTCTGGACGTCGTGCTGCCACGGCGCTCGGTCGAGGCGCGCCTGCCGGCTCTAGCAGCCGGCTCGGCGCCGGCCTCCGCACCCGTACGCTTGCGAGGTGGCATCGTCGCCAACGACTTCGCGTTGTGTGGAAACATCATCGCCGTGTCGCTCGCGCGTACCGCGGAGGAGCTCGGTGTGACGCTCTTGTCCTACGCCCCTGCGTTCGCCATCCAGGAGGTCCGCGCGCCGACCATTATGGACACAAATCCGGCGTCCAGCTCTACATATCCCTCTTCGGGCGCGGGTGTGATGGTAGTGTCTGTTCGAGACGCGTTGGCCGCCACCGAGAATCTGCCAGTACCGCCCGAGCCGGCACCCTTGCCCTTATTTGGGCGGCGGTGGGGACAGTGCAGTGCCCCTTCTCCTTCGTCAACGGCGGACTTGGATGCATCGCCGTCGAGAGGTGTGCTGAGCGCAGAGACCGCGACCACGGCGTACGTCTACGCACGCACCGTTGTGAACTGCGCGGGCTGCTGGGCAGACACTGTGAAGGCCATGTACGATGGCAACGCCCATGATACAGTGCCGACTGCGTTCGCCGGATACCAGGCGTACTCGTACCTGATCGCTCCCGCCAACGCCGTGAAAGCTGCACTGCCCTCATTTACACCGCCTGCAGATGGGCGCGATGGCCGAAAGAAAATGGCAGGCGCATGCCCACCGCTTTCGGAGACGATGAAAGCGTCGGCTCTAGTCTTCAGCTCTCCACGACTGAGCTTTGCCTCGGTGATGGTGTTACCGTGGTGGGACCAGTGTGTGATGCTGGGGCCGAGCATATCACCCGTACCGCAGATGCCGCCGGCCGTGATAGCGAGTACCAAAACGGCGCTGCACTCGGCGGATGTATACGCCGCACAGCGGCAGCGTACTCTCTCTATGCTGCGCAGCTGCGGCATCGATGTGGATGCGTCGCATCTGCTCTCCTGCGTTTCGCAGACCGTTCCGCACGTGAAAGGGCCCCAGGAAGTGCCGTGGGCCGGAGCTCTGCTTCTTCGCAGCTATGCATTACACTTCTCTTCACTTCCATTACGCGAGAGAGGCGGCGAGGGTGGCATCGAGAAAGCTGTTTCTTCGCCCAAGAAAGGCGCAGACGGCGCCGCGGATGCTGCCCGCCGCGACGTTCCGCTCCTCCACGTGTACGGCGGTGCCCCTTTCTTGGCGCGCAAGATTGCGGAAGAGGCGGTCGACGCGCTTGTTTACCACGATCCGCCGCTACTTACACAGCGGGCCCGCAAGCAAGTCCGTCGGTGCCGTACGCGTTATCTGCAGCTGAGGACACCGACTTCGCTCTTGTGCACCTCAGATAGCGCGCCGATAAGCGCACAGGCACGCCTGGAAGCCCTTGTTAAAGACACCTACGCCGAGCGCTTAGTCGACGTTATCGCCCGACGTACACACGTCGCGTACACCAGTCCCGTAGAAGCCATTCAGGCCTTACCGGCGCTAGCGGGCGTCATGGGTAATCTGCTGCACTGGGATGAAGCGAGGCGATTGTCAGAGATCGAGGCGGCGCGGCAGCTCGTACAAAGCACGGCAGTGGCTGTGTGAATCGCCGGGATGCTGCGTGCCGCGGTGGCGATCGTGCGGAGCATCGACGTCGGGGTGAAACTGCGTTGCCTTGGCAGCCCCGCCTGCGTGTGACTGTTGCTTCAGCAGTCTTGACGCCCGCTGTGGCAATGAGCCACCCACCAGCGGCGCACGCACACAGAGCGGTACGCAATGACCCCCTCCTGTCTCTGCATGGGTGCGCTGCCTCGATGAGACGCCTCCCCGCATGTGCGCCATCGTTCGCTTTCTCTTACTCACGCTGTATGCGTGTCTTTCCCCTGTCAGCGCCGTACATCGTGCCGCAGTGAAAGGCCGCACCGCCGCTGAATCAAACGTAACGGAATGGAAAGAGAGAGGAGGAATCGGTGGGCGGATGGAGGGGAGGGGCCGTGAGCGAACGCGCGGATGCGCCAATGCCCCCCGCTCGTTCGTGTGGTCGTGATGAGAGCAACTTGGGCATGCCAGCGTCTTTCCCGGCGAGCTGTCTCGCGACTGACCTTTGGCCGCTCTCTCTGCTACTTCCTCGGCACCCGAGGGGAGCGGTAGGCTGTAGCGGCGACACTAGATGACGTGCCTTCGAGGGCCGTCGGGCGTTTGTTCTGGGCTTTCAATGCACCCCTCAATGACGAGGAGGGGAGGGGGCGCCACACTGTGCGTGGAAGCTCACAGGTCGAGGCACCCCTGCGCTGTGCTGCCGAGGTGGGCAAGCAGCCCCTCCCCCCTCCTCCTTCCTGATCCCTCTCAATGCCGAGCCGCTTCTCGTGGGGGGCACCGGGGCAGGTGCCTGCGACGCAGGGAGGTCCGAGGGGCTCACCGCTACTGACGCCGGCTGCCAAGTCCTGCATGGCGTGGCGTCCGAGCGACTCGAGCGTATGCTGCCCGGCTCTCACACCGCCTACTCGTGAGGGACGCCTGAGCCGCCCCGGAGGGGGACGCACCACATGCTGGCCAGCGCAACGGGAGTGACTGCGAGGCTACCTGCGAGGTCGGGGTGGTGAGCCGAGCCTGAGGCAGAGGCGGCGCATGGCTGTGCCGCGTGTCGAGCGCTGCTTCGCGGCGGGCGAGGGGGTGGGCCTGCGACAGGCGGGATGGAGCAGAGCTCGGCTAAGGCTCCTGTGCTTCGTGCCACAGAGTGCACACGCTGAGCACGAAAATCGACGTGCACACCCGTGCTTCTGTCTTCGTTTTTTTGTTTACGGAAGAGTCGTGCCTTCTATCGCATAACCTCTTGCTCTCTCCCCTCCACTCACTCCGTGTGCTCTCACTGACAATCCGCCATCGCGCTGTTGTGCCGACCTCATCTTTCCGGTCGCGCGCACGTGCGCGCGTTGGCGTGCACGTCTCTCGCCTGCGCCAACACGTCTCACAGAGACGCTCATTTCACCGCGAGCGCTATGCCGCGGCCGTGGCCGCTGCAATCGCTGGTGGATGTGATGCGCGATTCCAGCGGTGTGGCCTCCGCGTTCTCACTGTCTCTCTTCCTTCTCCGCGCTGTCTTCATGAGTTGTGCTAACCGCCCCCCTCCTTCCGTCCCTCGCGCTACTTTCCACCGGAGTCGGAGTGGCACCGTTCACCACGTGTGCGCGCGAAGGATTTGGCAGTCTCTCAAGCGTGTCAAAGGGGGTCCCCTTCGGGTATTACCGCTGACAGGCAAAGCCCCACTGCGCGCGGCGACAGAAGAAGCGGTGAGGAGAGAGGTGCCTTGCTCGTGTACAGACTCCATCCCCGCCTGCTCTCTCGGCGTGGGTTGGGGAAGAGGTGGGAAGGGGAGGGAAGGCTGGGTGAATGTGTCTCCCACACGCCGCCGCTGCATCCATCTGGCGACGCAATTCAAGAGTGAACGTGGCACCAAGAGCGAGGGCCAAAGACAACAACGCTGCTCGCCAGCTCTCGGACGCGAGGCTGATAACCTGCGGCAGTGGAGCAGAGGAACGAAGTGAGCCACAATGACCTCAAATACGCCGAGTCACTTTTACTACTTCGCTTACGGATCCTATATCGATGCCGCGGAGCTGCAGCGGTCTCTTGCCGCCGTCTCAGGCGCTGCTGGACCGATCATCCACTCCGCCCACCCTGCCCTGCTTCCAGGTTACCGCCTCGTATGCGATGCCGTGAGTGCGGAGGGGCCGCGGCTGGGCTGCCTTAACATTGCCCCGCTTAACCTCGTCCCCCGAGATCCATCGACCAGGCGCCACTCCTCTAGCCGCGGTAAAACTGGCGCGCCGCGCGATTACAGCGCGGCCTTTCGCGAGGGCGTTCGCGGGATGCTGTACAAGCTTTCCGCCAGCATGTGGGAGCCACTCCTGCAGGCTGTCGCGCGCGAAGGGTCGTTCAACATGTTCGCCATGCTCACGTGCTACGAAATGAGCGACGTGCTTCGTGGCCTCCGGGCGCCAGACTCGCACATATGCGAGTCTCTGGTGATCGCGGCACTTGACATGCCGCTGATTGAGCGCAAGTTCTTTGTTGAGGATGTCATGAAGCTGCGCTGGCAGCCGCTGCCAAAGCCAAAAGGGGCTCGGGAGCAACCAGGGCTGATCGGCGGTGCTGCAACATCCGCCGGTGACATCTTCAGCGGCGCCGCCGAGACTGGAAAATCGCGCTGGCCCGGTATGCACTGGTGCAACTGCATCACTTCGGCTCGGGTTGCCCCCAGCCGAGCTTATGTGGCGCTCCTGGAGAAGGCCTACAGTGAGTACTTGCACGTGAGCATCGCGCCCAAGCAGAGAGGCAGTGGCTCATCGGCAGGCGCCGACTGGGGCGCTGGCCAAGGCTCAGCGTCCTTGGACGGTGGTGGCACCGACTTGTACGCGACAGCGATGCATCGTATGGTGTACCAGCAGGCCCGTGATGTGGACACAGACCCACCGGAGGCCAAGACGTGGTACTTCTCATACGGTTCCAACATGTCATGGGAGCAGGTGTGCGTCCGCATCGGCCCGCCGTACCAGCGCCGCGGCGCAAAGCTGCTCGGCTACGTGTTGGTCGCGAACGCCGTATCCATTGGCCACCCAAGCAGTGGCGGCTTTGGGTATTACAATGTGGAGCCGGTGGCATCGCGGGAGGAGAAGGTGGCGCAAGGGCTCGTGAAGCACCGAGGCATCATGCCGCCATACGTGTGTGGTGCTGCGTACGAGATAAGTCAGGTGCAGCTAGAGATGATGGACGGCTACGAAAAAGGCTACCGCCGTGAGCTGCATCGCTGTACGGACCTAAGTGACCCGACGGCAGCACCACTGATGTGCTGGGCATATGTTGCTCAGCACACCTCCGAAGAGGTGCTACCGTCGCGCGAGTATCTATCGCGCGTGTTGGAGGGAGCGGATATTTTACCACTGGAATACGTTGAGGGCATCCGCGCGACCCAGACCAACCCGCTGCCGAGCCCGCGGCAGGAGAAGCGCCTTCTCAAAGAGCTTTGATCTGCACGTGCGTGCCCCAGCCGGCTGGGGCACGGACACGCAGTCGCACGAGGTGGGGTGGGGGTACGCCGGCTAGCGCCCCATTTCGCCGCTCCACCGCCCCGGTCTTTCACGTTCCTGTTGGCGCAATCCCTCGCATCATCGCCTGTAAAAGGGCGATCTGCTCTTTTACTCCCATATATAGACTACGGAGGCCATGCAGCCGAGAAAGCTGCGATGGGCAGGCCCTCCTCTCCACCGCGGTCGCTGGGCTCCCCGCTGTTGGCGCTGTTTCGTCTGCACGCGTGCGCTTGTGTGAATGTATGCGCGCTTTCCTTTGCTTTCATCGTGCGCTGATGTCACTCTGCGCCTCTGCTGCATTCTCTGACCCCGTGGCCCCTCTCTTCGTGCACCTCCGACGGCATTGTCTTGGTCACCACGGTGAGCTCCGGTGCCTGTGGGCGTGTGCGCCCTCTGGCGTTTTCCTGTCTTTACCTCTCCTCGCCCCGCCTTGCCGCTGTCGTGATGCGTGTGGGCGACATCAGGGGGTGGGGGTGGGTTGGGACCAGGCAGCGAAGCATAATGAGATCAGCAAGGCGAGTGGGGTGGCTGTAGGGGGGAGGGGGGAGGGCAGCCAGCGTGTGGGAGCTGTGCCCGCACCGGAGGGCGTAGCGAAAAGTGTGCCCGCCCACGGTGAGAGCGCGGGAGGCGAGGGCGTCTGAAGGAGGCGAGCGCGCATTTATCCCATCGTAGAGGAGAGTACGCGTAAGCGTTTGCGAGTTGATGAAAGGTCCTATGGCACCGCCCCCCTCCAATTTTTGCGCACTGAGTTGTCTTGACGAGGCATAGCAGCTCCTCCTGTCTGCCCCCCCCCCAGTGCGCGCGTCGAATACGAGAGAACGATGAGACGCGGTCTCTCTTGTCACATAGAAGTGCTGATGGTGGAGTTAAAGGGGGAGGGGACGGGGGCCGCACGCCCGAGTAGGAGGTCGCCCGCCCCCTCTGAAGGCAGCGCCATTTCCCCCGTGGCCTACCGCATGTGGCCTTGCGTACTCCTTTCATGTCCGTTGCGGCATCCGTCACACGCGCTCCGACGCGGGCGCGCAGGAAAACTGCCGATGGAGGAGTACGCTCGTTCTTCTTGAGCTCCTCTTCCCGGCTCTGCACCCCTCGCCTTCCCCTGCCTGCGCTTTACCGCTGGTACCGCTTGTCTGACTGACCCTTTTCGACTCTTTCTCCGGCGTCGGCCGCCCTTTTTCTGCTGACCGGACAAACGCTGCCTCGAATCTGTGCTGGCGCTCCGTCAACGATGCAGCGCCAACCAGCCATCACGCTTCTCCTGCGGAGTGGCGCTTGTTGCTCGTCACGGTAGAGACGGGTCTGACGTCTTCCGGTGCGTGCGTTCAGCGCCTCCTGGGAGGGGGGAGGAAACGGTGGGGACGCAGTGAGCAGCAAAGGGCCCGAATAATAAGAAAGCGCTACAAGTAAAGCTGTGAGCACCACCACATAGAGAAAGAGAGCGTGAGAGAGAGGCAGTCAAGCAGGCGACACCTGCTGCGTAGCACAACGCGCACACAAACGCCGCCACTGGTCGAGCAAAACTATAGCGACGCGCAGACATACCCAACCCGACGGCCAGCGCTCGAGCTGATGTTCCTGTCTCTGTATCATGAGCACTACGGGGTGCGCTACGCCCCGCGCGGGCTGGCCTCGTGGCTGTTCTATGTGCTCTGCCTGGTGACGATCCTCGTGGTCCCGTTCATCATGGCGGCTGCTCTGCAGAACTTCTGGCTGCAAGCAAACTACTTTTACACGATTCCAGAGGTGTCCTTCACGGGACGGTGCGCCGTGCGTGTGAGCACTGTCCTGGGCAAGGAGTACCTCTGGACCTGCTCTGACCTGTTCCACGGCGCACTGCAGGGGACATCGCTGAGCATTCTGCCCTATTTTGCCGTCAACGAGGACGACAGGGACGGCGACGGCAAGATGGACTATGCGAACTTCTTGATGAGCTTTCCCCTCGGTGACGCGCTCGAGGTCCCCTCACTCTACACACCAGCCGCTGACGTGGCGGGTGTTGGCGCCGACGCGCCGACCTCGCAACGCGACACCATCCTCGAGGTTCACTTCCTACCGGAGTTCGTGTACAGCATCAACCATAATGTGGTGCGGGTAAATATGACGGTGGCGCCGCTGCTGCGCTATCGGCGAAGGCCATTTCAAAAAGGCTTCGGCAACGTCACCACAGACACCTTGACCACGTTCAGCTGGAGTGGCGCCCCTGTGTGCGCGCTGACGAAGGCGGACATGATCTTCTACACGACAGAACGCCTCATGAGCTCGCCCTACGTATCGTATACAGACACATACACGTCGAGCCCTCTGCAAGAGCTCGCGCTCCAGCCGTCCGACTTACTAGACTTGCCTCTTTTTGCCGGCAACTATGCTGCTCGCAATCAATCTATTGTGGTGCGTCCATACGTCGAGGCAGCGGGCGGGCTGGATGTGCTGCGCAGCGACGTGGGCGTTGTGCGTGGGCTGTGGGAAGATTTAGATGACCTTAACACCTTTACCTGGTACGTGCAGCTGCGCGTCCTACCAGCAGAGGTGCAGTATGTGCCGTCCTTAGCCGAGGTGCTGAAGTGGGGCTGGATCCAGTACTTTGTTATCGCGTACATTGTCCAGTGGCTTCTGTGGAAGCTGCGCATGGTGCTGGTAAAGCTGGGACTGATTAGCTCACGGGCTGTCTTCAGCACAATGCGGCGACAGTATTAGAGGATGTGTGCGTGTGTGGAGGAAGTGGGGGGGGACGGGGACCCCCTCCTGGTTGCCCACCGCCCTTTACCGGAGCTTCTACGCTCTGTACTTTCCCGAGAGCAGCGCATGTTCGCACGCGGCACTGCCACCGTGAGGAGGGCATTATACCGGAGAGTCGCACATGTGTGCGCACGCACATGCGCGTACTGGTGCAGATGAGCGGAGGCTCCCCCTTTGTTGGGTGTTGACGCGTCTTCTTTTTTCTTTCGTGGGGAGGGGCGACCGCTTGTGCACATCAGCATACATGGATATCAAGAGCGCCGCGCATGCAGCGCGCTGAGGAGGGGAGCCACCAGCACCACCTGAAAAGATGGAGACACAACCACACACACTTAGCTGAGGCTCAGCGCTTAACTGCGCTGCTTGGCGGCCAGGTGAGGAGTGCCTCGCAGTTTTAAACTCATCTGCGCTGCCTCCGAGGTAATGTTTTGGTGTGTTGGGGATGTCGCCACTCGGCTACCGATCCCCTCACCCATCCCATCGCTGCCCTTCCCTTTTCTTCACACGGGCACACAATCAGTTGTACGGCTCCTCCGCTGTAGGCTGTCTCTACCTCGCTTGTGGTCCGTCTCAGAAGTCACTCGCACCCACCTACCAACACCTGTCGAACTGACCACGACGCTGCCTAGCAGGTGGTAGTGGCGCTGTGCATGCAAGCACGCAAGCGGGTGTACGTGGACGTACAGCACACAGACACAGCCACAGACGCACATGTATATATATATATGCCCACTTCTGTATGTACGCATATCGAGACGTGTGAAGAGCGGTACACGTCACTAACAACGACACTGCCAGACATCTGAGTCATCTCTGTCACCCTCCCTCCGTGGGTCCCTCTCTTGTCACACACATCTGCGTGTTGGTGGCGCGTTGTTTACGAGCGTGCATGTGTCTGTGTGCGCCGCTCTGCGTTCCATGCGGCACAAAAACACACTAGAGAAGAAAGGCGGCCATGGCCATAGTCGTGGTGCTCGTCGGGCAATGCGGCAATCAGCTCGGTGACGAGCTCTTCACGCAGCTGGCGCTGTGCACCTCCTCCAGCGCATCATCTGAAACGGCCAGGTCGTCTGCTTCCGTTGTGACCGCCTCGCCCTTCTTTGCACGTGACGGGAAGGCGCGCTGCATCCTTATCGACACGGAGCCGAAGGTCGTGCTCGGGGTGCAGCAGCGGCACCCCGACTTCATCCGCGCAGAGAACGTCATTTATGGCCAGTCCGGCCGCGGCAACAACTGGGGCCTCGGCTACTACGGCGTGAGGACGGAGCAGAGCATGCGTACGGAGCGCAACGCAGCTGTGCAGCGAGCATTTAGAAATATCGGACGGGATCAACGCGAGGAGGATGACCATGTCCTGGGAAGGGCGCTGCTCGCCATTCACCGCGAGACGCGTCGCGTGAGCAGCGCGGAGGATGGCAGTGGCGACTTCGAGGCCATTCTCGTCATTCACAGCCTCGTCGGCGGGACAGGGAGCGGACTGGCATCGAAGCTTACAGCGCGGCTGCGGCTCTACTTCACAGAGCCACCTCCGGGCCAGCAGGTGGATGAGGTATACGAATCCAAGATGAGGCGCCATGACGGCTTCGATGGCGGTGCCTGCGGGACGCAGCGCCGAGCGCGACACCTAGTCAGCATCGCCGTTGCCCCTCAGGCGCTTGGAGAGGTAGCGACGCAGGGCTTGAACACCGCTCTGACGCTGCAGGTGCTACAGCGGCACGCGGATGCCGTTCTCCTCCTGCGCAACGACGACGCGATGGCACCAGGGGAGCTGAGCGGTAGCAGCGTCTGCTCAGGCGCGTCGCTCATGGAGCGGTGCGTCACCTTCAAGGAGGCGAATGAGATCCTCGTAGCACTGCTGCTCCCGGTCTTGCGCTACGGCCGGCACCCCGGCTGTATCACTGAGCTTTTGATGCAGTGCGTTCCGCCCACGTACCGGAGAACAACTGGAGGCAACAAAATACTCACGCTGCTCGCCGCGCCGCAGCGCAGCTACGCCACCATGCGGAAGTGCGTGCACCGAGCGATGTTTTGCATTGTCGACGGGGGCAGGACCCGTCTGCCCGGGCACGTGCCGACAGTACCCATCGACGAAATGCTGAGCCGCACGGCTCTGCAGCGCGCAGGTGACGGGAGTGACAATATTCAACGCGTGGGCGACCGAAGCAGCACGAACTACATATCTGAGAGTGGGGATGTCATGGGCGCGCGGCATCGACTCTCCGGTGAAAGGGGGGAGCGCGGCGGCTATACTCTGCGGTCTGGCACCGGCGGCGGGCTCAGTGCAGGCGCCGCTGCGGCCTCTTCATCCAGCCTGGCCGCACGGCGGCGCCCGCTGGCTGCGTCATTCTCGGTGCCCTCTCTACGACGTACTGGGGTGCGAGGTGGTGACGAGAGCTTTGGCAGCGCTGACGAGTACAAAAAGGGTCGCACTTCCTGTAGTCATAGCGAGGGCGAAGAGCTCGACCGGCGCGTGTACCTGGAGCGCGCCTCGAAGATGCCGCCAGCGCTGTACCGGCACTATCTACAGCTGCGCCGTGCACCGGTAACGAAGATGTTCGAAGTCCTTGATGGTGTACTGGTGCTGAACCAGGCTGTGGAGCTAAACAGACGTGTGCTGCTCCCGCTTCTCCGGTCAGCTGCTCTAAAGGTGTCGTCTGGTGCCTTCATGTCCTCTTACGAAGACGTCGGCGTGAAGTCTGAACATGTGCAGCAGGCCTACCGCGAAGTTGCCGAGGTGCTGGCGACATCGGAGGAGCTCTAACGCTTTCGCCAGTCACAGGCCGCTCATACGAACAGCGTTGCCGTTGCGTTACCCCCCCCCCACACACACACAGACTATGCATCTGCCGGCTGTACGGATTTCTTGGAGGGTGCCTTATCCTTCACCCCTCTCGTCTGCATCGTTGTTGGTCGGTCTATTTTGCCGAGTGCGATGCGTGCTGTGATGGCCTGCAGCTTCTTTTGATGGCGGCTGCCGCTTTCAAACTGGTGCGCTGCGGCAACATCGCTGCCCCCGCTGACTCGCTCCTCATCGCCTACTCAGTGCGCGCATCATCAGCACAGAGACGCATATGCACATACTTCAGCGACGGCGCCGGGTCTTCGGGCGGCCTGTGGATGTGAGGAGGCAAGTGCCTGCCTTGGCCGCTCCGTCTCACGTACGCCGTTGCAATGACGTGAGCATTGGTGCCGCGTACGCAGATGCGTACGTTGTATGCCCTCTATTCTGCCCTCTGCACAACATCTGCGTTTTTCCCCCTTTACCCTTTCTTCTCCCTGCTGCGCACGCACAGCAACGCTCACTTCTACAGAGGATTCTCGCATCCACCTGAGAGTTGGACGTCTCGGCTCGTATTCAGAGGGGCCTTTGGAGCTATACGCGCGCTGACCCCCACGCATAGGCGCGCACTTGCTCGGTGCGGGTAAATTAGTTCCTTGGGAGATCAGCGGACCTGCTGCGATGCTGGGGTGGCCATGCAGGCGCTGTGGCTGTACGAAAGCTGTAGGCTTGCGCACTTCTTCACTCCTGCGCCGTCGTGTGCCATGCGTGGACTCCTTCTCCTCGCTACACACGTCCGCATGGGCAGCGTCGTCATGTGCAGTTGCGCAGCAGCGCTTCGGTCTTCTCATTCCGCCAGTGGAGAGGTTGACCAAATCGCCGAGTCCCCGGCTGTCCAGCAGCTGCGTCGCTTCGCCGATGCTGAACGACGGTGGGACGCAGCATGCGGATTCGCAAGAGCGGTGCCCCTTTCGCTTCGCCATCAAAAACAGTGAAAGAGGACTTCTCGACCACGGCGTAACCCCCGACGCAATGAATTTCATTGCCGAGGCCGAAGAAGAGTACCGGGCAAGCTCAGCCTACCTGCACGAGCGGCCTGGCGGCGCCAGCATGCCCAAGCTGGAGACGCACGTGGATGAGGTGACGGGGCAGCAGGTCACCACCGCACGAATCGCGGCGCCGCTCGGCGAGATGTGCGTACCCTCTAATCAAGAGCGCTTTGCGGCGCAGCAGCGTGTCGGTGAGCTGAGTCGGCAGCGCAGCCTTGCAGACAAGCCATTCATGCTCGACGAACACGCGCAGCTGAACCTGCGGAAGGAGCGGCAGCTGTGTGAGCTTCTTGCTTCACCTATGCCCCAACTGGCGAAAGCGGAGGAGGTGGCGCACTTCCTCCTAGACGGCTTCTACTCGCAGCATCTGGCCTTGCAGCCACGGACGTGTGAGTCCGTAATGCTGCTCTACTCGCACGCCGGCTTTCTTCGCCGATTGGACGGGCCAGCGAAGCAGCACGCGGGCAGCACGCAGGATGCGGCTCGGCTGGCGGCCCGCTCGAGTGGAGGCAACACCGCGGTGGTGCCGCGAACGCCGCAAGATGTCCCGTTTTTAGATGACATGCGCCGCCTCTACTCCCATCAGAAGCGCTGCTTTGTCAGCCCAACGCCCCTTTCACTGGAGCATCTCATGACGACACTCAGTGCCATTGTGGCGCCGAACACGACGGCATTTCATTTGGCAAATCGAATACTCCTCGACGCGGACAAGTTTGTCGTGCTGCCGACACGTACGACATACACGGCGTACTTCACCGTCTGCCACGTGAACAATGCAATGCAGTTCGCCATCGCGCGTTACACCGACGCGGTGCAAGCACTGCAGCTACCCGCCGATGCACCCATGCTGACAGCGCTGCTGAGGGGCTTGAATGAAAGCGGATATGTGGAGGAGGCGGTTGCGCTGCTGTCACGAATGCAGCACGTAGCCGTGTCCACGCCATTGCTGAACGCGTCCCTTGAAACCCTGCTGCTCTCTGAGCAGGCGCTTTCGTGCTTCTCTCTCTACGATGCCATATGTGACTCCTCTGTGAAGCCGAACGCCGAAACATACACGCTGCTGCTGCTTGCTTGTGAAAAATCGCAGCAGTGGGGCCGCGTGACGGCGATTCTTGCTGATATGCAGCGCCGTCGTGTGCGCGGCAACGAGCAGACGCTTAACCTGCTGCTTAAGGGCCTCCTGCAGGAGCGACTGCACAGCTTTGCCGCTCAGCTGTACCACACAATGCTGGCGAAAAAGGTGCCCTTGTGGCCAGCGCTAGAGTCTAGTGTGCAAGCGATGCTGCCATGAGTCGAAGCCGAGAGAGCATGACCTTTTCCCTTCGAGCTTGGGCCAGGGGGGCCGTTCCACGCCTACGCCCCGTTCCCCCCTTGGCTTCGTATTGGCGGTCGTTTCTCTCGTCACTACCCCAACCACATAAGCACCGGCCACATCACTTGACACTGAGGGATGCGCTGCGCTCGTTGGCGCTTGACGCGCGCGCATTTTTTTCCATTTGTGTTGTGTTTCATACGGCGTTTATTCGAAGAGTGGGAGACGCGATGGCGGCGTCCCTTTCCGGTGCTGCACGCGCTGGGCGTTGAGCCGCACGCGCACGAGCGTGTGCGTCATTGCCACCTCCGTGCCGCGCTCACCTCTCACAGCACGTTCGCGCACTCGAGTGCTCTCTTTCGCCCTCTCTCCCTCCCTCTATCGATACGTGCGCTGTCGTGTCGATCCAGATGGGCGTACATGTTCTAGTGGCGCATGCGCTTTCTGACCTTACCGCACTCACAGCCACGACCAACACCTCCACCTCCTTTACACACACACACATACGCACACCTGCACACACTTTGGCATCGCTGCGCGCGTCATGGCGCACCTCTCCCACCCAAGCATACACCACCACCGTCTCCGTGCCTGCGTGCGTGTGCTCCTCTGCGCGTCACACACGGCCGCCCCTCCACCCTTCCACGGACTCTCTTCTCCGCTTGCGGAGGGGTCCGCAGTAAGGTGCGTGTGTGCAAAAGTTGAGTCATGTCTGCACTGCCTATGAAAACGGAGGTGAAGCAGGAGGAAGGCAAGTACGGCGCCACCGCGGCCACGCAGCAGTCGGCGCGCAGCGTCTTCCCCACCGAGGACACTCTTGGCGACCCTGGTCGGGAAGAGAAGGGAGGCACCTTGTATGTCTGCGGCAATTGCACGGCGCAGCTCTACTTCAAGCCAGACTCACGTCTCGTGTGCCCCATCTGCTCACATATCACCGGTGCCTCGACAGTGTTCTACAAAATTCGGACAGAGCCCACCGTGTACGACACGATTTGAGATATGTGTCGGAAAGGGTGAAGGAGGGAGGGAGAAGGGGGGAAGCCTACGTGCCCCTCCCTCTCTCTCAAAGGACTGTGAGGCGATGCGACAGATCAGAAGATTGCGTGTTGTGCTGCAGAGGGTCGCACTCCCCTCTCCCGGCGCCTGCCACATTGCCGTGCGTGTGTGTATGCATCTGCTGTCGAGCTGAGCTCATCTAATGGCGTAGCGGCTGACGTGGTGCACTTGTTGCTCTTCCTCTCTCACCCCCCCCACACACACCGCCCGCCCCTTTTTCACTCCCACGCTTGTCCAGGTGTCTAATATACCTTCCGCCTCCTTCCCACGCAATCGATCGATGAGGCTCCAAGCCGCCGCCGCTGTTGCTTCCGCATGTGCCGAAGAGACGGAGATGACGGATGCGGGTGACTTCTCTGTATCGCTGGTCGACTGGACGATTGTATGCACCGTCCTCGAATGACACGCGTTGCTTTGGTAGTCTCACTGTGTGTGTATGTGTGTTTGTCTGAAGGCCTTTTCACGCTTGGCGGCAGCAGGGTACCCACTGCTCCTCTCTCGCTGCAGCTATTTACGCCTTCTTCATCTGCCCATGCCTCTCCGCCTTTCTCTCTCTCGCACTTCGTACGGCTGACGCTCGCATCGGCACTCCACTGTAGCCGCCCACCGCGCCACCCGGCACTGTGCTTCATCTTGTGTGGACACACACCCACAGGCACACCCCTGTTTGCCCTAGTTGAGCGATATGAGCGCGCTTCTCACGCCCACTCCATCGACCGCCGGTCGCGCCGGCACGAAGGAGGATGGCGTGACGGCTGTAGCGCCGCAGTGCGTTTGCGCCACCTGTATGATGCGGCTGCCGATGCCTCGCCCTTCATCTGTTTTCACATCGTTTCAGTGCCCGCAGTGTCGCATGAATGGCATGGACGCAAAGCTCGTCTACACATGTCGCGCGCAGCCGACGGAGCATTCGACTCGATGACATGCGTGCCGGCCAACTCAAAAGTGGAAAGGAGGTCCCCCTCTTTTTCTTTCCTTCGGCCCCGCCGCCTCTGTCTAGCTTCAGTGTCACTGGTCCATGTCCCTCATCAGGCCTAATCGAGTGATCTTGAGACGGAGTCATGAGGTGGCGCACCAACGAGAAGAGCAGCTTGGCGATGATGGCCAGGTAGCGCGCAAGCGGCCCTCTCCTTCCCTCCTCCCTCCCCCCACACGCACTTACGCACGCTCGCTCCCTCGCCGATTCGCGGTCCCCAAGCCGTCGGCCAATGATAGCAGAGCATGCTGCATCCTTACATCCGCTGCCAGAGTGAGCGAGAAAAGATGTCGCTTGCCTATTCGCTCGTCCGGGGGAGGGCGTCGGCGCGTAGACACCCGCAGAAAGGCGTCACTCAGCTATGCCCCTCCTCCCCGTCTCCTTGGCTGCGACTGAGGGGGTCCCTACCGTCAACGCCTGTGAGGGCGACTCTCTTTCGCTGTGCTCTACTCTCCCAACAGACAAACACGCACCCACTCACAGAGGCGGCGGCACGTGTGCACCGTCTTCTGCTCTCTCTTTCTCCACCGCGTCCCGTCTCCCCATCGGACCCTCACATCATTCACTCGCTTGTGCGCTTTTCTTCTTCGGCTGCCCGCCGAACCTCTCCTCGATGCGCAGCCCCTTCTTGTCGGCCTATTGAAGCGGACCACCGTCGTCATGCCGACTGAGCTGCTCGTGGAGGCCATTCATGCTTCGCCTGTTCGCCTGTCTCTATGCATCTGTGGTGGGGGCTCCGGCGTGATTCGCCGCCTCACGCGCGCGCCCGAGTGCAGCCGCACCCTAATCGAAGCCAACGTCTTCTATCATCGCGGCTCTACGCGGGCCGCATTAGATGGTCTACCGCGTCATATCGTCAGCGCTGACGCAGCTCGGCTGCTGGCGCAGCACGCCTTCCACAAGTCTCGCGCCCTCGCCTTTGCCGAGGCGCGTGAGCAGGTGCGTCACCCTTTGCAACTCGCGTCGACATCACCTGGGCTATCGACCAATTTTTTCTTCGGCGTCGGCGCCACTTCTGCGGTCAAGACAAGTCGCTCGCGGCGCAGCAAGGACGCGGCGCACGTGTGTGTCTGGGGCGGCCCGGTGACTGTACCGGACGACGCTTCTGACGAGGGCGGGGGCGGCCCTGCCATGCTCGGCCAGGTCCGCTTATATCACATGGACTTGCCGGACTGGCTGAGCAGGGCGGAGCAGGAGGAGCAAGTGGAGCTGATGGTACTTCATGCCATTGCACGTACAGTGGAACTGTGCATCCCCCCCGACGCGGAGGTGGTGAGCAGGGACACCAATGGAGGTGGCCGGCGGACTTATCCACGCACTGTGTTTCAAGCCCTACTTCCCAGTGCCGAAAAGAATGCTGCCGCCCATTGTCGATGTGTGAGCGAGCCTGGCCCAGCAGTGGGGACCTCCGCCGTCTCGGGCTGTGCTCAACTGTGCTTCACGCCGTCCGAGTCGGCGCCGGAGCCGGTGTGCTTGGATCCGCTCGACGAGGTGCGACGTGCGGTGCAGAACGTCTCACGCGCTGATGCGCCTGCAGGTGCGCCTGACGACGACAGTGCGCGGAATGTGTGTGCCTTGTGGAACAAGCATGGTGAGCTGCGATGGAGCGGCGCTCTTTCATACGCAGGGGCCCCTTTCGGTGTGGCAACGGCAGGAGATTGCCAACCAGTGGGCGAGCCTGACCAAACTGCTGCCCCTACCGAAGGTAGCAGAGTGATTCGTCTGCTCTACCCTGGCTCCTTCAACCCACTTCACTACGGTCACACAGAGCTTGTGCAGGCGGCCACCCGTGTGTTACTTCAGCGACAGCAGCAGTGTAGGGAACAGACCGCGCTGCCGGGGTCGGTTGAAGTGACATATGAAATCGCAGTGAAAGTAGCAGATAAGGGTACCATCGAGGCAGATGACCTGATGCGGCGTGTACAACAGTTCTTGCGCCGCGGTGAACGCATTGCCGTGACAACGGCGACTCTCTTCGTGGCCAAGGCGAGGCTTTTCCCATGCCATGCGTTCCTCATTGGCGTCGATACCGCCATGCGCGTGCTGGACCCGACGTACTACAGCACGAGCGAGGATCCGGCGGAGGCGGAGGCGGCAATGGTGGCGGCCTTAACACGCGATATTGCCGACAGGCGGTGCTTCTTTGTGGTGGGTGGGCGCAAGATGAGCGGTGCGGCAGGCTGGCAGGATCTGTCGTCGCTGCACATCCCAGCACGCCTTCGGCACTTGTTCGTTGGCATTCCAGCCGAAGAGTTCCGCGTCGATATTAGCTCGACGGAGCTGCGAGCCCAGCGCGACGGTCGCTGCGTATGACGACGCACACTCGGACACTTAACTCGACGGCCGCGATGCCGCACGGAACCTCCTTGCAGTTGACCTATCATCTACCCTGTAGGTGTCGTCTGTGCGCACGGGCGCACCTGTGGAAGCCGCACCCCCCCTTCCTTCGCCAGCATTTTCTTGTCACGTGATGACATGTAGCCCGCGCCAGCGCTGATTCTGCTCCACGTTTGCTGGCCAGTATGCCTTCTCGATTGCCATCTATGCGTGTGTGTGTGTGTGTATCCCGTCACACGTGCTTAACTTGCCTCTTCCTCCTCACACACATGCATACACCCGTACGCTATTCATCCCTTGCTCGCGCGTTGCTCTCTCGGTACGCTCCCATTCACCTTCTCGCACACTCGCCGTGGCGTCGCGCGGTGGGGATGGGAGGGGGGTGCTCGGGACCACCAAGGCCGCACGAATGGCGCGCATGCGCACGTGCGAATAGTACTGTAGGAAAAAAAGCTCAGCTTTACGCGGAACGGGCAGCGCATTCTTCGGAGAGGCGAGTGGGAATGCCGAGGAACACGTAAAGAGGTGTGCTACTGAGTCTTGACTCGCCTGCCTGCACCCAACAGCTCCCACCGGGTGCGGGGTACGGCGCCGTTCGCGCAAGGGTGTGTTGGTGGTAGCCGGTGATTTACGCACATATTGCTGCCTGGCGTTAGCCGAAAGAGTTAGCTGTGTGCGATTACTGACATTGGTTCTCACCGCTTCTCCTCCCCTCCCCCCTTCCATGTCCGGCCCTCTTTTCGGCTCCTGTTTCCTGCAGCACACCTCTCTCTCTCCTCTTCCTCGATGGGTCGATCTCTCGACCGTTTCTGCTCCCCACACTCCCACCCTCGGCATTTTCTTTGCACACACACACACACCTTTCCGCTTTCCTATTACCCGCGCATTCGACTGCGAGCATAGACGGGGGACCGGTGGCTGTCTTCGTTTAGTGGAGCGGGGCAGCGAGGGTTAAAGGATCGCGTATCGAAGCGGCGCAGCTGCGACACACACGCACACCAGGAAAGGCCTCGCCGGGCGCAGGAACCGCAGCCGTTGCCGTGTTCTCGAGTCACACCCACCGCGCTCTCTCTTCCCCTCCCCTCTCTCTCTTTCACTCTGAGCGTGTGTGCGTGTGCTCGCACTCGTCCGGCAACTTCCCTTTTTAAATTACGTACTCTGCATCGGATTCCCCTTATCAGGGCGTTTCGCGTGCGTCTCTCCGACGCCGTTTCCGGGCTCTCTCCACCGCTTTCTTCCCTTCACCCGACGATCCGCTTGCTCTGCACCGATGCTGTCGCGCACCTCTGCCCGGCTGCGGGTGTTCAACCGCAAGAACAAAGCCCCGCAGCGCATGTCGAACTTCACGAAGGTGACGAATCTTAACAAAGCACAGAAGGTAAAGATTGAGACGGTCGATGGGGACGTCGTCAAGGGCCGCGGCCGCGTGCACCGCCGCTCGCACAGCGGGCTGAAGGATGCCATCGAAGAGATGGAGCACCCAGCCATTTGGCTGTGGTACCCCTGGCGTAAGAACCCGGAGCCGCCGACGCCGTACATGCCGTCGAAGCGCGCGCTGAAGAACATTCACGGCGCCATCTTTACCAACCTCAGCCCCATTCAGAAGAAGAAGCAGGAGCAGATGCTCTACGGCGTGAACATCCCCGAGACGCGTATCATGACGTTCGAGCAGCAGCACCCGCTTCTCGCGACGGCCCTGAAGCAACTGGATGGGCAGCCGAAGGGGTTCCCGTTCTGGTACAAGAAGTACCCGACGCGTCGCCACGCCTATGAGCAGCGCTTCAGCGTACCGGCCGAGATGTTGGAGGGGTACAACGATCACATCAAAAGCGCCTTCAGCAGCAGCATGATGACGATTCAAGAGAAGCAGTTCGCAGAGGAGGCGATGTACATGGAGCGGTACGCCGAGCACGACTTCGACACGACCAGTCCCGCCGTGCTGGCGGTGAAGCGGGCGCTGAAGGTGCGCGTGCTGCGGAACCACCTTCTGACGAACCCGCATAACAACATTGTGAAGACAATCTTGGCTAACACGGAGCGCAAACTGAATCACACCTTACGCCGGCTGCGCAAGGTAGACTTTAGGCGGTACTGGGAGATCATCCGTGACCACGACGTACAGGACGTTCTACAGCCGCCAAACCTCGTGACCTACCGGCAGGGGTCGTACTGGCGGTACGACTGGAATGCAGGGCTGGCCATCAGCACGCAGCTTGCAGATGTGCTTGACCCGCGAGGCCTCAATGGCTGTGTCGAGACTGGCCGCTCCCGCTCCGAGGTGGCGCGAGACCTTGGCCTCTCGTACACCCGGCCATTGGAGGACAACGAGAAGAAACAGCTCTCAGAGCAGGCGGTCTACTACGAGCGGCTGGCGAAGTTCAAGATGGAGCAGCCGGAGGCCGCACGCGCGCAAGAGCGGGAGCGCTTTGTTCGCAAGTTCTCCGGCATGTTCCTCAAGATGGACATCAAGTCAGGTGTTCCTGATTTTCCCAGCACATATCGCAAACTGCTCGGGACGCAGGTGGCGCGGTGGTCATCGAAACGGCATGGGCCCATGTAATCGCGCTCAAGCCCCTTGCGTGATGTGCTCGCTGTGGTGCGCACTTTTCCACTGGAGTCGTCTTCGGCGACACGCTCCTCTCCGTTGTCTGTGTAGTGGTGGCGCTGAGGAAGAATGGCGGCTGGGTCCCGTGACGGTGGCCGATGCCAGGGTGGCGCCGAGCGCGTGGTGACCTCTTGCACGTCAGGGTTTGAGCCGGCACGTTTTGCTATCTCTCTGTCTCCCTGCGTGCGTCAGCGCGCGCACACTGTTCCTTCCTGCCTTGTTGAGTCTCCGTTGGTGTGTCTGTCGCCTGCCGTGCAGCCTCTGTCATTAAAAGAAGCGAAGGAAAGCGCATAGGCAACAGGGGCAAAAAAAAAAGAAACGTCGCCGTCCGCGAGGGTCTGCGGATGGCGCCACGCACATCGCACACCACCGGAGGGAGGGCTGAGGTGCGTTTTTCGGTTGTGTGCGTGTGGGCGTGACGACAAGGGAGGAGCACTGGGACAACGCCCTCCTAAGAAGGCTCCTGCTTTGCTACGAGCATACTGCGCGCCGTTGCCGTCACCGTCACGGCCGCCTCTCAGTTCGTATGTGAGTTGCAGCCTCTCTCCCTCTCTCTCGCGCGCGCGGTGTGCTCGCTGTAACGCCACGATCGAGGAGGGGGAGGAGGATGGGCTCGCTTCCCCCACGTTGTATTCATTTCTGCTGACTCGCTGCCATCATCTCCTTCGATTTGTCGAGCGGAATCGCACCAGAGCACCAAAGCTCCACGCAGAGCCGCGAAGCAGCAACTACAAGCGTACGAGTCCACATTGATTGACGCCTCTCACGCTCGCATGGCCGAAAGCTCGTCAGGACCTCCCTTCAGCTGCCTTCATCTTTTTTCTCCCTCTTCTAGTCGGGATCGTTGAGGCAGACAAGCGCCTGCGGGGCGAGAGTGAGAGGAAGAGGGGAGAGGACGGTGTAACGGCGCACCGGCTCAAAGCGCTCTTCTTTAGATCTGCATACCCCCGTCATCCCCGCTCGCCCTTCCTCGATGCCCTCATCTACATATATATATAGATATCGATATTAGCGCCGTCTCATAGAGAGGGAGAGCCTTACTAGCACGCGATGCGAATGCCCCGTGTGCCAGAAAAGATATTGGTTGGCCCCACAGCGTATGTACACCTCCGTCGCAAGAACAAAGACTATTACGTGCCGGACTTCCTCAGCGGCGCCGATGACCCATCAGCGTCGCCGCCGTCGCCGGGCGAATGCGAGCACATGTGGCGCTACAGCGTCTCGAAGGAGCATCACAACACTGTTTTTTTTTTCAATGCGATGACGCGCAAGTCCGTGTGGGTGCTTCCAGTTGTGCACCGTGATGGCCGTACAGAGCCTCTGGCGGAGGGTGAGGTGATGCGGGCTATTCGCTCTGAAACCGCCAGTGATGGCGGTGCGGAGGCAGGAAGAGAGGCAGCCGACGACGAGCTCGGCGAAACGCACGTGGACGGAAGAGAGGGCGGCAGCGATGCTTGCGAGAAGCTCGAAATTGACGTAACGGACACAGGCGATGCATCGCCCCTGCTCTATTCAAGCGTTGCGCCCCCACTGATCTCAACCAAAGACGGATCCCCTCGCGGTGCCCCCTCCGCGACAGCGGACTTGCCCGCTGTGGAGCCGCCCGCCAAGTTTTCTCTGGCGTCACAGGCGACTGTCGAAAGGAAACGGGTGCAGGCAGCAGTGCAGCGGGCCCGCGAAGCGAAGGCGCAGCGCACCTTTGCTTTGCCGAGCACGATAGCCGAGGGGGGGCACCACAAGCCAACACTGCAGGAAAGGCTCGCTGCGTGGCGAGCTCGTCAGCGCTACCCAGCAACGCAAGCAGAAGCGCAGCCGCCGCAAGCCTCAACTGTGGAGAGTCCCACGACACTCGCGGCCGTGACGACGGAGAAGCCACCGGTAGTCGTCGAAGATCCCTATGCGTATGTAATGTCATCCACTCTGCCGATGGGAGGCGATTGCGGTTCGTCGAGCGCGCCAGGCGCGCTGCAGACAGAGAAGAACGCGGCGCAACCCTACCCGCCGGACGGGTCGCAGTGGTCCTTGCCTGCCTGCACCCAGCCCTCTGCAGCTGCCTCGGCTTCTACCGACACCGAGTTCTCGGTACACGCGCCAGCGCCGAAGCACGCTCAGTCAGCTACGATGCTCTCCGGTGCACCGCTGGGCAAGTTAGCGGAGCCTACCATCGAGGAGAGGGAGCTCGCCGAAGCCGCATCGCTTCTTCATCGAGAGAAGATCGCCGCCATGCAGCAAGAGATGGCAGCACTTGAGTGTCGGCGGCGTGCGCTGGCGGTGGAGCAGGCGGAGGCGGAAGAGTGTGCGCGCCTAGCGCAAGCACGCGCTGCAGCCGAGCGTGCACGCTTGCAAGAGGTGGAACGGGTTACAAGGGAGCAGGCGCAGCTGCGCGCCTCGCTGGAAGCGTCTGCCGCCGCTGAGTTACGTGCACGAGAAGTGAATGACTACTTGTCAAAGAAACGGCAGCTGCAGGAAGCAGCGGAGTCGGCTGTGGCGAACTCATTCACGTACGCCTCTCGTATCGCTGCGGAGCTTGCCGCCGCTGCTCCCCGGCCAGAGAACATCAGCATACCCACCGCGGGTAGGCTTCAGAAAGAGGTCAGCGAAGAAAGTGCCCGACTCACACCGCCTCACTATCGCGCCCATCAGGTTGGCCGGGTGTCACCGACTGTTGCAGGGCTGCCAGTTGCGTCGCCTGCATCGAGGGAGAAGAGCCCTCGTGGATCGGCTAAGTGTCGTCAGGCTAGTGTAAAAGCGCGGGCCCTGCGTGGCACTCTGTCCGCCGCGCCTACCTCGGCTAAGGTGCCGACGGCTCTGCGTCGCCAACAGCGGCTTGCTTATACGGTACCACACTTGTACGAGGGTGACGTCATCACTTACCGCCCTAGCAGGAGCTTCACTGGCCAGGGAGCCCTCACCGAGGGTGCTGCGGCGATCATGAACCAAGCTGCTCGAGCGCGCTGCTCTTCGACGGGGCCCGCACCACCGCTCGTCTTGTCGGCAAAACGCGATGGTGCTGGCACGCAGTACTACGACGCGGCCCGCCAGCATTTCTTTCGCGGCACGTGGCACGAGGACAAAAGAGACGGCACCGGAGTGTTGTCGTTGCCGACCACGGCGGTGCAAGGGAGATGGCGCGCCGATGAACTTGCCGGCCCCGCTGTTCTTCAAACGCGGCACAGCAAAGGGATCGTCTCCTTCGTCTCCGGGAACTCCGCCGGTGGGGCACAAGCGCCCGGCACGGGCCCTTCCAGGGCCTCACACACGTCAAGCACCGCGGCTGGCACGGCCACGCTCACCGGTAACGCCGTTGTGGAGCTAGACAACAAGGCGCTGTTCGTTGGTGCGCTCAAGGAAGGCCGGGCGCGTGCACCGTATGTTCTCCAGCTGGGCCAGGGTGACTACATCGAGTGGCTTGGTGCCCCTGCGCACCGTGAGGGATGCGCTCGCTTGCCTGCCGGCAAATCAGCAGAGCTGCTAAAGCACACCCCCACCCGCGTCGCCCCCCTTCCCTCTACCTCGGCCTCGATGGCTGGCAGCGGTGAGTGCCGCATTCGCTTCCGCAATGGAGACACCTATGTGGGGCACGTGTACGACTTTCAGCTCCATGGCTTCGGCTACTACCGCTTCGCCGAGGACGGGCACTCCTACACAGGTCGGTTCGAGGCTGGCTGGCCGCACGGGGAGGGACTGCTCATCTTTGCCAACGGGGATGTATACCGTGGCGGCTTCGTGAAGGGACTCTTCGACGGTCATGGCACTTTCACCTCGGAGAAGGGGCAATACGTCTACGAGGGACGATGGGTCGCCGGCGCGATGGACGGCCAAGGCTCGCTGGCCTTTGCCAATGGGGATGTGTGGACGGGCACCTTTGAGGACAACAAGCGTGTGGCTGGTGCGTACACGACGCTCGCGTAACGCGCGCAGAGAGGGGGGCAACAGGATATTGATGTGTGGCCCCCCTCCTCGCATCGGCACCGGTCGACTCTTCCGTGTGCTATCGTTCGCAGTGTGCATGCCCCTCTATTGCCGCCCCCCTTCCTCTCAACACGCCGGTTGCCATGCACTACTCTTAGAACAAAGCCAAGAGGAGGCAACACACGCACACACCTGCACACATGCACATGCACATGCGAAGCACGGCTGATGCAACGTGCGCATTTCCGCCCACCCACCCTACCCAAGAGAGAGGGGGAGAGAGGCAGAAAAGAGGGGGAGGGAGGCGCGCGTCAGTGAGGGGGGCCCTGTACGGTCATTCAGCGCCTGGTCTTGCTTTGCTTGTGGGCGCCGCGTTCTCAGGAGACGACTGCCTGACGAGGTGTCTGCGCTCGGTGCCATGAGCATGCGCTTGTGTGAAGCGGCTCGTGGCGGGTAGCAGACCCTACCACCAATACCGGTTCTCACACCTGGAGCAGTGGGGGGGCAGCCGTCATCTTCCTGCTTCGGCGCCCGCTCTTTCAACGTCTCCACAACGCGCTCTCGACAGCGGATGTACACATACACACACTTCATCTGCACGCCTCACCCTGGTGCTCTCCCTTACCTCCCCCTCTCCCTGTCTTCGGTGTGATTGTGCTTCGCCATTGTAAGCGGGGGCTGCAAAGAGCGCTGGCTGACACAGCAGGTTTCGCGCGACGCTCTCGCAGGGCGGAAGCTGCCTGCACACTGGCATCCATCCCACATCGCCGCTTTTTTTTCTTTAGTATAGCAACAAGATGGGCTACACTCGCGAGCGCACGAATCGGCACTTCTTCGTGTCCCGCGCCAACGCCTTTTTTTCTCGCCTGCCCATTGCCCGCATTCAGCGGGCGTTGGCAATGGAGTCCATCAAGAAGGGATACATGAAGCCGTGGAAGCACACCAAAGAGCAGATCATTGGCTCGCCCATAACGTGTAACTTCGAGTACAACCCGCGGCCGGTACGTCTCATCGGCACGATCATGGACGCGCACACGGAGGAGACAAGCATCAAAGGTGGTCTGAAGGTGTACGCGCGCAATGAGGAGGCGAACATGATGCTGTGGATCCCTGCCGGCAACCCCAAGCTGAAGTACGAGGTGACCTCGGCCAAGGGCAGCTTTGAGCATTACCTCGACGAACGCAGCAAATGGGATGAGGCATGGCTGACGGGCCGCGCTCGCATGAAGTGAGGCACGAATGCACGCTAGAAAAAGGGTGGTGGTGAGGTGCGCATCATGCACGCACGTACGCGCGTAGCGGACTCGATGAAAGCACTTGGCTGCCGTCGTTTCTCGCTGACCGCAAACGTTGTTTTAACCAACGAATAAAACACACACGCGCACATATCAAATCGATCGCATTTCGGGCGCACAGCCGCACACATGCGAAGAACCGCAAGACAACAACGAACGCGAGAGCTCCACGAGCAACGCGGAAGCGTGGGCTGCCTTGGCCAAGAGAGTCGGCGCTGGGCACTTCAGCAGGCTCTCCGGTGACATGAAGCACTGAGGTCCCGAGAAATGGGGCGAACAGGAGCGAAGACTGAGAAGGGAGGAGAGATGGGGCGAAATCCGCAGCTCCTACGGAAGAGCGGGCCCGCGACTGAGCGGAGCGGGCGCGCCTTCTTCTCTCCCTCTTACTCGTTGTTCGCGCCCGCTTGTAAGCGCCTTATGAAACCGCTCTGCTGTACACGTCTTCTGCCACGCATGCACACCTTTCTCCTCTCTGCACATCCCAACCTATAATAGATTGCAGGTGTGCTAGAGTGTTGATGCCACCTAGGTCACTGAGCCTCACACATTGCTTCAGATTCATGCTGGCCGCACGCACGGAAACACAGACAGACAGACAGACATAAGAAATAGAAGAGTGAATGTGGCGGTGTGCGCCTCGTGAGCACAGCGGGCCTCTCTCTCAGATCTGCGTGCTTTCCCTCGGGGGGCGCTGTTGCCCCTTTTTGACTTCGTCTTGCTCGTCTCTGTCAAGGATAGTGCAGCTAAGGCGCGTCTAAACCGTGGGCCGCCTGAGCGAAGAAGCGAAGCACACGGGAGCCTGAACGTTGCGGCCGCGCCACACCTGACGTGGCATCGCACCGCCTCTGTGCTCCGTGCAGCCATGCCACGGGCGACCGAGCTGCAGGAGATGGAGATGGAGATGGTGCAGGCCATGTACGACACGTACGAGCGCCTCTCCGATGACCCGCCGTCGTACTGCGTCTCCTTAGCAGCGACAGAGACGGAACCGCCGCAGCTGAAGGTGCTCATCACCTACCCGACCGAGGACTACCCCGAAACTGCGCCGTGCTCTGTCACGGTGGAGTGCATCGCCAAGTCGCGGCGCATCCAAGTGGGGGCTATCATTAAGCAAGTAGCCGCCACATGCGAGGAGAACATCGGCATGCACAGCGCTGTGCTGGTGCTGCAGCAGGTCCACGAGTTTCTCGCGCGCGCCTTCGAGGAAGAGGAGAAGGCGGACCTCCTGCGCCGCGGCGAATTGATCGCGTCTGAGGCAGCAAAGCGCGCCGGCGCTGTAGAAGCGGACCCGACCATCCGACTCGGCACGGCCGTCACGCGCGAGCTCTTCGAGGAGTGGAGTCGCAAACACAACGCGGAGAAGGCCCAGGCACGGGCGGAGCTCGAGAAGAAAGAGGTTAAGATGTCTGCCTCGAAGCTGTCAGGCCGGCAGCTGTGGGATAACAGTCTAAAGTCCGCGGATTGGGCGCTGTTCGAAGGCGAGGCCGGAGAGGACGGCGGAGAGGATGTCGACTTTGGCGCAGTCGAAGACTTCGACGAGGGTGAATTCGATCTGGAGTAAAAGAGGGCCACCGTGGATGTCTTTGTGTGCGCCTGTGTGCTCGGGAGAAAGGCGGGGGGGCCTATGGGTAATCCTTCCACCCTCTCCTTACTCCCTCCCTCTTTCTCGCCCCACCGTTTTTCGAGGTGACTGACTACGCTGCAACCATTTCTGGATGCCGTGTCCACTCTTCGTATTCATTGCTTCCGACGTGGCGGCAACGAGAGCTAAGCATCCCCAACCCAACCCCCACCCTTCGGCCTATCCTAAGAAGCATGCGCACTGGCCATTGGCCGAAGAGCTGCACCTGAGCGGTCCCACAGCAGTGCACCCGTCCCCTGCCCTCTTCTTCACACGCACACGCACACACCCACACAACGGAGGCTGATTTGACCGAATTCGAATGCTGTGAGCGTCAGTACACAATCACGAAGGCACTCGTCTTGGTGTAGGGCGGTCGCTTGTGCAGAGTAGGGACTTGGCGGCCTTAAATATGGTGGTCCTCCCTGTGCGTCTCTCTCTCTGCCCTGCGTAGACTCATCGAGAGGCAAGCTGTGGCCGAAGGAGAGTCGGCAGCTGCAATGGTGTGGTGTGGTGTGGAGGCCCACCTGAACGTCATGCCTACGAGGGGCAAAACACACGCTCACGCACATACAGAGAGAGAGAGACAAAAAGAGAGGACAGACCGCTTCGACGCAGCGTGGTGCCCGGCGGCAGATCTTTACTCCGCTTTCTGCGGCGTGCTCCTCCTCTCATGCGCAAGATGCCATCGCCGCGCCTCCTTCAAGCCTGCACGCACTACTCCCTCTCTCTTTCTATGACTCTCTTTGTACGTTTGTGCTGGCAATGAAAGAGGGCTGCGCCGGACAATTCCACTGCCGGATCACCAGCCCCTCTATCCATTCTTACTTCTCTGTACCCCCCTTCCTCTGCCCCCACTCAACGCAGACAGCGTGCCTGTGTGTGTGTGTGTGTGTCCGCACCCGTCTTCGCACATTCTGCCGCTCTCCTGAGCTCCTTTGGCGCCGTTGGATGCGCATCTAGCATGCTAGCGTCAAAGAGCATCGTGCGTGCTACTAGCAACAGCAGCAGCAGCGTTAGCACAAGCGCGTCTATTGGTCCACGTCTACGAAGGGCCACATCATGGCAGCCTAGGGGCCCTGTGCACTGTCAGCGTCGCCTCTTTCAAGTGATTCAGCGCGGCCACGATCGACCGCAGGAGTCACTTTATGACAAACTGGGCTTCGCCAAAGACAGCGATGCGCGCCGTGTGCGCCGCAGCACCACTGAACTGCGGCAGGCACTCCTGCGACGCGTTGAAGAGCTCAAGGACCCCGAAAATAACGCAGCGGACAAGAAGCGGCTGGCAGAGCTGAAGGAGGCCTACACCCGCCTCCAGAACGAGAGCTTCCGCGCTAACTACACGAGTCACTACTACGCCTCGAACGACGCTCGACTGCACGTCCTGTGCGACGGTGGCCAGGTGGCCGCCAACTTCAACCCAGAGCACCGGCAATTCACGTACGTGGACCATGCCATCGACCGCGAGAGCACCAGTAGCAGTGTTGGCGGCTCTCTGCCTAGTGGGAGAGTCTGCCGATCGACTTCCAGCGCAGGTCCTTCCAGCCGGAGCGAGGTGCCGACAGCGGAGGCGCTAGCCGACGCCTTCCGTAGCGCCACCGGCGTCGGCGAGGGCGCTAGCGGCATCACCTCATCGACAGCGACCGCCTACAAGGCGGCCGATGCAGCAGGGTCGCTGAAAGGCGAGGATATTACTCACCTGCTGCGGATCACGCTCGAGCAGAGTCTCACAGGGTGTGAAGTAGAGGTGGAGATACAGAAAAACGTGCGCTGCGTCACGTGTCGCGGCTCCGGCCGCCAGCAGCTGCGGACGCCACGGAAGTGCCCGCAGTGTCTGGGGCGTGGCTCTGCGCATCTCCCAAGTGCCACCTATCACATTGAGCGCCGCTGCCTCTTTTGTGGCGGCGGGGGGACTGTGCCAGCACCGCCGTGCCGCGCCTGCGACGGCCGTGGTGTGAAACTTCGCCAGACAGTGCGGGTGCCGGTGAGCGTGCCCGCCGGTACCTTGTCCAACTCCCTCTTCCGCCTTCGCCACCACGGCCATGACGGGGTGCGTGGTGGCCACGCTGGTGATGTGCTGGTCACTGTATTGGTAAGCGAGCATCACTTTTTCTATCGCAGTCGCGAGAGGAGCCACGAGCTGCATGCTATGCTACCCTTGCCGCTCTCCGTAGCGCTACTGGGTGGCCGTGTGAAGGTGCCAACACTAAACGGCTTCGGCATGTTACACGTGCCGCCGTGCGTGCGAAGCGGTCAGGTGCTTCCGCTGGATTTGTATGGTATATCGGAGCCCACAAGCCAAGCCTCGGTGGCGGCCGCACCTCACGTAATCTTTTACCACGCCCTGGTGATAGTTCCGAAAGGGGATGCGCTATCAGGAAGGCAGAAGGCCGCACTGCAGCTGTACGAGGCACATCGCAGCCCTTCTTCGGTGACCATTGCGGAGGCGGCAGTCTCGAAGCTGCCTTACAGCTTGGGTGATGAATGCTCGCAACCACAGGCGGCGGCGTCATCTGCAGGCACCATCTCCCGCGCGCAGCTGATGGAGAGTTGCGCCGCCCTCAAGTCCGCGTACAAGCACTGGTTCAATGCGAGCTAACGGCATAAACAAATATATATATATGTCTATATATAGTGATGCGATCGCATTTTTCACCGATCATCGTGACACTTGTGGATGGCGTGGGCGCATGTGCTCCTCTGTGCATGCGCCTGTGCGCGGATAGCATACTTCGAGCGAAGGTGCAAACGCACCAAGTACGGGGGGGCAGAGGGAGTGTGATGCGCTTCCAAGATGGGGTGTATTGTGGACAGTTAACGAGCGAGCTGCTGGGCCAGTTGCGATTGCGTTGGTGAGAAAAGAGCCAATGAAACAGCGCGAGATAGGAGGCGGATGCGTGCGGGCAGGTCAAAGACGGGAAGGCAGAAAGGGGGGTGCCCGAAAGAGGTGCGTGAATCGTTAGGCATGCGCCTCTTTGGCTATCGGCTCAGCACTCCATCCCGTTCCCCTCCCCCCACCCCGTCTGCCTCTCTGACTGTCTGTCTCACCAACCGCTTTCGATTGTGTGGCAGCCGCCATATTTGTCTCTGTTGCTTTTTGTGCGTTTTGAGGATCGCATACTGGCGAGCGCGGCAGCCTGCAGACGAGCACAGGAGTTCAGCGAAGGGGAAAGCAGAGGGAGACGGAGAGGCTGACGGTGCCGCTCTCCGCGCCACCACCCACCACCTCTGTTCCCGCGCTCTCCGGCGACGCAGCACAGAGCCGAGCGAATTCGCTTGCAAACTTCATTATTTTCTCCTCTCTCCCTCTCGCCCTCATTCCTTAGTGCGTTCGCGTTAACTCTTGCTGAAGCCAACGAGCAGCACTGTGGCTCATCGCGGCCTTTCCACTCTCCCACCAAGTCCCTGCCTTGCTGCACCTCACCTGCTGCATCATAGAGACTCCTCCTTCCCTTTACCAGCATAACATTAGACGGAAGCGGTCCTCTCCTCCTCCTCCCGCGGTACCCCTTCCCCTTTCTTCTCTTTTTTGCCTTTCTAACACACAAAAAGTCACCGAAGCCAACAAAAATCGAGGTGTTTAATTACGGTGCCGCCACGTCATTGCCGCTTTCTTCTGCACTGACTCGTTGTGCGCTCAGTGAAAGGGGAAAAAAGGGGGGGATCGGCCAACGTGCGAATTGCTCAGCATGGCGGAGCGCAAGACCGCGTCCGGTAGTGCGTACTACCTTCCCTCGCCGATGCTGCTGTCGCAGAACCAGGATGAGGAGCGGGTGAAGTTTGTCGTGGTGAGCGGCGGAGTCTGCAGCTCCCTGGGCAAGGGTATAACGACCAGTGCCA
This sequence comes from Leishmania martiniquensis, assembly GCF_017916325.1. Lineage (NCBI taxonomy): Eukaryota > Euglenozoa > Kinetoplastea > Trypanosomatida > Trypanosomatidae > Leishmania > Leishmania martiniquensis. Next base: position 193,457 of record NC_090155.1, read on the forward strand.
TTGGCGCCCTGCTGCGTGCTGCGGGCTACCGTGTTTGCAGCATAAAAATCGATCCTTACATCAACATCGACGCAGGTCTCATGAGCCCGTATGAGCATGGTGAGGTATACGTGCTGGAGGATGGCGGTGAGGCGGACCTCGACCTCGGCAACTATGAGCGCTGGATGTCGGTGCACCTGACACGCGACCACAACATCACCACCGGCAAGGTATACCAGAAGCTCTTAGCGAAGGAGCGCGCCGGCGGTTTTCTGGGAAAGACGGTGCAGCTCGTCCCGCACTTCACGAACGAGGTTGTGAACCACATCTTCAAGATCTGCCAGACGCCCATGAACGGCTCGAGCAAGCGGCCAGAGATCTGCATGATCGAGCTCGGCGGCACGGTGGGCGACATGGAATCGCAGCCCTTCGTCGAGGCGCTGCGCCGGCTGCGCTACTCTATTCTTCCGGAGGACTTCTGCCTCCTCCACGCGACGTACCTGCCGGTGTTTGGCGGAACGCAGAAGACGAAGCCGACACAGCACAGCTGCCACGCCCTCCTTTCCCTGGGCCTCCAGCCGGACTTTCTCGTCTGCCGCAGCGAGCAGCCGCTGGCTGCAGATGTGAAGGAAAAGCTGTCGAACCAGTGTGGCGTGCAGAGCAAAGATATCATTGGTGCACCCAACGTGAACTGTCTGTACCAGATCCCCATTACGTTTGTGGATCAGGGCTTGATTGATCGCCTCTTGCACAAGTTGCGCCTGCGGTCGAGCGTGCCGCCGATGGACGTGCCGACCTACGAGACCTTCAAAAAGTTCACTCAGATTCTGCAGAACCCCAGCAACCGCAAGGTGCGGATTGCTTTTGTCGGCAAGTACGTGACAGGTGGGTCGGACGCGTATTTCTCGGTGCTGCAGTGCTTCGAGCACTGCCAGCTTGCCCTCGGCATCAACGTTGAGGTCTTCTACCTGGAAAGCGGGGAGCTGGAGGGCGAGAACGCCGAGGAGGCCAAGGCGGCGCTGCTCCAGTGCGACGGCATCTTTGTCCCTGGCGGCTTCGGTGTTCGTGGCATCGACGGTAAGGTAAACGCGGTGCGGCTGGCTCGCGAGCACAACATCCCATACTTTGGCGTCTGCCTAGGTATGCAGGTCGCCATCATCGAGCGGGCCCGCAACAAGCTCGGCTGGCGCGACGCGAACAGCGAGGAGTTCGACCCCTCCAGTACACACCAGATGGTGCGCATCATGGACGCTGACCGAGAGAGGATGGGTGCCAACATGCACCTCGGCGCGCGTGAAGTGCACATTGTGGAGCCGAACTCATGCATGCGCACCATCTATTCCAACGCCCCGGTTGTGCTGGAGCGCCACCGTCACCGCTATGAGGTGAACGCCAAGTACCTCGATGATCTACGCAAGGAAGGCCTCGTCATCTCCGCCGTCTCAGACCCCAACGCAGGCGAGCACCTGCGCGTCGAGGCCATCGAAGACCCGTCACTGAAATTCTTCCTTGCTGTGCAGTTCCACCCGGAGTTCGTCTCCACCCCGCTGGACCCCTCGCCGCCGTTCCTCGCGTTTTTCGCGGCGGCCTCTGGTAGCGAGGTGAATTGGCCCGCTGAATGCGCCGCGCGCCGTCTGCCCGTTGCTGCCCGGTCGAGCTAAACGAGCATATGACGTCATGGTGAAAGCGGAGGAGGCGAAGACGGGGAGGCGTCCAGTGCCGAGTGCCCTTTAGGATGAGAGTGGTGGCCTTCGCTTTTAGTGTGTGTGTGTGTGTGTCGCCGTCGAAAAGGAGAGGCGAGACGCAAAGACGGGGAGGAGGCGATGACGGTGCTGAGGGAGGATAGGGAACGGAGTGAGTGAGGGGGGGGGCAATGGAGTGTGGTGTGGAGAGACAATGCGGTTGTGCTCCGTCTCACGCGGAAAGAGAAGCGGTAAACGGACAGGCGTGACGAATTGGGGACAAAAGAACCGACGAGGGAAGGACACCGCTGCCTTCTCGGTGGTGAGGAGAAACGCACGTGCGCTTTCGAATGCCGCCCAAGGCGCCCCGCCCCTCCAACTACATCCTGCGAAAGAGAGAACAACGTTGACGGCTAAGCAAAAGTGAGATGAACGCTGTGTGGAGGAAAGGAGGGGGGTGGCGATCATCATGATACTGCGGCTGCTTGTCGTATTGCCCTCTCTCTGGTATAAGGACATGTTCGCGACTCCCCCCGTTCTCCTCCTCTCATTTCGCAGCGCGTACCTCCTTTCGCGCTCGCCGCTCCTCGCGCCTGCTCTCGAATGCGTTTATGCTTGTGTCGTCCACTTCGGGTGGAGGGAGGGGGAGCAGCTTTCCCGCCCTCCTTCAGCTCTCGCTGTCCCCTGTCTTCATCTCCTCGCGTGCTTGAGCGCATCGTGCTGATGAAGAGAGGGAGGGCGCGGAACAGCAGCCTCACACGATGAGAGAGGGAGGGAGGAATGACGGCGGGGAGGTGGAAACATCAGTCACAATCTGAACAGAGGGTGTGGCACGCAACAGCAATCCTGCAAGGAGGCGAACAACTATGGCGCGTCTCGTACCGTACTTTTTTCTGTTCGTGTGTGTGCGCGTGTATACCCTACGTCTATCAGAGAAGGGATCGTGGTGGTCAGAGCGGTTGCATGTACCTGCTGAGCGGCATCTCGTCCTTCTCGGGCTTATGCTCACATGATGGCTCCCATTCGTTGCCGTTGTTGCTGTGACGTGCTGATCGCCCCCTCCCTGACTCCCCCTTCCTCCCCCCACTCACAGACAGACAGACACATATCTGTGCACGCGATTGCGACGAAGACGATAATAGCTTCGCTGGTGCATGGAAGAATAGGAAATTATTTTTTAAAAGTCACCCCTCTCCGTTCTCTTCTCCTCTCTCCCCCACACACACACGCACACACGAAGACACACAAAAGCATAGACACCTGCAATGGTTCCGCTTGCATCGCATCCAAGGGCGGTCCGGCGGCAACTTCTGCCGCCCTCCACCCCCCCACCACACACACACACACACGCCCTCTTCCCTTTCCCTACAGCCCGAATATTTCGGCTCTCGACTTCCTCTCGAGGGGAGAGAGGCAAGAGGGAAGTAAAAGCGTGTATGAGTGGGATGTCATGCTAAAATGCAGTACGGCCACCTTCTTCGACCATAGATCCGAAACGCCGGAACGCTGCGTGCTCGCGAACGCACGCGCTCTCTCTCGGAGCTTCACCTCCCTTTTCTCATGATTGCTTCGCTCTTCGTCGCTTCTGCACTTTTGCTTTCAACTTACGCGCCTTTCACAGGTGCGTCTGATATATATTCTCGTCTGATATATATTCTCGTCTTCAATACACGCTCCTTGCGAGCACCTTTGACCCCCTCCGCTCCCCTTTCACTGGCAACCAGAGAAAAGGGAGCGGGCCGGCTCACGCACTCGGTGCCTCACCTACACAAACACAGAAGGCGCCCTACCTCCACCGCTGGTCAGTCCTTCAGCAGTCGGTGCTGGCGTCTCTTTTAATGTCGAAAGCGTGCAGGCAGTGCATGTGCATCAACTCTATCGTGGACTGGCGTCGCTCCTCCCTCCGACACACACACACTATCTGACCTCCTCATTGAACTGACCTGGAGTCGCCTAGGCCCTCTGCAGCTCGGCCTCTCATTGCGCGCATGCAATGCATACGACTGAGGGTGGCTGCGCGCAGGTCATTGAACAGGTGAGCGATGACTACTTCCCCTCTGAAATTCATGAGGCGGGCCTTCAGCAGCCGCTGCCGCGCAGCGGAAGCACCGCCCGAAACGGCGGCGGACGGTCGCCACTGGATGCGACCTTGAACAGCTGGCAGGAGCTCGAGGCGTACATCTACTCAGACGCCGCGGTGCTGGATGTGCAATCGCACACGCGGATTCGCGCTCCCAGCGCGGCCGTGCGGCGACGCTGTTGGCGCCTCATGAACTGTATGCGTGGACAGAGCCCACCCATCGACATCACCATCACAGATCTTACGTCACCGATGAAGTCACCCAAGGGGCCTTCATCGGTGGCGCTTCAGGAGGTGACTGCTTCTTCCATTGCCGACCGCTCAGCGTTGAGGGCGCTGCTGCATGCATCTTCTCTCGACCCGATGCTCCATTCCCCTTGGACCCCATGCTCGTCCACGGTCAGCATGAGCACACCGATATCCAACGCCTCGCAGCACGGCTGCTATCCTCTGGAGGCGGCGAGCGAAACGGCAAGCGTCATGGCTGGCGAGAGTGCGCGCGATGCGCCTGTGGTGTCCGGTGGGGGTGCCAAGCCGAAAGGCTCGAACCGACCGATGGCGGCGCCAGGCGCAGCAGGCACTCAGAACACAACGCAGTGGCGGCTGCTCAATGCACCGTACTTGGCTCGCAGCTTCACAAGTGATGCATTTCCGTCCGAGTGTCTCGAACTGCTTGACGGACTCCCCACCGGCGCACAGATGGAGGACTGGAGCGTTTTCGTTGTGGCGGCCACGCTCAACTTTTACCGACGGCAAGCGTATGCGTGGGCGAGTTCGTGGTGGACGTGGGAATGCGGACTGATGGGCAGCGGCGGCCACCTGCTCGCGGGGTGGCTGGCGACACCATCCAGTGTAAGTGCTGCCGTGGGTGACGGCGCATTCGGCGCGGCAGGAGGAGGTTCCAGCGTTGGCGGGCACGCGGCGACTTCCGCTCCTCCTGCCTCCGCTGCGGCTCACCTACTGGTGAGCGTGCTGTGTACCGTACGCCTTCTGCTCCTGTATGTACTGTATACTCTGTGTAGCCTGCTGCGCGGTGGGCAGCGCGTGTGCGCGCATCTCCTGCGTCTCGAGGCATCCTCTACACCTCCAGCGAAGGAGTCCATTATTTGGACCCTCGCCACGAACCATCGGTGGCGACGGCAAGTGGAGCTGGCACTTGTTAGCATCGCCTGTAGCCTCCTGGTGATGTGCGCTCTAGTGCTCATACGCTACCGCAAGTACGTGCGAGCGTTGAACGTGTGGGAGGCCGAGATGGCGCGCCGGGATGCCGCAGAGGTGGGGAGGTGGATGTCTGAAGTGGACGCTCGACATCAGAGGGCGCGCACCCCGCCCTCCGTAGCCATCTCCGCAGAAGAGTCGCTGCAGGCCAGCAGCAGCTGCATCTTCAAGTTTCCCATGAAGGCGGCACTGGCGCCGCGGCGTCACAGGGAGCGCCTTCTCGGGGCGTTGCGAACAGAGATGCGGTGTGGAGCGCCGGAGAGCCTCGCAAAACGTCAGACTGGACCGTGTCACCACGTCAACGTCGAGAATGAGGCAGGCGGGGATGCAGTCTCTTCTTTCTACCTCCCGCGCCGGCCGTCTGAGAGCAGCGCCTGTGGCATGGCCGATGCGTTGCCGATGCACTTCCCTAGCGAGCTGCTTCAGGAGCCTTTCCGCAATTCTAGCGCTGCCGCTGCTGCTGGCGGGGCTCGTGCAATCGCACGGAGTGCAAAGATGCCGGCAAAGTTATTTGACAGTCGTGCCTCGCTGCATGAGGATTGCCCATCGCCGCTAGCTAGTAGTGGGCGACTGCATGGAGTAAGCGGCAGCGCTTGGAGCACCAATGAAGGCAGTTGTGCTCATGCCCAGCGGGCAAGATCGCTACCACTCACACCGGCGCTGACATCTCCAAGTGCATCGCGCGGACCGGAAAGCCGAGTGGAATCGTCGATGGCCACCCCGTCGCTGCACGTCTCACTCGGCACATCGAGCAGCACCACAAAGTTGCGGAGAGGGAAAGCCGCCCTTCGACGGAGACGGCACCGTCCCAACGCAGAGCGGATGCAACTCACGCCTTTTCTCGTTTCAGCTTCCGCTGTGGCAGATCAGGGCCTGGACGTGGATAGGGACCTCGCGATGGCTGCAGAGGCGTCGTCTGCACTCATCTCATCGATGCGGTCGCGGGGCTCGTAGGCAGCGGCGCGGGGAATGCTGTCCGTCTTGGGCTGCACTTGAGGAAAAGCTTACGCGCGGAGAGCTGCCCCAACGCCTATTGAGGCGAGAGGTAGTTGTGTTGGGCGGCGAGGCGGGGAAGCGAGTGGGGCCGAGGAGCGATAAGTCGGCGTGGAAGTGTGGCGGCCATCGTCGCAGCGCGCGCTCTCTCTCAACGTCGAAATCGGCATGTGCCCACCCCGCCTTTGCTGCCGTCTGTCACGACGGAAAGGCCCGACGCAGACTAAGCCGCTGACGAAGTCGCGCAGGTGGTATAGATAGCGGGCGATGCACATATCGACTTGGCAGAGAGATAGCCAACAGTCCTTTTAAAACTAAGGGGAGCGTCATAACGTTGTGGCATGCGAGCAGCCCACATCGCGAATGGTGCGCGATGCCACTTCGCTTCGCTTCGCCACACGCACGTGTGTGTGTGTGTGTGTTTCTCCACGCATCGCCGCCAGTCCGCTGTGCGTGCGGCGAAACAGACCCACCGGAGCGCGTACTCTTCCAGTTTGGTGGCTGCACGAACGGAAGCGTCGACGTCCTATACATCCACGTATCTATTCTTTTCCATGTGTCACAGGAGGTCAACGACTCGCTGCGGCTCTGACCCTGTGTTACAAGTCCGTGACGTGGTGCAACGCGGGGGCCGAATTGGTTAACAGCAACCCCCTCATGCATTTTCGCTACGCCTGTGCCTCAAGCGTTGCCTACCCATCTCCTTTCTTAGGTCGCCTCTTAGCCGCTCCCATCATGGCAGCCGCCGTGCGTTGCATCCTTCCAGGGCGGCTCAAGGCCCCTCATACACACACACACACACAGACACACAGGCACACATACGTTGGTTGGCAGTGGGTGCCAGCTGACACGCCCTCCAGTCACGCGGATGCGTTGCCTAGTACATGTGTGCTATGAAATGCGTTTCCCGTGGAACGTGGGCTCCGCAATGCCGTCCACGGCATGGTCACTGATGTCAGCTATGGGCAAAGGGAGGCGGCTGCTCCTCATTGTGAGGAGCTTCATCCGGTCACCACACTGCGGTGTCTCAGCAGTGGCAGGGGCAAGGTCGCCGTCTGGGTTCCATGCCAGAAAGATTTGTATACGAGGCGTCCGGGGATGCCACGCGCTGGGAGGCACCACCCCGTCATGAGAACGGTGATGCATGCACGTGTGCATGCTCCTGTATGTACATATGCGCGTGAAACATCACCGGCTCCTCTTTAATGCTCCAGGCGACCAGATAAAAGGGGGCAACACCTCTGAGGGGTCGCCCGCGTACGCGTGTGTGTATGTGCGCTTCCGGGGACTTCAACAGCTAACGGGGAGGAAATGCACGTGACTCCGCGCATGCTGAGCATAGGCGCGAGTCGAGGGTGCATCCCCTCATACACCCCTTCCCCACCACCACCACCGTCACCATACATACACACACACATGCACATGCACACCCTCAAGAGATCCCTTTGCCCTCCCACCCACCCACCCCCTCTCCCTCTCTGACCTGTAGCTTGGTGCCGCCCCGCCCTTTTTCCCCGGGCCTTTCTCTTCCCCTTCTTTACCCACACACGCACACACACACACACATCTGCGGCTTCCTCTAAGCCAGAGCATCAAAGAGGGTGCGCGGATCGCCCGAGCTCGCTTCGCAGTCGTTTCCTCACCCCCACCGCTCACCACGTCTCTTCTTCCCCTTATCTGCTCACTCTCTTCGCTCGTCTTCCCTCTTTTCCCCCGTTCCCCCCTCTCTCTTTCGCTCCCTGCATCTGTGCCCTTTGGGCTCCTTAGCGGCTTGCACAACGGCGACACAAACATGAATGAGGCGAGCGTCGCCACCTCTGCTGCAGCTTCCACCGCGGCTCTGCAGCACCCCTCTGGCGAGAGGAGTGCGACCGCTTCTCTCGCATCAGGCCCCGCTGTGCACCGGGATCCGCAGGTGCCACAGCCTTCTAGCGCTTCTCGCACCTCTACTGGGTCTGCTAGTGTCGCAGAGGCGAAGCCAGTCACTGCCACCGTGTCAACTGCCGCCGACCCGAGCGAGCCGGTACTTGTAGGCAAGGTGGTGCTGGAAGAATCCAGCCAAGTGCAGGCGCCATGCTGCGCCTCCGACGGTGACAGCAGCCAGAGCGCCGAGCAGTACAGGCGGTCGCTACCCGAGACATCATTGTCATCTTCCTACTCGTACAGCAGCACCGACTCTGTCTGTGAGGCTGACGTCGTGGACGAGACGGAGCTCATCTTTGATTTCGGACGCTACGTCGGCCAGGTGGATCCGCTGACGGGACTGCGCCATGGCCACGGGTGCCTACACTACAAAAGTGGCAACATCTACACTGGCCAGTGGCGTGACGGCGCCGCCGACGGCTTTGGCGAGAAGCGTTACAAGAACGGTGATGTGTACCGCGGCAACTGGCGCCGCGGGAAGCGCTCCGGCCGTGGTGCATATCTTTTTAACGAAGGGCATTTTTACGACGGTATGTACGTCGAGGATGAGCCGGAGGGCTACGGCATCTACACCACCCTCAAAGGCGACCGCTATGCAGGCCGGTGGAAGGCTGGGCACAAGCACGGCAAAGGCCGCGAGACGCTCGTGAACGGGCAGGTGTTCGTCGGCAACTGGCGCCACGGTAAGAAGCAGGGTCGTGGCAAGCTGTACCTTCCCGGTGCGCAGAAATATATTTACGGAGTGTGGAACAACGACGCCTTCTTCCGCGAGCTCACAGCCAGCGAAATGGGCGCGGATGGGGAAGCGGACATCGTGGACGAGTTCGGCATTCCGCGCGATCCGTCCTCGGCGCGGGTGACACCGCCGACGGCGATGTCTCCAGCATTTGCCGCTGGCATAACTGATCGCATGCTCATGGGAGTGACAGCGCTTGAGGACCGCATGGAGTCACTCGGCAGGGCGCTGGAACACGTGATAAGCAGCATTGGCGGGGACGGAAGCGCACAGGCACCGGCCGCCGAAGCTGCTGGAGCCCATAGCCCGGCTACCGGTGCTGGTGCGCTCGCAGAGGATCCCGTAGGACAGCCGGTGCAAGGCTTCGTCGTTAACAGCCTCCACGAGGAGGATGACGATGTGGAAGGGGCCTAGGAGGTGGTAGCAGTGTAGACGGAATGGCATCATTCTATGCCATCCTTACCCTATGATGCCTTTTCTCTTGTACAGGCAGTGGCGCCCTCAAACACCACGCACCGATTAAGCAACGCAGAGGAATAGGAAGGCGCCGCCGCTGCTGCCGCCGCTGGATGTAGGGTGCGAGACGGCGCGGCAAGGCTTCTTGCAAGGTGAAGTTGGCGTGGATGGCGTAAATGCCGCGTCTGCCCGTGGCCTCTGCTTTCGTTTTGTTTGCTCGCCCGCTTTCCATCGGCTCTGTGTGTGTGTGTGTGCGCTGCGGGTGAAGCTGTTTGTGAAGGCTCGCCATCACGATTCTGAACGTTGCTGTACTCGAGCGAATCGCTTCATATATGTGCATCTATGCACGTGCACCAACTGTGCTCCTAATCAGGAGCATTCTGGTGCACGATGCACGTAGGTATGACGCACAACTTCAGCACAGACACACGTAGACAGGCTTTTTTTCTTCTTCGTTGCTTTTGTTGACGTCTCTCATCTCACATCGCTCTCGCATGCGGCCAAGAACGGATGAGCCGCGCGTGTTCCATCAGTACCCCGGCCTAAAATCACCACCGTTTGGGACGGCGCCCTTCCCCTCTCCCCTTTTTCTATCTTCGTCCCCAGCCTACCCAGCGACTGTCTTTTTTCTGTGTGTGTGAGCGCGCACATTAGCCGACGCGCAGGCGTTCACTCACTGTTGCTCTTGCTTCACGCTGCCGGAGGTGGGAGACTCTCAGGTAACGCGTACGCTTCGTTTTTGTTGTTGTTGCTCGGGGCTCACCCGAATCACAAACTCTTCGCCAAGCGAATGGGAAGCTGTGCTGCAGTGTGATTGCTCCATCGATTCGCCGGGCCTTTGCCTGCCACAGCGGCAACGACTCAATGACGTGCGCGGCTCAGAGCACCGCGACAGCGCGTACCTCCGCAGCAACCTGGAAGCGCACCAGGAAAGCAAGTCAAATGGCTCATGCAGTAAGACGCGCTGAAGCCTTACCACGCACACACACACACACAGTGCCGCGGAGGAGCACGGTGGAAGTCATGGCAGCGCCGTCCCGTCTACGGTGCGCGACAAAGCCGACGCGACGGGGAGCCGCGCTGGCGAGATGAGCCAACGCATCTCTCTCTCTGATCTCATTGAAGAGGTACACATACTCGAGGTTGGGTCGCGGATGCACCGCGGCAACGCCCCACCCGCTCTCCACGCCCCCCTCTCAACCAACGATGATGCATGCAGAGGCCATGCGCCTCCACCCTCCCCTCCCCTACGCACGCCCTATGTGTGCACACCGGCACTGAGACATGGGGCGGCCTCCGCCTCCTAGTGCAAGAGAGTAGATGGCTGGCGCGTTGGTGAGGCGGTGTCAGCGGCAGCCAACGTAGCATTCGGTAGCCTCCCTCCTCCCTTAGCGCTCCACTAAAAAGCGGCACAGCGGCCCTCGAACTTCTCAGAGTTGGTCGGACCGAGGCGACACTGCGCGGAGTCCGATGCGAGTCCGCTGCAGATGTCGATGAGGTTTTCTGTGAGAACGCCGCAGGGTACCTGAAGCTCACAGCATCGCCGTCAGCAGCATCACGGCTACACGGCTTGAGAGGCTTACTACGTCGCTCCCCCCTGAGGCCGCACAAGCCCGATGGGGAGCCCCTCCCCCTCGCCTTGCAGCGATGCCACGGCGACCGACAATCCGTGTGCGCAACCTGAGCAACTTACTTTGCGGCGACTGCACGAACATCTGGAAGGCAGGCACGAGCCTCAGCCGGGCAGCTCTCGTCCTCACCGCCCCACCGCGGGGCAGAACCCCGCATCGTAAATCAGCGCCACCGAGGCGCTTTGACAGGCGCAGTGCCTGTAGGCTACGCTTGCACGTTCAACTCCGCACATCACAACGTCATTGCCGCTTTGTTTGCCCCCAGCGGCGGGTGACTGGCAGTGACAGGGTGGACTACAGATTGCATTGCCACCAGCCACCCTGCAAGCACGGCGGCAGCCCACTCCCTCCTCCCCCCGACCCGCCGCTTTTCTTCATCAGGGCCTCCGTTGCAGCGATGAGCCCGGTGTGCGACAAGAGCTTCAGGAAGCGCCTGGGGCTCACAGCACCAATTCATTTCGCTGCATGATGTTACCCGCAATGGTGCGATGATGCGCATCTTGGCGGCACTTCTCGGACTTTCCTCGTCGAGAACTTTCTGTCATCTTCCCCTCTGCCGCCCTCAGGACGACGAGGCCTGAGTTCTCTGTGCGCCGGCACGTCCCCGTCCGCGAGGCTCCTTCACTGAACACATCAAACCCCCTCAAAGGCGATCGGATGGAGGCGGCAGAGGGCACCACCCGCCCACCCCTGCACCCACAAGCTCAGCGCGGCGTCTCCTTTGATGAGGAATATGCAGGCGAGTCGCCTAAACACGCCCTCCGTCTCATCGTTGGAGGGGGGAAGAAGGCACAGTGAGCCGTCCCCCGACCAGTGCCCCCGTCCTGATGGCAGGTCTGAATGTGCGCTATCGCAAGCGCTGCGCGCACGCATTATCAGCGTCACCTGGCATGGCGTATCGCATCCAGGCAAAGCACGCAGAGGTCAGCAGAGGAAGGGCCCGTGAAGTGCATGGCCTGCCTGACGTGCAGGCCACTCGCGTCACAGACGACCCGGGCGTACCTGAAGGGGGCACAGCAGAGGTGTGGGGTAACCTGTGCTTGACGTGTGTGCGTGTGTGTCCCTGTGCGTGCCTATCGGAGAGGTGTTGGCGGTAAAACGGGAACAGCGAAAAGAGGGGAAAGAGAAAAATCGATGTGCGCGTTGCGCTGTGTCTTCGCCTTGGCGTGCCGTGAGGCCCTGGTGCTCCACACGCAACTCTGCTTCCTGTATTATATCAGCATCCTTCTCTCTTTGACGTCTGCTTCGAAACTGACGCCCAAACGTGTCCACCGTCGTTTGCGGCATCGCCTTTGTCGGCATGGGGGACGATGCCGACCAGAACAGCAGCATGGAGGGAAAGGCTGCGGACGTTCTGCCCCCGTCCTCCCCCTTCCCTCCCCCCTCCCCCGGCACACGCATGCATACGCACACAACCTCTGTGCACAGGAGAGCCTTTGGCCCTTCTTTCTATCGCTGTTCTATTCCAGTGCTCTCCATTGAATTCACTTTCTCTTTTTTTCGCGGTGGCGGCGGTAAATGAGGGAGAAGGGGGGCACAGGAGAACGCTCGTGCCATGAAAGGAGGCGCAGCAAGCACCAGAGCGCGCGAGCGGTGGGAGGGTGCGCAGCATAGTGAAAATCCGGCGAAGCAGAGATGGGCGAGGCCTTCCTCTTCCTCTACGTGCCTCTTCCCCTCCCCCTTTTTTGTACAGCTTGCCGCATCCTCTTGGGAGCTCGTGGAGGTGTGTCGGGTGAGTAACCCCATGCCGCGAAAGCTGTGCCTTCTGGGTGCTAGTCTGGTGTGAATCACTCGCTGCCTATCCCCTTCTTCCTCTCATCATCATTGCCGTCCGATGAGCTCCCTTTCCAGGTCCGCTACTCTTTGCCCTTTCTCTGCCACCCAGTCCCCGCCCGCTTCAACCGTTCTGTGCGCTGACCTCAGCGTGCATGCACATCTATACGCGCACACGCAGCTGCTCCCCATCTCATCTACCAAGCACCCTTTCCCCTCAGACGCTGGCTTGTTGTCGGCCGGGCGCGCTGCAGTACTCACGATCGGGTAGCTCATACAGAAGCATTCCAAATGCTCGCCGCCGTTCTTCACGTGCTGCTATTTGTTGCTGGGCTTGTGGGTCTCTTGGGTATCAAGCAGCGGCGCCTTCGACACATACCGACCCGTCGCACACACATCTCACGACGCAATGCTGAGGGCGCGCTGTGGCTGCAACGCTTCGTGAATGCGCTACTGGACATGCTGCACAGCGCAGTGGCTGAGCAGCAGGTCAGAGAGGCAGCGGAGGCGGCCGCTGCACGAGGCGGCACCAGTGTGGGAACCTCGCTTGCGCGGCAGGCGGCTGACGCGCCAGTAGCGAAAGATGCTCCCGAGCAATCGGCTGCGTCCGCGGGCGGCAGCGGCATTGCGTGTGACAAGGACAGTGATAGCGCGAAGAGTGCTGAGGTGCTGTCAGAACTGCCCGTTCTCAACGCCCTAAAAGCGCAGCTGGAGGATCAGATCAGCGCACTGCTGGAAGACAAGGGTATCGCCTCCTTTGCTGACTTACGCATTAAGGACTGGGGTGGCAAGCCTCCCGTGATTAAGGCGGTGTACCTCTCTCATGGCGGCGGCAGTAGCGGTAGCACTGCTGGGGGCGCCACAGGAGCAGCAGCGCCGTCCTCTGCCGCGGCTTTGACATCTTTGTCTGGGAGCGTCGGCGGGTTAGCGTCCATGGAGGGCATGGGCGCTGGTGGCGCTGCGACGGTGGCACAGCAGCGCACCACTGCAGGAATGCCGGTGGGCAGTCCGAGTGGGTTAGGACCTCAGCTGCAGATGCTATCGCCCGTCTCGGGTGGCTCATTGTCGTACTCGAACGTGATTCGCCCCCTCGCCGCCTCGACGATAAGCGCAGAGCGCAATGGCGACCCCAGCGTGGACACTCTGAACACCTTAGGTCGTCCGAAGGGCGATCCGTCGGTGCTGCCAGGCCTCCGGTACCTAAGCTCAGGCGAAGAGGCGGGTTCCGCTGCTGGCAGAGGGACACTTGGGCGTGAACGCAGCTTCGTAGGCTCGGTGGCGCACACTGCCCATCTCGCCGGCAACAGTGGTTCGCACTCAGGGGCTGAGACGGGTGTGCCTGCAGCAGGGCCGTCCTCGGCGGCTAACGCAGCAGGAGTGACCGCTTCACAGGCTGCCGGGGCGCGGCACGCTAAAGACACGACCCGGTCGCTCTCCGTCCTCGACGCAGAGATCGAGGTGGAGTACAGCGGCAACTTCAGCGTCTCCCTGAACGCTGACCTTCCCATCGCGCGTGGACGCTATCTGCAGGTGTACGTGTCGCTCAGCGATGTGCGCATGCTAGCCGCGCACGTTCGACTGCGCCTCTCCCTCGAGTACGAGCCCGCCACCGTAGAGTCGCCCCAACCACAGCCCTATCTGAGGGGCACACTGTGGCTGCTCTCCGACCCGATGTTCGACGCCGCCTTCCACTCGACTCTCACACAGTACCGCATCCGTGACTGCTTCATGGTAACGAAACTTGTGAAGTTCTTCCTTCTCCGCTTTATCCGCACAAAGTTGCGGCCTTGCTCACAGGCGGCCACCCCCTCCCGCCCTCCCTGGAGCCATTGTCGTCGCGGTGGTGGCGGTGTCAGTGGTAACGTCGTCGCCGCCGCTTGCGGCGCTGCCTTGGGAACCGGTGGTAAGGAGAGCGCCGGCAGCTCCACAGGAGTATCGGAGGGCCTCAGCGAGGATGCGCAGCGTGGCGCCACCGATGCGTCCGGGCTGTCCTTCCGAGTGCAGCTCCCGGCCAGCGTGGTGGATGGCGGGGAGCAGTGGTGGTCGTCCAGCATGCGCGACTCAATGAGTGAGCGGCCCGTGCCCTTCACTAGCGCTCACTATGTTTTGTAAGCGGGAGGATTCCACGGCGTGGTACGAATACACAGAAACATCACGGAAGCAACATTGCGTGCAGAGCGCCAGCGCACCGTGCCGTTTCACTGGACAGCCTCGCAATGCGCCTGAGCCAACAGCGCGAGAAAACGTACGCCTCAAGGCGGGCTGGTTGAATGCGCGAACGGACGAGAAGAGGGGACAGTGGAGGGGGGAGGGGCCGGCGGCGGCACGTAAGGAAGACGCGGCGGTGCAGACTGCGTGGGCATTTTTCTTGGCTTCACTTTTGCTGCTGCTGCTGCTGCTCTGGAGCAGCAGAGAGAAGGACAGAAATAATCGCGGAGAGGTGTGCGGGAGGGGAGAGGGAAGGAGGCACGTATGCTTCCTTCGCCTGCCAAGGTATCTGAGAAGCCTCCCGTGCCCCGTCATGACTGCCTTGCTCCCTCCCGTTCTGTCTTTGTGGTACCGCTGGCGGATGGACCCTCTGCACAACCGTTGCTGCTAACTCCCTTTGCCCACGACTTATCCTCCCACCCTACCCTACCCAATCGCATCTCTCCATCCCTTTTCTCCGTCTCTTCGCGGGCGTCTGCTCTTCGCGTGCAATACCGCACACACCCACATGGCTGCGAAGACGTCGTCACTGGCTCCGCTGTGTGAGGGAGAGGTGAAGCTAAGTATCCGTTCCCCTCCCCTGGCTGATGCGCCGCCCCTTTCCTTCGACTCTTCCCTTGCCCTACTGTTGCGCTCTTCAATTGCGACGCAGGTCAGGTTCTAGTCGCACCGCGAACAGAAAAGCGCCTCAGCGTCCTCTCTGCCTTCGGCGCGCTGCATACGGACTCGCAGGCACGAAAAGAAACGGAGACGCGGAACGCGTGCCGTGTGGGGTGTGCCGCCTCCCCCTTTGTCGACGCATGGCAATGGGCGGGCGAGAGTGGGTAAATGGCAGTGGTCGACCACGTTGAGTTTCGCTTCGACGGAGTGCTCTTCTCTTTGCTGTGGGCGTGTGCGCGTCGCTGCTCAACTTGAGCATTGCAACGCTGCGCGGGCGCGGAGATGCTGGCGGGGAAGCGAAAGTTCATGGCGGAGAGCATCGCGAACTACAGGGCATTGCAGCCGACATCGAATGACACGGCGGCTATCGCTGACCTTCAGTTGCGCATCCTCGATCTTTGCTCTCGGTGCGTGAATAAGGCGCAGTTGGCGCTGTTTGGCTCTCTCGCCACGGGATTCTGCACGAGCGGCGCGGACGCGGACCTGTCGCTTACATTCCGTAATTTTTCACCGTGGCTGAGCGGAATTCAGCGGGTCGATGAGCAAAACGGCAAGCGACTCGCACGCGTGGGGCGGGAGGCGGGCGAGCTTGGAATGGAAAACGTTCGGTTCATCAATGCCCGCATCCCCGTTGTTCAATTTCGAGACCCGACCAGTGGCATCCGGTGTGACATCACGATTGGCAACGTGGGCGGGGTGGAGAACACCAGGATACTCGCCGAGATCCGCCGCGTGCTTCCTGACTTCTACGGCGCCTATGTGTACCTCGTCAAGGAGTGGGCAAAGCGTTGCGAAGTAGTGGCGCCGGAGAAGTCTATGCTCAACAGCTTCACCATCACCACCATGTCGTTGATGGTGCTGCAGGAACTGGGGTTGCTACCGATTTTTGTGCCGACCGGCACCTACGGCGAGCTCACCTTGACCGATGTCAAAAGGGATCTCAGCCACTTCCAGCTGCCACCCGTGTATGAGGGGATCGAGCAGGACGACGAGCGCCTCGGCGAGGCGGTGTACTTCTGTCTCTTGCGATTTGCCGAGTACTACTCCAAGTTTGACTTCAGCAACGGCACCGTGAGCCTTATGTGCCCGCGCCGCCATCGCTCCCTCTACGCCAAGATTGTGAAGCAGCACATGGAGCTGCTCGGGGCGCGGAAGAAAAAAGAGTGGTGCACCTACCTTCTCAGCGGCCACGGCGACGGCGCATCGCCCATCATCACTACTCACTTTCCCCAGAATTCCTTCGATGAGGCGATGCGCAGCGAGGCTATTCAGCGGCAGGCGGATACAGCCTTCGTCGTGGAGGACTTCGTCAACTACGTCAACTCCGGTCGGCGTGTGCCGGCCGCACGTGGACCTAAAGTACACATGGAGTTCACACGTCTGTATGAGCAGCTGCGCGATGAGGCGCACGTTTGCTTCCATGAAGTGTTTCGCGAGACGCAGGCGACTCCGCTCACTCACAAGCCGGACCGACCAGACCCGCGCGTCGCGGTGTTCCCGACGAAATGGTAGTTGAGGCATGTGTGCGCCGATGCGCCGAGTGCCTCTTTCTCTCTGTTGAGTGATGCTGGCAAAGGACAACGACAAGCACTGGAGGGCAGATGGCGCTGCGGTGGGTACTCAAGTGGAAAAGACGACGGCTGCCGCGCTCCCGCGCCCCTCAGCGTCTTTGAGGAGAGGCGTGGAAGCAGGGCCCGATAGCCCTGCCCGTGCGCGCTGGCAGTGGCAATCGTTAGGGAGTGGGAAAGAGAGCACGACCGTGGGAGGTAAGGGGTGCGCATGGCGCCCAGTGCAGCAATGCCCCGTTTTGCTGGCGGGCGGCGGCCACCAATCACCTGTGCCGGCATCGCACCATGAGGAGCAGTTCGTGATGCGCAAAGGCTGTACGCACCGTCAGAGTGGGATCCTGTGAATGGTGCTGCGACTCGATACCCCCACCCCTCCCTTTCTTCACCTGCAGCGCTCTGAAAGCACACTTGCTCGATGATCTGCGACGTCGCTCTCAGGCTCTCCTCGTGTTCTGCGTCGGAACGTTATGCTCACCCTGCTGCCGAGGCCACGTCGTGCCGGTACTCCCATTCACCGTCATGTGCCTTTGGCTTCTCAGCTCCCTACGTTGCAGCACCCGTGACGCCTTCTGCCTCCGGCTCCCATCGCTCTTCCTCTCCCTCTCCGATGCCCTGAGCCCCCTCCCTCACTCCCTCCTCTCCACCATGCCCCCGTTCCTCCGCACATGCCCATATGTGTATGTGTGTATGTGTGCCGGGCTCGTACATGGTAGGGGAGGGCTCGAGCGATTGCGACAGTGGCCTCCTCTTTTCTTTGTCCTCCCCGTCCCCCTTCTCCCCAACGCTTCATTGCCGTTGATAGCCCAGTCGCGTGCACAACTTCTCGCCTTGTGCAGTATCGACTGGGCTGATAACACACACACACACATCGGCTCGTGCGCACATTTCGGGAGCTGGCCATCGCCTCTGCAGGCTTCTCCTCACCGCCGTCGCTCTCGCAGTCAGCGGATTTCCTATTCCTCTCCCCTTTGCCTTACGTTTCAGGAGAAGCCAAGGACCATGGAGCGGCTGTCGATCATCCCGACGAGGGCGGAGCACATCCTCCATAAACGCAGCGGAGCAGCAGCCCCTGCGACATCGTCTGTTTCCCCGTCTCACGCATCGGCTGCACACGTGGCGACAACCGTCTCCACAGCGGACCCACTTCAACGACGAAGCGACGGCAACTCTGATCGGGCACAGGTGACGGCTGGCGACGGGGCCACGCCTCGGTCGGTGTCGCCATCTGAGGCGGCCGCGTCTCCGGCCCCCACGTCACCCTTTCTTCGGCAGCGCCGTCTGCCGTCCATCCTTCTCGACAGCTGGGAATTCCGAAAGTTGGCCACGGAAGGGTCTGTGCTGGCGAACGCCATGGTCTCGTACGACGTCGATGACGACGGGCTCGAGGAAGTGATAGTGGGCACGACGGAAGGCCTCTTGTGCGTTGTGAAGCCAGACTGCCGAGCACCGCTCTTCATGCGTGCGCTCGCGGCAACCATCTCCGTGGTGCTTTACACACCCATTCAGAGCCGCCTGGTCCTCGTAACTCTCGAAGGGCAGTGTGAGGTGACGGACCACTTCCTGAAGCCGACCCAGCAGCAGCGAACAGGCAGTGAGCCTGTCAACATGAATCCCACCACGTCCACGGAGGGGGCCGACGGCGGTACTGCAGGCGCAGGGGGGCACCTGCATCAGGGAAGCGACAGCGCCAGCTCATTGCCGCGCACCTCATCTTCTCGCAATGGCGGTGCTCGATCCGTTGGCGGTGCTCGCGGCGGTGGCAGTGTCACGCCCTCTTCACACTCTACAGGCGGACCATGGAGCACGGAGAGCTTCATTCCGACCCATGTTTTTCACGTACCGTCGAACTGCCTCTGCGCAGACCTCTCGCCGGACAGAGACGCCGACCTTATCTTCCTCGGCTCGTACGATCGACGCCTCTACGTATATTCCATTGTCAGTGGCTCATGTCTGCTTTCCCTTTTTGTGCACGACCCCATCACCTCAGTGAAGGCGTTTGCCATTCCGACCTCCGCAGCAGACGTGCCAGCAGCCACGACCTCGTCGCCCATATGCGCCTACGACCAGCGAGCCTTGACTCAGGTGGGCAGAGGTGGCAGCACTAGCGGGTCACGGAGAACACTCTCGAGCAGCAGCGCGGGCACCGGCGCCCCCGGGATGCTGGACGACTCCCCGCAGGAAGCGGAGACAACGCCGGACAGGGTGACAAAGACGTCTGCTTCCCAATATATTCCGCTTGTGTTCATCTCCACCCCTACGCACCTAATCCTCCTCCCTGCAGGGGTGAGCGATATCCAGCAATGGCGCAATATGCAGCCCAAGTCGGCGCACCTGCCCTTGACAGTGCAGCTCCGGAGCGACGATTCAGCACCGACGCTTTCGCAGTCGCAGCGACACCAGCTGCGCCACGAGCACACTCGTCGACGCTCCTCCATTGGCAGCGGCGAAGCAGCAAAGTTGAGGGCGTCCTCGGCGAGGTCGATGACGGCGGGTCGCGGCAGTCACCTGCGTGAGGGCGAGGCCTCCGTGCCATCCCACATGGCGCGCGCGTGGATGACGTCCTCGCCTGCTCTGCGCCCGTCTCTGATCATGTCCGCGGGCGCCAGCGTCGGAGCCTGTGTGGAAGCGAATGCCTCGGGAGGGCAGGACTCAACTAGCACAGAGCTGCTTGGTGGAGCCACGACGGACTCGCGGAGCGACCGTGCTGGTGCACACACAGGAGAAGGGGGGCACACTTTAGATGCCTCGCTGCCAGCCACCACGGCAACGACGGAAGTAGCACCTGGTCTGGGGACTGGCTCACCTCTGAGTGGCAGTCGGTTGCGCCGCCAGGCTCGCAGGCGCGCTATCCAAGCAGCAGAGATGGGCCGGCCAGTTCTCGTGAAGCCTCTGTGGGCGCTGCGCATTGGAAGTCATACACTCGACGTGCCGCTTCTTCAGACAATGCCGTGCCCCGAAGACAGCCCAGTTGGTGACTTGGCCTCAGCGGCGCCCGCGCCCGCCGCTGTCGGAGGGGGACTGCAGTCTTCCTCGGCTACTGAGGGCGCCGCGCAGGAGTCGGCCGCGGGCACCGCTCTTGACCACCCGCCAGCGCTTCGGCCCTACGGAGGCGCACAAGCTTCTGTCGCTTCAGCATCGGACTTTCTGTCTGGTGCGACAACCACTCAGCCAGGAGCGGACTCATCAGTTTTCTCCGTCAGCTCGCCGTCCTCCGTGTCGGTGATGCACGGGGGAGTCGCCACCAGCCACAACACTTGCAGCAGCGATCTCGCGCGGCACGACACTCTTGCACTATCTTCGCTGGCAGGCACTGCTGGCGTGACGCTTGAGCATGTATGTCACCATATCAGTGGGCAGAGTGGCGATAGTAGGGAGGGCCGGGAGGCGTCCCAGCCAAGCCCGGCGCTATCAGCGGCTGTTGGGGCGGCAGAACGGAGCGTGCGGCGCTCGACTTTGCGCCGATCAAGCGATGTGCTGTCCCCACAGATGCAGCGGAATAGCCTAAAGCAGTGCACTGACGACGACGGCCAAGTCGCGGACGCCCAGTGTAGCAGCAGCGACGACGGTGACGAAGAAACAGACCTGCTGGGCAACGTTGGGGCCCTTAACTTTGGAGGAAGCGTTGCACCGGTGAGGCCTGAGAACCTCTTGGCGGACAGGGAGCAGAAAGAGGACGAAAGTGGTGACAGCGATAACGGAACGGTAGTGGATGAGCACATTGGGAACAGCAAGCTGGGTGCCAGTACCACAACCGCCTACAACAGCGGCAGTGATGCCTGCGACCGCAGCTCCAGTGGTGAAGTCGACGTGGACGTTTCGACCGGTGGACGACGTGTGCTGGCCAACAGCTCGACACGTGGCTCGCGACAACATCACCAAGGCGCAGGCACTGTCGAGTCTGCTCTAGTGGCGGACAGCGTGCCCCATCTGCGTGCACAGAGTCTGCCGACAACGCTTCTGCCCCGAACGAGGGGATTGTACGGCTCCGACAATGGCGGCGGCGGCGACCGCGGTGGTAGCGGGCTGCTGAGAACCGCTTCAGCAACGACAGGAGCCGCACATTTGTCGCTGGAAGGCCTGCCAGAGCTGGATAGCGAGCGTCACCCGCGCCAACACCATCGATCAGCGACGGTGAGAAGACAAGGCGAGAGGGAAAATGACAGATTATCACGTGATCCTCGTCGACGGAGGCTAGGTTATCGTGAGAGTCGCGCGCAGCAGCACCCGTCGGCGCGTGGCACGTCTCCTTTTTCAGCCGCTGCCACATCAGTCCCAGACGGCGCGGATGTGCGACTGCCCACCTCGGTAGATGTTTCGGTGGGGGTGTCGCAGGTGGCGGTGGCGCTCAGCTGCGAGGATGGCCTTGCGCTGGAGCTGCGCTTTTCCGTCCTGCGACTCTCCGCTCTCTCACGACGCGAGCGGCGCCTGCCGCGAGGAACGGTTCGACTTTACGACATGCAGTGCCCGCCATCCTCGCATGCCAGCGAGATTGCCGGCTGTGGCGCCATCAAAAACGCCGGCCCTGGGGTGAAGCTCCTACGCAGCGATGGCCCCGCCGCGTCTCCGGCCTCCCCGGGAAGCGCACGCTGCCTTCACCCGAGACGCAGCCACGGCTCAGAGCTGCCGCGCCATCGACGCACGGGAGCATCACAGGCCACGTACATCATATATTTGCCGGCGCCAGCAACCGCGCTAACAGGGATGGCAGCCGCACCACCATTGCAGTCTCATCTGTCTGGCGCGCCTCCCGCATCCATGCGTCATCGGCAGCGCAGTCGGAGCGGCCGCCGCGGCTGCGGAGACATTGGTGGTGCTCTGGTAGCGACGGCAGCAATGAGCACACCTGTAACCGTCAAGGTCACCAGTGCCGTGGGATCGACGTTGGCGGCGGACGACACGGGGTGCTTCGCATCAGTCGCCGTGGAGCATTGCCGTAAGGGCGCGGCTGGTAGTTCGACCGGCAGAGACGGCCATGGTGCATCGTTGCAGCGTCACGGGGAGGACACCATGGTGCTGCGTGCCCAGTGCCTCTGGGCGGCGCGGCTCAGTGATAGCCCGCTCGTGCAACGCTCTCGCGTGTTTTGGGTTCGCGACAGCCACTCCCAGAACACATTTTGCACCGTGTTCGTGGCTGCCAACGGCACCTGTTTTGCAGTTGACGGCGACGCCCTGTCCCTCGTGAAGTGCTGCGTGAAGGAGGACTGCAGCTCTTTCACGCTCATGGCCGGGCCTTGTTCCACGATGCCGATGCTGTCGACCAGGCCGAGTGTGGCGACGCTGCGGGACTCGTCCGCAGACACGTCTGCTTTTGCCCAAGATGGGGTGCCGAACGGCTTGTCGGCAGGCTCCTCTGCGTCCACCGTGACCCTCAACCTTCTCCGTGGCGCGGTGGGGCGCACGGTCTCATGTGTGTGTGTTAGCATTGATGAGCTCTGCGTGTACTCTGTCGGGGAGGCGAATCAGCTGTGTCTACAACGCGACTGCGCGACTGATGTTTTGGTGGCCTCTGGTGCCAATGAGCCACTTTCGCTTCTCTCACGGGGCTCACCGAGCAACAGCTACGCACGTGGGGTAAAAGCTGCCGTCGCACCTGCTGCTCGATCGACGCAGGCGACGGATGCTAAGGCGGCATCCCTCTCATCCTCCGTAGACCCGGAGGAGCAAGAGCTGCTGGGCCAACTCGCCGTGCGGCTTCGTCATTATGAGCAGTGCGCAAGCGCCCCTTCTCACCATGGCAGTGCTGCAGGTGCTGGTGCGGCCTCGGGAAGCGAGACAGCCGTCGAGGTGGATGAAGAGGTGCTCATGCGCGTGAAGCAGATGCTGCTCTATGCCTATTCGGAGCGCGAGTGGGAGAAGTTGCAGTCCATCGCGCAAAGTCGGGCGTGAATGTGTCTGTGCTGGGGGCAGGGTGGGGGGACGCATGTGCGTGGGCGACGAGTTTCACGCGTCCCTGCGCAACCCTGTCCACCAAAAGGAGGCAGACGGAACGCGATCGGGAAACCAAAAAGGAGTCGGAAGGGCTGCCGCTATTGAGTATGTGAGCCGCAGCCGTCTCTGCATGGCGTGGTAGCCGGGAAGTGACGGCAAGCGTGTGAGGACGGTAGAAAGGGCATCCGTCGTTTGATGAGAAGCGAACCTGTCGTCATGAGGTCTCTCACGAGGTTGCTGGATGACGGCGAAGGGTGGGTGGAAAGAAGGTGCTGCCGCCGAGGACGAATGAGAGATGGGCTGCCCATGGGAAGCGGTGATGGGGGCATGGCCTCGCGTTTCGGCGCCCTCTACATCATCCTTGCCATCCTCTACGTCCCCTGCCCTCCCTCGCGGCATGCCTCCTCTCAAGCACGTGGTTCCTCCGCTGCTCCCTCTTCCTGTTGCACCATTCCCTCCCCCTCTCCTCCTCCGGACCTCCTTTCGCCGTTTGGGTGACCACCATTGACACGTCGCCATGCGTACATACGCGTATGGGCCACTACAGGGCGCACGCTTGGCTCTCCAAAGCAGAAGAAAGGCTTCTTCCGCTATCAGGGGTGGAGGTGGTGGGGTGATAAAACTGCACGAGCGCATCTGTAGACAACATCGAGCTACAGCAGTGCCTCTCACACGCAGGCGCGAATAGAGAGAACAACGACGACGCAGCCTCACATGTTTGGGCATTTCATCCACATAGAAGCCACCCACACCTTTCACTCGGGCACTCACGGCAGCTCTCCCTCCCTTTACCCTCACTGTCAAGCGTCCGCGCCCCGAGCAGAGGACTTTTTTTTTCAGTTTGTATCATCCTCGCACGGCCATAGTTGAACGGAGGAAGAGGGAGAAGACCGACTGTGCTTTAGGTGTTGCCTCAAAGCCGCCGCGACCCCACCACCGACACACCCATACACCCCGCCCCTGCGCGTGTGCCGCCACCTTTTTGGTGATGTGTGGCGCCTCGCGGTCCCTTTTGTTCATCTTTTATATTTTTTTCTGCCCCGTTTCGTATTGTCTTTGCATCTTCTGTGCTTCTACTCGTCTCCTGCCTCCCACCCATCCGCTTACCATTGAATCCGCTCCCTCCCTCCCACTCATCCGTCGCCGCGTCCTGAAGGCTGCGCGTTTGTGGTCCCCCCTGCGCTCCTCGCTGATGAGGCTGCGTTGGTGGACTCCTTTTTTTTTCGTTGAAGCGCAGGAAACAGATCCGCCGTCCTCCTTCCTCCTGCCGTAGGGCCTTTGCGCCCTCACCATCCCCATCCCCACCACCCCCATCACCACCCTCTCCCCTGAGCCCCCCCACAGAGGCGGAAGCACCACCAGGCAGGGCACTGCACTGCCGCGAATACAAAGCGGGGGGAGGGGCGGCGGCGGCGGCAGGATAATCAGCCACCATGATGCCGATGGCGATAAGATCACTGCCACCGCTGGATGCAAACGGCTCTTCCTTGTCGCACGGTGCACCGTCAGCGGCTCTGCGACGTACCGGCAGCGGTGATGGCGGAAGCACCACCAGCGCCATGGCTGCAATCATTGGCGACGGCGCACGTGTCTCGGGGCGCCCGACCGAGGTCAGGCACAGCCATCACAGTCGCTCGCACAGCAAGCCGCGACCCGCGTCGTCGTCTCCGCCCCGTCCGCCTGCCACCGATGTGCGACCCGTCGGAGAAGAGCATGGAAACCGTGCGGTGAGGGCGCGCCCGACCATCGTGGGCGGCGCGGCCTCGCGGACAAAAGCTGCTCTTGGCGCCTGCGAGGAACACGTGGGAGACATCTTCAGAGCCGTACATGCCCCAGCGCCGCACAACAGTACCGCATCCCCTGCCTTGGCCACATGCTTGATGCCTTCAACTCTACCTCGGCGTGCTGAAATATCGGATGCTCCTCCTCACCTGAGTGTGGCGGCAGCCTCTTTCGCACCCACCACGACCGTGAAGGTGTCCGAGCGGCACCTGACACCCGCTGATAAGATGAATGCCGGGCTGCGTCGCTCGTCGATGGCGCGGCTGCGGACTCGAATGAAAGTATCGCAGAAGGAATCAGAAGCTGCAGTGCCCTCCGATCCCATAACCCCCACCACGCCATGCGAATCGGATGCCACTGCTGCTGAGCCGCCGCACTCAACGCCACACGGAAAGATAGCAGAAGAGCAAGCGCCCTGCTCCGATCGATCTACTCCGCCGAGCGTTGTTCTGGCGCGTTCGCCATCCCCGCCGCCTGCGGAGGTAGCGTCGCTGATGGGAAGTGGAGTGATCGCAGAAAAGCTCACCACCCCGGCGACGCTCTCGGTCGGCGCTGCCAAAGTGCTGCCACACGGCCTGCAATCCCCCAGTGCCATTACAGACCTCGGCGCAGTACCGCTCGACTATTCAGGACTGAGCAGCGTGGAGATGGGCCTTGGGAACCATGTCAGTCCCACTCGACATCCCCATCCGCAGCTGAAGCTCTCCGCTTCGTTGGCCGGGCAGCAAGCCGATCAGATGGCCAGCAGCCACGCCGGAAGCTTGACGCAGACGAATGCCCCGTTTCACGCGCTGCAGTTTATGGCTGTGGTGGCGACCGATCCCATCGCGCCGCCGCCACTTTCGAGCCGCAGCGAAGAACCGCCTCCCCCGCGCGATCCACACCAATGCCACGACCTCCGAGTCTACGGAAACTTTGTACCAGGCAGCGAGACGGACAACGAGGCTGGCGACGGTGTCCCCGTACGCTGTCAGCCCGCCCGCCCTACAAACGGAGCCGCCGGCGGCCGCTCCATCATCTCTTCTCCGACAGCTGGCGACTGCGAGCTGCAGTCGCTCATCGTGTGCCCCTTTGCCCTCGCTGGCTGCTGCGTCGAGGGCGCTCACAGGATCGCCGACCTGCATAGAGGCTCCACGCTCCATCATCACCTCATGGCAGTCACAAAGCATGTGCAGCGGATGCGAAGACGGCAGCAGGAGCTCGAGCAGCTCGTGCTTGGGCTGCAGCAGCAGCTGCACGCGCAGGCGCTAATGCGTCGCGAAGCGGGGGAGACCTTAGAGCCGGCTCAGCAGCGCCTTACTGACAGCTCCTGCGTGCCATTCAGCTCACAGGGGCCGCTACTGGGCAGGCGCGGTGATCTCGTGCTGGCATCCGCCAGTGAAAGCAACAGGCGAGGCGTCGAGGCGGATATCAAGGCGCTCCCACGAGACGTTAGCATCTGCGAGCGACTTGTGGCAAACTACGGCATGAACAACGAGGACGTGGACAGCGCTGTAAGGAACGCTTGTAGAGACCATGCCGGTGGCGGGTCGCGCGGGTGCCGGACAGGACCAGCATACGGATCCCGAAGGCAACGTAGTGCCAGCCCCAGTATCTGCGGCGGTGGCGACGGCAGGGATCGCGTCGGAACGTTCGCGCTCCAGTTGCGCTTGCTCACATCAGCAGGGCAGGAGAAGCTGGATGTGAGGAGCGCTCTATCAAGAACAAGCGGATCACCGGCTCGTGTGCAGCACGGGCGGAGGTCGGTGCCGAGTGCGATGCCGACGACTACAACGCACAAGGCGACCGTACTGGGCGTGCAGGGACGACGCGGGAGGATGCGTTGTGCATCCGCACCAAAGCAGAAGCAGCAAGAGCAACGGCGAGGCAGCACAAAACGAGAGGATGCGCTGCGCTGTGCCTTGCAGCCGCATGATCTACACAGCGACGCACTTGAGCACGTCGCTTGTAGTGCAGTGGATGGGCAGGACAGAGGTAATGCGCACAAGGGTGCCCCGACGAGGCGCGTCGCGGGAGCGTTCTCAGCGCTGAGTCCCTCAACTGTCGAGTGCAGCGCTGAGAGCGTTGACTCACCATCGCGGCCCAGCAGGTCTGCAATGTCACCTCACGTCTGCTACGGCGCCTGCCCGTCGCAGCAGCCCGGCGCAGGGGGCAGTACCGAAGTCAGCGGGATGAGTAACGTACCGCCTTACCAAATCCCGAACGAGTCCATGAGCCCCATTAGCAGCGCCTCCCTCGACCTCGACGACCACGAGGACGACACCGACGCTGGCGTCATGCGCCAGCAGCTCATGAGCCTGGCCCCAATGGAGGTTCCCGTGACTATCAGAGCCGATGAGGGCTCTCTCACTGACTGTACGGACCAGACCGGTGCGCATGTGATGCATAAGCTAGGCCTACAAGCGTCCCCTGGCGCGTCGCCTCGCTCGGCGCCTTCGCTAGTGAGCGTGACGTATCGGCCTTCTGAGCTCGCCCAGGCGAAAGGCGGCGATGCCAAGGGAGCTGCGTATTTCACAGATCGACTCACACTAACAAGTCACGCAAGTGCGTCGGTGGTAAAGGATAGACAGGTGCAACCCAAAGTCGCGGCGGCGCCGCCTTTCGTTGGCAGCTTGCGGATTGCGGCTCCCCTCCAGCGGCCGATGCTAGTGCGCAAGTCAGACGTCGCGCCACCGCCACCACCTAATCGCGGGGGCGCTGATCAAAGTCATGTGCATCTCCCACCCGTAATGTCGCCTCCCACCACCTTTTTAGCGCCTGCGTTTCCTATCACCGACACCTCCAGCATCCTCAGCAGGTCGGATGCCAAGCGACCACGGCAGATGAGCGCCCCGCAGAGCGATCACGCGCGTGTGCCGCTATCTCGCATCAATCCCAACGCATCATCATCACCCCTGTCCAGGAAGTCACCACTCGCAGTAGCAGCCGCCAGCGGAGGCTCCCGCACATATTGCAAAGGTATTCATGCCTCGTGCCTCGACGCCTTTACCGCTACGCCTTTGCGGGAGTCGGCTGCGGAGCGATGTGTTGTTTCAAAGCAGCCCTCTATTCACGCGCACAGCTGCCGCATCGATGGCGACGAGGCGGGGGAGCACACCTGTGGCTTCGCTGGGAGTGTAGAGTACGCGCTTGGTGTTCCTCGCAAGAGCGTAAGACGTGGAAGGGGGTCACAGACACGCCCTGACGCCGCCGTGCGCCTCCCATCACACGCGACAAGTGTGCTCTCTCCCGAGGAGGCCGCCGACCAGGGGGCGGCGCTGCACCACTTCGGCCTCCCTCCCAGGCGAGAGGCATAGGGGCGACAGAACCTCGGGCAATGCGTGCCATGAGGATGTTGGGAAAGCCGCAGGTAAAGCGGTGGGTGATGTGGCGGGGGGGGGGGGGTAAATGCGGATGAGGTGTAGAGGAGTCGAACGGGGGGGGCGTTGAGGGAGAGCACGGCGGGAGAAAAAGAAGAGAGACGAGTGGCTGGTCAGCGTCGCTCAAAGGGTGCCGCCCTTGCGTGTGCCCTTCCCCCTTCCACTATCTGCCCTTGTGCCGGTGAGGATGTGCGTCGCGAACCTTTTGCCTCACCCCCCTCTTCCTCGCCCTCTCCCCTCCTGCACCCCTTTCCTCGCAGGCGTGCGCGACTCGGCGCTGCTCCATTTTTTCCCTTCTGCGTTGCCGTGTCGCTGCACCACAGCGCGGCGCTCGTCATCATCGTACTCCCTTTCTCCTCTTGTTAGATCCGCTGACAGTGCTAGAAGGCCCGTGGACCCGCACAGGCACACAAGCACACGCACACACACACATACAGAGATGCCCAACAGTAACTAGAACTTGCAGCTCTGTCGGAGTGGCCAGCGCATGCTTGCCGGGCAAAGACACTCGAGGAGAAGAGCGCCTACGCTTTCCCCTCTTCTCTGGGGTATCTCCCTGGGCCTCACTCAATGTGTACCGCAACTTTAAAGAGCACTCTCCGGAATACAAGCCTATAGGATACCTGCGAGTACAAGCGCCATGTGCCGATACTCTGTTCCGTTCCTTTTCACGTGGACACCCCCCTTCCTCACACTCATTCCCCTCCTCTCCATCTCTGCCTCTTCCTTCGCCTCCCCTCACCCTCCGACTCCCACCCGACTAGCACCGCCACCACAGCAATAACAACGGTCACGCCCCATCAACACACCTCCCTGTCAGTGCTGTGGCAGAGGAGCACACGCGCACGCACATACAGACGCTCATCACCCATATAGACAACCCTTCCGCTCTCCCTCCGCCTCCCCCCTTCGTTTGCCTTTCGAGTGCGTGGGAGCTTTACCCTTTTCGGGGAGTTGCCCTGCAGGGACTGACAAGCCGCCGCCCGCCTTTCGCCTATCGTAAGGAGGGGAGAGAGGAGGAGGAGGGTGGTGCCGCGTGCAACCGCATTGGTAAGTGTGTGCGTGTGTGTCTGTGTACGCTTGTTCCTCTCAAGTCATGCGCACCTTTTTGCTGCCCTGGCCTCTTCCGCACCCTCACCACCACACGCATACCTCTTCGCTTCCCCGCTCCCTCGTTGTCTTGGGCGCAGCCTCTGTGAAGAGAAACAGTTGAGCCAGCAGCGGCACAATCTACTTCGGCACAGGAACGCCTCTCCATCGCCATCGTTCTCTACGCCGCCCCGCCTCCCCCCTCCATCCACCTCGGCGCGCTCTCTCCCCCTTTTCAGCTGCCCCCGAGTCATTGAATGAAGACAATGCGTGACTCGATCGATCACGTTCGCGTCTGCTGTCGCGTGCGGCCCCTCAACGCCAGCGAAACCCGCATGCAGAGTGACCTGTGTGTGTCCTTTCCTGAGCAGTGCCCCCATTCAGTTGACTGCTATGTTGCCCCTATCGCCGGCAACAGCTCCGTGGCCGGCGGCACCTTAGCTGCTGGTGCGGCGTTGGCGGGCCGAGGCGACGGTTTTGGTGACGCCGGCACTTCAGCAGGGCGGCACTCCTTCACCTTCTCGCACGTCTTCCAGCCAAATGCGAGGCAGGCCGACATCTACGAGCACGTTGCGCGTCCCATCGTGGTGGACGTCCTGGCCGGCTACAACGGCACCATCTTCGTGTACGGGCAGACGGGAAGCGGCAAGACGCATACAATGTTTGGAGACTTGAATGGCGGTGCGTGGGCAACCGCTTGCGGCCCAGGCAGGCCTCCTGCAGTCGTCACGCCCAAGGCAGAGGACAACGAGGAGGACGCGAGAGATGAGGAGGCTGAAGATAGTGCTAAACGCGCGCGCCTTATCGACGAGGAGCACAAAGATGGGGGCCCTCACGCATATGAGCACTGCAGCACGCCGGAGGAAGAGGAAGAAGAGGAGCGACACGACGAACAGCAGCAACAGCACGCGTCTCCGCTGACCTTTCATGCGGTTCGGAGGCCCCTCAAGACCATGCGTTCGAAGCACAGCAGTGGCCACGCCAAGAGTGGCCATCCGGCGAGCTCAGCGATAGCGGCAGCTAGGAGTAACCTCACCTCATCACCGCCACCGTCGTCATCGCCGTCCACAGCAACATCCTCCTTCTGCCGCGCCAACGCCACCGTCACTCCGCTTGGAGAGCTGCAGCAGATCAACACACTTCAAAATGCTGCTAGCAGCAACGCTGCAGCCCATTCCTACACAGGGGGGAAGCCGTCGGTAAAGGCGGATGCCGCCGCCGCCGTCACCACCGCTGCATCGCCCTCTTCGGCGCTGGCGTGGGCTTCGAGGGCCACCGCCTCGCTGCCTTCTGCGTCTCGCCACAGTGGACCGCCTCGGTGCTCAGCAAAGAGCGTAATGGGCCCGCGCTCCGTCTTCACCGGTGACGCTGTGAGTGGCGTCATTCCGCGAGCGGTGCACGACATTTTCGATGCCATCGCCCACGCAGACCCGTCCAAAGAGTTCGACGTGCAGATGTTTTTCGTAGAAGTGTACATGGAGCAGATTCGTGACCTCCTCACCTCCAATCCGTTCACTTCAATGTCGTCTTCGTCGGCTGATGTCCGAGGACGTGAGCACCAACTCGTTCTACATCGATGGCTGCCGCCATCCACACGTTTCATCTGCCAGGGATGTGCTGCGCCTG
Source organism: Leishmania martiniquensis (assembly GCF_017916325.1). NCBI lineage: Eukaryota > Euglenozoa > Kinetoplastea > Trypanosomatida > Trypanosomatidae > Leishmania > Leishmania martiniquensis. Next base: position 224,148 of record NC_090155.1, read on the forward strand.
GTGAAGAGCGGCCTCAAGCATCGGGCAACTTCAGCCACGGCGATGAACGAGACGAGCAGCCGTAGCCATTGCCTTCTAAACCTGACCGTGAAGAGTGTCGACCGCGCGCAGGGGGTGTCAACGGTGGGTAAGCTGTACTTAGTCGACCTCGCTGGTAGTGAGAAGATCGGTAAAACCAACGCCAAAGGGCTGCGCCTGGAGGAGGCAAAGCTGATCAACAAGTCCCTATCCACTCTTGGCATGGTCATCATGTCTCTGACAGATCAAAGCGCCACGCACACACCGTACCGAGACAGTGTACTCACAAAGATACTGAAGGATTCGCTTGGCGGAAACTCGCACACAGCGCTCATGATCTGCTGCAGCCCTTCCCAGTACAACGCGCAGGAGACGCTGTCGACGCTGCGCTTCGGTGCTCGCGCCAAGGCCATCAAGAACAAGGCGATTGTGAACCGAGACCTCACCGCGGCGCAGCTGCGGCGCATGCTGGAGACAGCCAAGGAAGAGATCGAGCGACTGCACGTGGCACTGCAGCAGCAAAGCACGGTGGCGGGCTACCGTCAAGGGGCGTCGAACCTTCCTGTCTCTACGTCGCGAAAGCTGTCGAACGCCGCCACTGCAACGGCGTCTCCAATGGCGACCCAGGCAGACATGTCTCACATCACGGACCTGCTTGAGGAGCGTGCGACGGAGCAGACGCGCTTGCAGAATCTCCGCGCTGAGGTGTCGCAGCTGCAAGACAGTCTCAATGGCGCCCAGGACATCATCAGCGCGCTACAGGAGGAGCGAGATGGCTATATTGACAAGGTGCAGAGCTTTCAGGAGGAGATTAGCATCTGGGAAGATGCGTACGCGACGTCATCGATGCGTGCGGCTACTCAGGACGCGCTGCTGCTGCAGTGCACGGTGCTCCTCCGCACCCAGGCAAGCGAGATCCAAGACCTTACGCAGCGCATGGAAGCCTACGCCCAGCTGATTCAGCAAGCCCGCGAAGCCGTCGATCAGCTCAACGCCTACGCGCGCGGGGTGGAAGCAAACGGCGAGCGGCGACGAGCGCTTCTCACCGCGGAGACACCCAAAGAGCACGCTGCCGCATCAGCCTCCCCGACCACACTACCTGGGCATGCGCAGCAGGTTTTCACCAGTGAAGATGCACCACATGGCCTCATGTCTTACCCTTCAGCTGCCCCACACGGACTGGATGTGGGCGCCATGGGCAGCAGACAAGAGGGCAGTCAGCGGTGCAGGACCGGCAGCAGTGACCTTCCAGAAGAAGAAGAATCGCCCAACCCGCGCTGTCAGACGTGCGCCTACGCAGACTCGCTGCAGCTCAGCCCCTCGCGCCTTCCGCCCCGATACCGTGTTGCGAGCAACTGCCGCCGCAGTCCCTCATCAGCGTCGATAAGCAGACCGGCTGGGGCAGCAGCGGCGCAGCAGTGGCCGCCGCGCGCTGCCTCGATGGGGCAGAATGACAACGGCGCGTCCCACATCGGCTCCTGTGGCGGGGGCTGTGTGACATCTGCGGTGCATGCAGAGTGTGTCCACCGACTCGAGGCGGAGCTCGCCTCGCTTCAGTCGGATCACACGGCGCTGCTGCAGCAACACAAGGAGGTCCTGGCGGAGCTGCAGTCAAAGCAGCGCATTCTGGATCTCCGCCGCAGTCACCTGGCCACGGTGAAGGATGAGCTGAAGCGGGAGTACGCGGTAAACCAGGAGCTGCGGGAGCGCCTTGAGAAGGGGCGGGATAGCCTACGAGGGCCGCTGGAGATGGCGCGCAACGATGCCAACTACTGGCGCCGGCGGTACGAGGAACTCGCAAGTCGAAAAGAGCAGCCCCGCCCCTCTGAATATCATCGGAGCTCCCTCTGCTTTCCCTTTCCACTGCCACAGCCGCAGCCGCCGCACGAGGCTCAGTGCGGTGGCGCACTGAGTGCGGAAACCCTGAAGGCGGTGCCGTCCGATGCCTCTGCCGCTTTGGCCACTGGTGAGAACACGGTAGCTAGCAGAAACCGCTCCTCCATCCCAGGAACCTCGTCCGGCGTCTTGTCGTCGAGGGTATCTGGCGAGGCGGTATTGCTGAGCCTGTCGTCAGGCACGACACCACGGCGGTCGACCGTGGCACGGCACACCACAGGGTGCGAGGATTGACACCGCCTACAAGTGATGAGGGCGTCCTTTCGCCTCTCCGCATGTACTTCTCCTGCTCTGCTCCCACGATGTTTTCTCGCGTGGCTACTGTGTCGCGGACACGGCAGTTGCTCTGGCCGTGGGAATTTTTATGCATGCCCGCTGCCGCACAGCATCGCATACGGAGCATGTACGCGTGGCTCCTCTTGCGCGACATCTGGGAGAGCGCGTTGCCAAACATTCTCGGTCATAGCGCGCGCACTCTGTTGGCTCGTCTTGCAGGAACAAATGGAGGCGTCGCGGTCTGTTTCCTTCTTTTTTGTTTGTATGGCGACTGTCACCTCTTCGGCGCGGCAGGGGACGAGAAACGCGGGATGGGGTGAAGTGGCACGTCGATGAATCGACTGCAGATGCGCAGCTGCCCTGCGTGGTGTTTGTTGGCCAGACACGTATCACAGCGGCTCTTTTGGGCGCCATGCGGAGCGGCTTCCGCACACATTAGAGGTGCAATGGCGGCTGGTGCGCCCCCCACACACACACACACACAACGCGCGCGCGCATCACCATCACTCGTTTTCTTGCACATACGCACACACGCATATATATATATATATACATATATATTTGGACATGAAGAGTATTCACTGATGAAGAAAAGCACAAAAGGCAACAGTAATAGGGAGAAAGGGCACAGAAGAGGGCGTGAGAGAAGTTCCGCTCGGCCGCTGTCGTGCCTGCGCGGGTGTGGGTGTGGGTCGGTATGCGTTTTTTTTTCATACCCCCATAGCTGCGCCAAAGGTGCGCCCATCAATGCCAGTGGGTGGGCTTGAAAAGGCCACGTCTCCGCCCTCTCCCGTCCCCAGTGCAGGGCTTGGACCCACTTCGCACAGCCTCTTTTCTTCGTTGTACCTTGAGTTGCGCTGGCCCAGTGGGGGAGTGGGGGCTCCAAGTCCTTCCACCTCTCCTGCCTCTCTCTCTCCCTGGTGGGAGCTTGACGTGTTCCCCTTCGACAGGTGCGGCGGCACTTGAACGCCGATCAGCAGCATCTCATCCCAGTTGTGGGCGCTGCCTTCAGTCTGCTTCCCTCCCCCTCCCTCCCCCATGCACACCTCTTCTCTGCTGTACCTTAAGCGGACCTCACTCCTCCTCCCCCCTCCCCGCCCCGTACGCACACCTCTTCTCTGCTTCTCTTCACCCTCAGCAACAGATCTCTCCGTGTGAAACATGTCGCACATCCTCTCCGCAGCCCCGCTCTTTCGGGAGTACCGTGTGCACCACAGCTCCGCTGATGGCATCCTCGTGCAGCTACCCGAGACGAAGGGCTTCGGCCGGCTCACCGTCACGACCCTGGGCGATGATCTGCTGGCTAAGCGGCTCCTGGCAAGCCTCTCGACTCGAGAGCACGTGTTGGCGATACCAATGCGCAAACGAGATGCTCAGGGGTATCGACTGCTGACAACAGACTTGAAGGAGGGCTTCAGCGCGATACGCACCTACCCTGAGGCGGTGCGCCGCCTCGCGCTAATGCTGCTGCGCAAGCACCTGCTAGTGGGACTCGGTACAACTACGGCGGCTCGCCTGGTGCGTGGATCTGCGAAGGGCTCGGTGCTGACGATTCATCCTCGCATAACGGCCGTAGCGGCTCTCGAAGACCTCACCAAGGGTCTCTCCACAGCATCCATCAAGTCGTTCAGCGGGGCAGCGTCGCATGCCCAGCTGCGGCATGACAACCGCGGCGGCGGCGATGGTGTTGGTGACAGCGGTGGCAAAGAGATGCACGCCGAGCATGCGCAGGAAAGTCGAGCTGCAGGCGCGAACATCGAGAAGAGCACAGCGACAGCCGGCGCAAACGCCATCGAGGTGCGCCTTCTCAACTATGATGTAAGCGCCGATGTCGTTAACGTGACAGCGAAGGCGGATGTCGTGGAAGGCACGCCGATCGACACGGCTGTCTCCGCGGCAGCGCTGGCCACCCTGCATCCTGGCGACCTCGTATCCTGCACGGTTCTGCTCTCATCGACAGATGACGGCTGCGCTGTTGTCCATGTACCTGTACGGAGCATTACTACAGACTTGCAGGGCGGCGGCACCAGCTGCGTGATCCTTCTAGGCTATTACCTCTACGACTGGGACGGTAAAGGGGCCGTCGCAGCGCCGGTGGTTGGCCACACGTTGGATCTTGTGATCGAGTTCAGCCCTGAGGTTGCCCCTCTGCGCGATGTGATGCCATTCGTAATTCTGTCGAATCGCCTTCAGCAGTTCCACCGCCTTCCAGCGGTCCGTCGCCCCACCAGAGCCGAGGTGGAGGCAAGGCCGGCTGCTGCCCTCCCTGCAAGCCTCTGCAAACCTCCGGCTGCCGCACACGGACTGCTCGGGTTTTTTCCATGGCGGACCGAGTCTGCAGCGAACGCGCGTCGTGCCGAGGATAGCGAAGACGATGAGGACGCGGCCGAGGGTGACCGTGGACACGGCTCGGCTGTGGATCGTCAGCAGCGGACGCGTCGCCGCAAACTGGAGGAGGCCATTGACGCCTATGAGCGAGGCATGGAGACGGCGGTGCCAACCAGCCCGGATGAGTTTCAGCGCTTGCTGATTGCGAACCCGAACAACAGCTACATCTGGACGCAATACATGGCATACCACGTCGGCTTGCAAGAGTACGAGGCAGCGCGTCAAGTGGCCGAGAAGGCACTGAGCACGATCGGTGTGCGAGAGCAGCAGGAGCTGCTGAATGTCTGGGTGGCGTACCTGAACGTGGAGAACCTCTACGGGACGGAGGAGTCGCTCTCAGCGGTGTTCCGCCGCGCACAGCAACGACAGCTAAATCAGCTCGCGCTGTTCGAGCGGCTTGCAGACATTTATGCGGCATCGCGCAAGCCTAATCAGCTGCTTGCATTGTGTCGCGCCATGACGGGCAAGTTCCGCACTGAGCGCCGCACGTGGGAGCGTCTCGGCATCGTACTCGTTGATCAAGGGAAGCGCGATCAACTGAAGCGGGTCTTGAAGGATATGGGCGATGCTCTGAAGCGTGACGATGCCACGCTGGCTGTCGTACACATCGCCATTCACGAGTACAAGCACGGCAGTCCCGAAAACGGCCGTGCGCTCTTTGAAGGCTTGCTGCGCAAGGTGTCGAAGCGGTCGGACGTCTGGTCAACTTACATTGACCAAGAGTTGGGATTGCTGAATCGTAAGGACCCGACGGCGTCGACGCTTCAGGTGCGGCAGATCTTTCAGCGCACTGTTGCTATGAACTTCTCGGCGAAGGTGATGCAGCAGATTCTCACGCGCTTCCTCTCCTTCGAGAAGCTTCACGGCACGCCAGCTGATGTGGAGGCTGTGAAGCAGTCCGCGCGCACCTACGTGGAGGCAAAGATTCAGGCCGTCACCGACTCCGGTGTCCCCGATGCGGCACCTCCGTGATGAGTTGGCAGCGATGGTCTCTCTTTCGATGACTGGCCGCTGTTATCGAGGCACTGCATTGCTGTGCAGCGAAGGCCGCGCTGTATTTGGCCTGTGTGTATTTTCGACTTCCGCCTCCTCCTCCCACCCCCGCAACTTTTTCTTTTGCATCTGCATGTCGGCGTGAATGGGAGTGTGAGGGGGAGGGGGGAGGATGGGGGAGAAGTTTGTGTATGTGTGCGTGGGTGCCTGTCGCTAAAAATGTCCAGTGAAGTGGTGCACGCTCTGCGAGCGCATTACTGCGCATCGGCGTTTACTGCGATTTCGGATACCGCCTGCATGCTGTCTCTCTCTTTCTCTATAGCCTTTTGTTTTGGCTGCGGTGGTTGGCGTGCCATAGACACTCGCGGAGCGCTTCTTTCCCTCCATCGGCAAAAACCTGCAGAAGACACACGCACACCAAACAAAGGCAGCGAGTAGGGGAAGGGGTGAGGACGCCACCGATTTGTGTGTAATGAGGCAACGATTAAGCGCCACGTAAGGCAAAAAAAAGAGAGACGAAATCGGGGAGGATACGGCGCCCCGGCGTTTGCGCTCTGCGTGAACACCTCTCGAGAGAGAGACAAGCGAGCGGAGCATGGTGTATAAGAAGACGTGTGGGGGGCGCTTGACTCCGAGGTCTTGCCGATTGAGGGCGAGGGAGGGGATGGCGGTGCCTGAAGAGTGCGCACAGTAAGGGTAGGAAGGCAATAGGGGACACCCACGCTGCGAACCTCCTCGCCCCTGTGCATACCAGATGTAGGGCGGCTGCATTGCAGGCTCTTTACTCTGCACTGCGTCTGAGAACGATGGGTTTATGCGCAGTAGTGTATTTTTTTCCGCCCTTTCGGCGTGCAAACATCGTCTGATAGCGCCATTTTTACTCTCCCTCCCTCTACTGCTCTGCTGTTTTTATTTTTTCTTCCGTTGTGGTCGATGAATGACATCAGCCCGCCTGCATCGCGTGTCTGTTTCTGTGTGTGTGTGTGTGTCTCATCCTTGCCCACACCAAACGCGCGAGCGTGCCGCAGAGCATATCGGCGTGCACGCAAGTCGCCTTGGAGGGCACAAAAATCGACGAATTAAATCTTCATCGTCTTTTCGTCTCCAAAAAAAAAACATTTACTCGATCGGTGTGCTGCTCCCTTGACCACTGCCCCCCTCCCCTCCCCCTCCCCACACACACCCTCTCCACCCCACCGTGATCGTACCAAGGCGAGGAGCGCATTGCGTGCCATCACCATGGAGCAGTTCGAGTCGGTGAAGACCATGATTGACAACCTCCGGTCCGAGGACCCCGAGGCACGTCTCAACAGCATGCGCGGTATCCATCTCATCACAACCACGCTGGGCCCCGAGCGAACCCGTGATGAACTACTCCTATACCTCACAGACTACCTCGATGACAACGACGAGGTGCTGCGCGTCTTCGCGAACGCGCTGGGGACGATGCTACCAGAGGTCGGAGGTGTAGAATACACCAGCAGCCTGCTGGCCCCACTAGAGATACTGGGCAGCCTGGATGAGGTGACCGTGCGCGACGAGGCTGTCGCATCTCTTCAGCTCATTGGCAGCCAGCTCTTCAAGCCTGGTAGCACCATAGGCAGCAGTGGTGTGTCTTCTGCGGACAACAAGCGCAAGGACTCAGCAGCAAAGCCTCAAAGCGAGTTCGTAAGCATGGTCCGCCGCCTCGGTGAAGGAATGCCGCAGTGTCGCAGCACGGCCTGCTCGCTAGTCCCCACCATCTATCCCTACGCTGACACCAACACGCGCGTTGACTTGCTGAAGCTTTTTCAGAAGCTCTGCGAGGATGACGAGATCCTTGTGCGCCGCGCCGCATGCATTGCCATGGGCAAGCACCTCGCTGGTGTACTCGGCCCGAAGGGGTGCTCAGAGCTCGTGCCGGTGCTAAACGCGTTTGCCAAGGATGAGAGTGACGGCGTGCGCCTGCAGGCGGTGGCGACGTGTGCGTCACTGCTGCAGGTGCTCCCTGAAACGCAGCACTCCGCTATCCTCTTAGCCGTCCGGTCGCTCTCGTCGGATAGCTCGTGGCGTGTTCGCTACATGACGGCGGACTCGCTAGGCAGCCTCGCCGCCGCTCTTTCGCCACCGGACGTTGTCAAGTATGCGGTGCCGGTATTCCGTTCCCTGTGCCAGGACTCGGAGCCGGAGATCCGCGCGTCAGCGGTGTTCAACATGGCCAACGTCCTTGCCGCGTGTCGTGACGCGACCGGCAAGAAGGATATCCTAGTGACCGGGACGCGGCTCGTGTCCGACGACGTCAGCCACGTCCGCATGAGCCTCGCGAGCGCGGTCCTGAAGTCGGTCGCGCACGTTGCCAAGGACCTCTGGGGCACTACTATCGTCCCAGCGTGCACTGCACTGCTGCGCGACGCGGAGGCAGATGTCCGGCTGGCTCTTGTGTCCGGTTTCAGTTCCATGGGCAACACGCCAGAGGCAAAGGAGCTGGCGCCGAGCCTCGTTCCTGTTGTCATCAACCTCGCTTCGGACACGAAGTGGCGCGTGCGCGAGGTGGTTGTTGCACAGGTGCCCTACGTGATCACCTCGCTGGGGCGGAGCGCCGAGCAAGTGCTACAGGTGTGCGTCACGCGTCTGACCGACCGCGTAGCCGCCATTCGTGACGCCGCAGTGCAGTCGTGCTGCAAGCTGGTAGCCGAGCACGGGAGCAGCTGGGCCGCCTCGAAGCTTCTGCCACAGGTTCAGAGTCTTGTAACAGACCCCAACTACCTCCATCGCGTTGCGCTCTGCCACCTTTACGCGGCTCTCGCAAACGTCGCTGCCTTTGACGCGGCCACATGCGAGTTGGCGGTATGGCCACAGCTTGTGATGCTTCAGAAAGATGTCGTGCCGAACGTGCGCCTGAACGTAGCGAAGGCGATCATGGCCCTCAGCCGCGCTGACAAGATTCCTGCGCGCTTGACGAAGCCGGTGCTGAGGTGCCTTAGTGAGGACACTGAAGCGGACGTGCGCGATGCCACGGTTGCAGCTCCGGGGCCAAAGCCGTCCGGGATAAAGAAGTGAAAGAGTACGCGAACCAAGCGCGAGACGCCCACGGGGGAGGAGGAGGGAGGGGCGAGGCACCGCATACGCAGCGGGCGTGTTTCCGTCGGGCCGCCGAGAAACTGCTGGAAAAAAGCGCAGGGCAACGGCAGCCACAGCACAGTAGCTGCTTCTGCTCACGCCTTCTCCCCCCCCCCACTGTCGCGGTGTCGCTGCTTTCGCAAAATAGAGCAAAGATAAAAAAGCTGTTGCTACCTGCACGAGTTGGCCGCCGCTGTTCTATCTATATCTCTCCTCTCCTAATTGTGCGTGCTCCTTTAGCACGGCGATCGAGGAGCGATGACGTGTGGCGGGCGCGACGGAAGAAAATGCGGAGAGCGGGAGGACAAGGATGGCGCTATCACGACGCAGTGACGTGCAGGTATGTAAGCGTGCGTGTACGTTTATAGATTTGCGGCACGCCCTTCCCTCCTGCCTCGTATACGGGCCCTTTCGCCAACATTTTATCCCATCCCTCCCATCACACTCACTGCTTTCCATTCCTTTACCCGCGTGCGTGTAAGATGAGACTGTGTGTGTGTGTGTCTATGCGAGCCCGTTTACCTGCGCAACTGCTTGGCTGTTTCGTTAAGCGTTTCTGTGTGCTTGTGTAGGGTGGTCACCTCGTTCCTCATCCTCTCCCCCGCCCCGTCCCTTCGCTCGTGCGGTTGGGCTGTTTTGCGCCTGTCCCCGTCCCCGCATACCACGTCGTGGCGCTCCGTCACCCCTTTTCCCGAAGACTGTCCTACGGAGCCCCTCACACCCCCAACCACCCTGGGGCGACACACAGAGATGTGCTTGCATGTCTCCGCTTCGTCCATACCCTTTCTTCATCCTGGGGGTGATGCGCTGCCACGAGAGCGGCGCTGGCATGCCTGCACAAACCGTTCGCATTATGGGAAGGACGACTGAAGTACACTTGTGCGTCCACGCGCATGATAGGGATAGTCTGCATACAGGCACGTATATACATATGCGCTGACCGAACGGTAACGTCACTCGATCAGTGGCAGCCCTTTCCGACGCGGTACTCCGAGTCTTCTCGCCTGGTGCACTGGGCATTGCATCGCGCGTGACGACGGCACCAGTGCAACAATAACGACGAAGGGAACCGAGACGCTTGGGAAAATGTTCGACGAGACATGCTAGGGATACCCCCACCCCTCCTCCTCCTGTTCCTCCATGCCAAAATGCGCCCCCCCTCCCTCCACCACCACCACCACCACTCCTACGCCATGGCCGCTCACCCACGTGCACACACTCTCATTCCCCATCGCACCCTCTCCTCTCTCTGCCGTCTTGCTGCCTTTTCTTACCTGAAAATGCGCCCTGGTGCGACGCTACGCGTTCAGGTTCGAGTGAGCCTCCGCAGCGGCTGAGGTCTTTCCTTCACCCCCTCCCCTCTCTCTATGCGCTGCATCGCCCTGGGTGGGAACGCAGTGGAATCGCGTAACTGCTAGGCAGTGACCTCTACGTGTGTGTGTGTGTCAACAGCTACGTGCTTGTGCGTCTGGAAAATCAATGGGTGCACTGAACGCTGCAGCGCGTCGACCCCATCAGCAATACTCGAAGCGCCAGGATCGAAGCCCTCGCTGTCCTGGCAGGTGCGACATCATCGCGAGAAGCCAAGCGCAAAGCTGCCGCTCGGGTACACGGACACCCATTAAACCCCTTCGACTCGGACGGGCCGGGGTGCTGGCGTAGTGACATTACGTCGAAATGCTGCGACGAACAGTTTCCTGTTGTAACCGGCCAAAGGGCCCGCCAGGGCTGCGCCCTGGGAAGGAGTACCGCCTGACTGTTCCGTACCGCAGCGAGGTGACGATGATTCGCCAGGCCGGCTTTAAGAAGTTTAACAGCAACATCCGCGAGCTCTTCAAGAAGCCGTTGGAACAGAACAATATCAAGGCCGTGCCACGGGACCTGGGTGAGCTGCCCCGCAACTACGTGGTGAAGCTGCTTTTTTTTCACCAGCCGATTCGCCTGCTCGACTTGTGGGAGCTTTGCAAGCAGCACGATGACGTCCCCCTCGACTCCGCGCGGCACCTGCGCCTCGTGCTGAGGATTGCGAAGCTGCAAAAGTGGGTGTACGCAGAGAAGAATCAAAGCAACAACCTCTACTACTACTACGTGCACCGGGGCCGTACCCATGAGGTGCAGCAGATGGTGCGGCAGGCTGAGGTGGCGAAGCGGGCGCAGGAAGCGGAGGCGAAGACGCAGGCGGTGCGCATGGATGAAGAGCGTCAGGCCCGAGAAGCGCAGAGCCTTGACGACCGTATCGTCGCTCTGCAGAATACGTTAGTTAGCAATATGAGCCGCATACGCGCCTTCGATCCCGCCCATGTAGACGCCAAGCCGTACGTCACGGAGTCTGGTGCCGTGAACTGCGCGTGGCACTGGGAGGGGGCGGCTCATGCGGCGGCACAGAGAGCGGGCTCGAACGCCGGGGAAAACCCGTAGCTGTAAAGAAAGAAGAGAGCATTTTCCCTCGTCCTCCCTCAACGCCGCGTGCGCGGTCGCACCCACCGCGTTGCGTCGCCGCCGCTAAGGCTCTCTGCAGGATGACGCCGGCTCAACTGGGCGCCGAGACATGCGCGTCTGCTCGCCTGCAAGATGCTCGTTTTCTCTCTTTCGGTCGCCTTTGCTGTTGCTTTCAGCTGCGCCCCTGTCGCGATAGTGCGCCGGTTGAGGTCTCGCGTAAGTGCGAGTGACGCGTTTGTGGCGGGTGGCTCGGCGCCGTGTGGGGGCGAAGGTGCATGCATGGGAAACGAGGAGAACCAAGAAGATGCCTTAAGGGTAGCATCACGGAAAGATTCAGCAGTGATGATGATGAGGGGCGAGGCCACCTCCCCCCTTCCCTCCCTCTCCTCCTTCCCTTGTGTAGGCGGACAAGCAGAGGTGTAACCGGCGCGAGGTTTCGCTTTGTGTGCGTCCTCTTTCAAAGGGCTCGCCCTCCCTCTCGCGACATGAGTCGAGCCTCACTGATTCCATCGCGTCACAGACTCATCTGCCGTGCTGCGAAGCATCGGTAGACGCGCTGCACAGCAAAGCGCTTGCGCAGCCATCAGAGCACAGACCCTGCTGAAAGTCATACCACCGCCTCGCAGGCTGCTTCACAGCCACCAACACGATGCCTGCCACCACGTACTGCGCCACTTTTCGAGGGCGGCTCAGGATCTTCATAGCAGTGGGTCGTGCGAGGGCCGAGTGGAGCACGCTCGAGTCACGGTGGGACTTCATTCGTCAGATGGGATGTCACACGTGTGGCCGTCGTCTGCGGCTTCCTCAACGTCATATCCTGCAGAACCTGGCCGCCGGCATTTGTAGCCGTGAGTTGCTCTGAAGAACCTAAATCGTACGAAGTGAGCTCGCGCACCACCGAACGCAGCTCCACGTTGGCAAGGGATAGGAAGAGGGGTGGAGGCTGCACGACTCCCCTCACGCCGAGTCGAGTGCTGCAGGCCCTGAGATGACACACACGCTGAGGGATGTCCCCCTCTCTCCCCCTTCCGCAAGAGAAAGGGGTGGTAAGGCAAATGGGAGCAAACAAATCGGCAGAGAATCGGGCGAGGCAGATAGGAGCGCCATGTCAGCTGCGCCACCCGCACCCGCCCTCCCCTCATTAGCTGTGAGCGCCTGCTCGGGCTCGTTTTTCGCCTCACTCCTCCGATCTTTCTTGCGGCGGCCTCGTCTGCGGAAGGACCTGACATTCACTGCTCTGCGGCCCCGCCTCTCAGGGAACTGCGCTCCTCCTCGCTGAGGTGTCTCCAACTCGGTGCCCGGCTCTTCTTCCCCGCATCCCCGCCTCTTCATGCGGCGCACTACGCTGATCATTGACCCCCGTAACTTTTATTTTTCGCTGTTTTCTGCTTGTGCTGTCGCCCCTTGCGCTGCGTTGTTTGCTTTGAAGGGCACGCGCGCGAGTATGGCTGGGAGCGTGGGTGTGCATCATGCGTAGACGTGCCTCGCCTACCCCTCACTCTCTTCCCTTTCTGCGCCATTTCTCTTTGTGCATCGTATTCGTCTGATCACCCGCACCACAGCCCTCACCTTTTTTTTATCGCATCGCGGCAACAGCAGAGAAATGCAGTGGCAGCAGGTGACGCCTGGGCCCGCAGCGCCCTACGCGGCGCCATTTAGTAGCACATCGCCGCCTCTCTTTGGTGTCATAGTCCCCGGTTGCCCTGTGCATACGGACATATCTGCCGTCGATACCGGGCGGTGGACTGTCAACCTCGGCGTTGCACCGGAGAGCTTTGTTGTGTTTCTCACAATGTCGGGGCCACTCCCACCTGGCTACGGCATCGGCCTCTTCCTCGCTCGCGAGGACACGATGAGCTTCCAATATGTCGGTGCTATCACCCAGCAGCGGCCGAGCTCCATTGTCAGAGTTTCCGCCGTCTTCCTTGACGCTGCCCAGCCAATCCGTATCGTGCTCGGATTGGCGTTGGAGCAGGAGGAGGCGCTGCACAACCTCGGCCTTACGCAGGAGCAGCCACTGCAGCAGTCGCAGGCGGCTACCAAGCTGGCCATTGCCGAGCGGATTCTCAAGGACCTGTACGAATTCGTTGTGAGCTACGCCCGCACCCTCACCTGGGACGGCGGCATCAATGGTATTGGCTCTCTCGAGCCTGGAGAATACGTGGTGTTGCCAGCATCCTTCGTGGACAAGTGGCGCGCGCGTGTGCAGACAAAGCTAGCTAAAGACAATGCCTTTTGGGCGTAGGCTCGAAGTCGACCGTAAGGGCGCTTGTGGCGGCAGTGTGCGGAGTGGGGGCGACGTGGCAGACTTCGGCGGCGAGCGGAAAGGGCGCACCCTCACCAGATGGTGGTGCGCTCGCCTGTGCTGCTCGAACTGCACTGATGAGAGTCCTTCACCCGGTGGGTCTTTTTTTGCTTTGTTTCCTCTCTCTCTTTTGCTCGCTCGGTGCCGCACCGCTGCTGCTGTGGAGGCAAAGATGAGGGGAGAGGGACTGGAGGTGATCGATGCACTGCACTCGCTACGACTTTGGTGCAACCTCAACGCGCCGTGTTCTTGCAGCCGCCCTGCGCAAAGACGGGTGCTCGGATCCGTTTGTGGCTGTGTCATCTCCTCTTCCGTCACTCCTTCTTTTTTTTCGGTTGTAATTCGGCAGTACGTGCCTATACACGCATCGCCCCTTTTGTCTGTGCCTGCCTGGTACGGGAGTTCGGTGCGCTTTTCCTCCCCTCATTCTCCCCGTCACACACCCCGCACTTCACCTGTGTCGGGCGTCTCCGTGCGTCCGTAACTGTAGCCTTGGCGATAGGAGGGGTGTGCAGTGCCCTGTGTCGTAGTCTCGCCAAAGCTGCGTTTGCCGGTGAGGCAGGACACCTGCGCAAGCATACGGGGGGTGTCTGTGTGGGAGGCGCATTCGGATGCCAAAGATTTGTGAAAACAAACGAAAGCAACCAAAGGTGGAAAGAGAAGAGCAGAGCGGCTTTGCGCGGCAGCCACGGCAATCAGGGAGAAGCGCTGGAAGGTGAGGAGGTCCAAAACTTCAGAGGAAAACCGGGCGGCCCACCTCCCCTCCCCTCCCCCTTTTCTCTGTGAGCATGCCCCCATTGCTTGAGCATGGCCTCGACAGCATCGACAAATTAGCTGCATCTCGCGAGTCGCTCACTTTTTTGTCTTCTCAGCGCCGCGCACACCCCAGTGCTCGTCGAGCAGGCAGCGTCGGTGCCACCACCTTTCCCATGCCCCCCCCACCGCTGTCGTTGTCCGGGGCTGTATGCGGCGCGTATCGTTCTTGATCCCCCTTGGCCAGGCTCGTCTCACGCTAACTAAATTGGTGAATCCTTCCTGCATCCCTCCCTCCCTCTCTCTGCTTTCGCTATCCTGTGCTTGCTGCACCTCCCGCCCTTCCACCATTGGATCATCTGTCTGTGTGGGGTGGGTGCGTTACGACGGCCACCACGGCCACCACTTCTGCCTCCCCTCCCCTCTCCCCGACATCTCGCACAGCTTTTTGTTTCGCCGTGTTCTTCCCTCCCCTTCTCTCATTTTTTCCTTTACCCGTTGCTGTGACTTTCACTCGTCCCCCTGTCTCTCTGTGCCCCCGTTCCCGCCCCCCTCCCTCCCTTTGCCTCTTACCTCATCGCCTTGCCCCCCCTCCCCCCTCACACACACTTTCTCTTGGCTTCCCAATCATCACCCTCTCGCGCGCGCGTGCGTGTGCGTGTGTCGGTGTGGGTGTGGGTAAATCAGTATCAAAGGTGCCTGCGCGTGGATTGCGGCAGGTGCGGACGAGGGTCGCGGCGGAGTAACCTCCTCTTCCACGAACGCATAACTTAACGTGGGGCAGAACAGAAGCAAAAGAATATTGGGAAGTGGGGGAAACAACGAGTAGGCGGCCCCTCTCCCTCCCTCCCTCCCTCCCGTGCAGGTGTGTGTGCGAGTGCGACAAGGTAGACTGAGTTTCCATCCCGGTAGCTTCTCAGTACACACGCGCCGCACAGCCACGAATACGCACGTGACGGCTTCACAAAAGGAGGGACGGCACACCGGCAGCAGCATCGAAGGAAAGCTAAAAGGAGAACGGGTGTGGAAGTTTCATCACACGTTTCCATCTCCCCATCTCTCCCCGTCGGCGGCGTCTTGCACGCTTTCTCTGATTATTTTTTTTCGTGTGTGTGTGTGTGTGCACGCGCCTCTGTCTATCTGTCTGTGGGTCTGTGTTTGTGCGCGCGCTAGTTCGTGTGTGAATGTGAGTAGGTGCGCGCGTTTCGTGCTTAGCTCTTCTGTTCAGTGCAGCCCTCGCTGATTCCGTTGCAGTATCTCTCTTCCCTTTGGTTTACGTAAGCACGTGTGCTTGTTTAGCCTTGTTGGTTGGATTTGCTACCTTTGTGTGGGTGGGTGGGTGCGTGTGGGCGGGTGCGAAATTGTGTAGGAGAGTCTCCGCTGGGCTCTGTGTTCCGATCTTCTCAGCCCTGCGCTCTCCGGTCTGTGCAGTCCGCCTCCTCCATCCTCCACCGCATCCCCTCTGCTGATCTAGCCCAAGTGGTCGCTGAATCTTCATACCCTTTCGCCTCTCCCTCTTCGCGTGTGAGTGTTTTCTTTCTCGTTTCTTCCTTCTTTACCTCTTGCGCCGTTGGTCCCCTCCGCGCCTCCCTCGCTGTCTTTTTCGCCCCTCCTCTCTCTCCCTGTCTTCCTCCACCCCGGTAGCAGAAGCATTACATCTCCTCAGAGCCTTCCCCTGTCTCTGCAACCTTTTGGTTTGTTCATTTTCGTGTGCGCGTGTGCTTTGCCGTGCGCCCTTCTTGTGTCCCTCTACGCACCCCTCTCTCTCTCAATATCTATCTACCTATCTACGAAACCACACCCCGCCCATTCACGCACCTATACAAACATACACACAGCCGCCAGCGGGGAGAAGGAAAGGTGCAAGGATCAAGCTTTCTTGTGAGGCATCAGCTCCTCCTGCCTGTGCGAGTGTATCTTATTCCCCTCCATTCCCACCTCTCCTCTCTTTCGCCATCGCGCCCCCCTTTTTCCGATCGCCGTTCATACGTCAGACCCCTTCGACACTCCATCAGCTCCTTTTTTTGTTGTTTCAAAAACACCTCTCCTTCTTTAACGCCCTCTCGCCCTTCCCTCCCTCTCCCTCCCTCTCTCTCGCTCGCTCGCTCTTCCCCCCTCCCCCTCCCCGGGCACTCGCCCTAGCAGGACGCGAAGCCCGAGACGCAGACGAGGAGCAGAGAAAGAGAAAGTGCGCGCGCGAGATCGAGCGAGAGACTTAGCGAGTGCACCTCCCATCCAACACGTGCGGAGTACAGAAGCGAAAAAAAAACCGTTGCCGCGCTTGCACATTTTTTTGCCCTCTTCTCCTGCTCTTTGTTTCTTTCTCTCTTCAGTTTTTTTGTTGTTGTGGCAGTGCTCGGAAAGACGGGAGAGAGAGTTGTACGCCCTCTTTTTGTTTGCCGGCGTGCCTGTCTTGGTTTCCCCTCCTCCTCTCCTCTCCCTCTCTCTCGCTCTCTCCGCCCCCTTTGTACTCGGGTGTGGTGTCGGTGCCGGTGTGCCAGTTTGGGGTTCTCTCTTCTTCTATTTTCTCGCTTTGTGTTTTGCGCCGCCCCGCGCCAGAGGAAAAGGGAGTGAGGTGAGGTGACCCGTCGCCATCACGACGGCGAGCCATCGAGCGGGATCTAGCGAACTCGATTAGAGCCTACGCAGCATAAAAAACGAGGAAACAACAGCGACGACAGAAACACAGAAGTGAGGCACAGCAGCAACAAAAAAGAAGACACCAGCGGGAGCTCGTTGCCTTATCCGTTCACCTCTCTTTCTTGTCCTCTTCTCTTACGGTGTGTGTGTGCGTGTGTGTGCCTGTGTGTTGTTGTTGGGTGCGTATTGTGGGCACGTAAGCGTATCTCACTCTCCTCGTGTGCCAGAGTGTACCTCTTTGTCGATCCTCCTCCTCCTTCACTTGTTTTTTCTTTTCTTTCTTTCTTTCGCTCGCCTTGTGTGCGTTTTACACGTAAGCAGCGCGTGTGAGGCCGGAGGCCGAAGAAGAAAAGGGCGGAGCCGTGTTGTGGGCGTAGCGTCACGGCAATATATATATATATAACATCAGAGACAGACGCGGCAGAGCCGAGGCGGTCGGCGAGTGAGGTCGCGCAGAATGTGAAGAGGGGAAGGGGGGCAGAATACGAGCAGAGCAGTCGTAAGCACGAGGCAATAGAAGTTGAGCAGCAGAGAATAACCTCTCTCTTTTGACAGAAGGTGTGCCCTTCCCTCCCCCACTTCATCCCCCCTCTCCCCTTTTCTCGTTTTTCTCCGAATTTGATCTTTTTACTGCCGTTACGCTTTGTGAGCCCACCCGCCGACGCACACATACGCGCGCCTTTTTACCTGTTTTATCACTCCCCACCACCACCACTTGTTTTTCCTCTCTCTTCTCGCTCGGCCACCTACTTTCGCCTTCGCTCGTTCTTGACCCCCCCGACACACACACACACGCACACGTGCCCACGCTCCACCTCTCTTGCAGTTGGGTGCACACGCTAAAAGTAAGTGTACGTCTAAGAAAGCATTTTTGTCGCTCCTCTGTAGGAGGGGGGGTGCATTGGGTGTTGTTGTCAGAGAGCCACTACCACCACGAAAACAAAAATAGGCGCTGCTCCTCGCCGCCTTGGCCCTTCCCCGTCTTCTCTGTCTCACCAGGGACTCATTTCTATCCCATCTCACCTCCGCCTCCTACTTTTCTTCGCATCACTGAGTCCCTTTTTCTCCCATTTTGTGTGTGAGTGAGATTGTGTGTGCTTGTTGCGCGTTGCTTTGCAGTTTTTTTTTCAGGCGGCGTTTGTGGGTGACCAACACCAAAGAACGGTCCTTCCCTCTTTGCAGCCTCTCTCCCTCGCTTGGCTGTTGGTTTCCGCATCTACGCTCGCATTGTGTTTGCTTCCCCACACACACACACGCACACACACTTCCCTTCCCTTCACTCACCACCACCTGTGTTCCCTGCTACGCTTGCTGGAACGCACCAGACAGAAAGCAGACCTGCACGCGCGCGCCACCGTCGTCTACGCACAAGGGGGTAGTACGTCAGCCGGTCGAAAGGAAGTGACGTGAGAGGATAACGAATCTGCCGAGCACAGGAAAAAAAATCACCGAAAATGGGTGGCTATCCTTCTCATGATGCGCCGAACTTCCTGTTCGCGACGGCAGCGCAGCATCCAAACAACGGCGGTACGACTGAAGTATGCCTCATTCCGCTTCTGCGGCGCCATTTCAACGATTCAAACAGGAAACTGAAGGATGCTGTGGCTCAACTTTGCTTTAACGGGCCACCCAACACGACCGCGCTCGCCCTTCAAGCTATGCAGAACGGCATCTCCTCGCATTGCGCAACGCCGGATATCTCGCCGCAGACGTCCTTGCCCAATGCGAGTGACTCGTCACCCGGTGTCATACCCCCCACCGGTCCCCCACTACCACCATCCGGACTCAACGCGGCCCTCGTCAGTGGCATGAACTTCGACGCCAGTGTCGAGCTGAAACGGAAAGCTGTGCACGCGTACAAGGCCATGGATCAGCTATTGAACGAGATAGAGGCATCTTTTTTCACGACGACTCGTGTCGTCTTCGATTCGGCGGCACAAGCTGAGGCGAAGGTGCGCGAGAAGCGCGCAAGCTCAGCAAAGGGGGTAGACAAGCTTCAGAGCCCCAACGGTGGCCCGGCGACTGAGAGGGCTGTAAAGGAGGATGTCACGGCTTCTCGTACCGTCGGCAACCCCACTCGCCCATTGATGTCGTCGCAACAGTCGATGACACCTCCCCCGCCCCCAGTGCTGCGACCGGTACCATGCGCGGTATGCATCATCGAGCCGGATACGTCGGGCCGTCGGGGCTCCTCGGGGCAGCAGGGCGCCGCGAGCCCCGGCAGCGTTCAGAACAACAGCACTCTGAAGGCGCTGAATGTGCCGACGCCGACCGCTGGTCCCAGTAGCCTACCGATGACCACCTCCAGCAGCGGCGCAGGCAACACCCAGCCCACGCCGGAGTGGGTAACGGTGCAGGGCCGTCGTCTGCGCTGCGTTGGGTATCTCTCGTGCTTCTCCAAGCCTCGAAGCGTTGACGATGAGACGAGGGAGCTCTACGGACCAGAGTCGAAGCCGCCCCTACACGTGCTGCGCGTCGGCGAGTGCGGTGCCAAGGGCCTGGATGTGTCCTTCGAGCTGATCTTTGAGAACGAGTCGAAATACATGCACTTGCTGGAGCCCGTTGTCTTCTTGGCCAGTATCATGTTCCGCTCTCAGTACCTGACCAGCAGCATGCTGCAGCGCCCCGTCCACTCTCCAGAGGTGGAAAACGCGTACTACGCCCACCTGCAGCTCCTTAACATCCACGTCATGCTCTCCAACGAGCGGGTGCACGAGCTGAAGGTGCTGCAGGAGCAGCTTCCGCTCATGGAGTACGTGGAAGAAATGGGCCTTGGCGAGCGGCACTTGGCGGCAAGCGCCGGCGGTGAGACGGCCTCGTGCGGCGGCTGTGCCGTGTCGCTGGATACGACGCTGACCGTCGGCGAAATCTCGGCAGATGCTATGGCCGTCACGTTGACGGACAGCGGGGTATCGACGAAAGCTGACGGCGGTGCTTTGATGGACACCGCTATCAGCGACGGCGGCGAGGTCGCAAAGCCGCGGCGTCACCCTCGTGACGACGACTCAGAAGACCGCGAGCACTCCGAAGACGACGAGGACGGTCAGAAGAGTAGGGAACTCGGCGCGGGCGCCGAGGCGGCATCGCCGGAGAAGACGGCAAAGAAAGCGGGCTGCGGCGAAAACGAAGAAGACGCGGCCGAGTCGGCACGCAACACGATGGACGATTCGGAGAAAGACCCAAAGCCTAGCAGCGTTCCTGCCTCCGCGACAAGCCGCCGCACGCGTCGCAGCCGCCGCCGCCAGCGCAAGCAGAAGACGGCCGAGCCGCAAGACGAGATCTATCGCAAAACGCACTGTGCCATGCCGAGCATTTCTCTCTACGAGCTCAGCTCGGGTGAGCGCGGGATCGAGGCCGTCTTTGACGGCGGGCTGCTGGCGCGTATGATGAAGCTGATTGCTGAGACAGCCGCATACGAGACGGTCAAGAATTCCTTCATCCGATGCGATATGGGGCCGCTGATGAAGGAGCGCCGCCACTTCAACCAGAGCCGCCGCGAGGCATTGCAAGAAGAAGGCAGCCTCGAGCGCGAGGAGGAGCGCGTGATGGGGAGCACCATTGTCGCCGCGGCGTTGCGCCGCTGGGTGAAGGAGGGCCTGGCCGCCGAGGATGACAAGCTGAAGAAAGCGCAGGCAGCTGCAGCAGAACAGGCGCAGCAGGCTGCAGCGGCCCAATCCCTCCCTTCCCCCCAGGCAACGCAGATGATGCACACCCTACCCACAATGCACGCGAACGTGGCGCAGGCCGGTTCAACCAACTCGATGACGGGGTCCGCGACCCCCACCAGTGCCGGAAATTCAATACTCGCTGCGCAGGCGGCAGCAATGGGCCAGCCCTCTACCATGCGCTGCATAGGCATGGTACCGGCGAACCAGTCGCCCGCGGCGTCAGGTGTCGGAACGGCCGCCACCGCGGGTGCCCCCATGCTTGTGTACGTTCCCGGTGTTGGGTACGTCCAGATGCCGGGTACTTCCCGAGTGATGCCGGCGCCAGCGGCGCCGACGCAGACAGGGCATCCGGCGTACGTGATCGACCCGGCGACGGGTCAGCCAATGATACTGGCCACCCAAGCCACATCGGCAGGCCCCACAAACAGCTCCGGCACATCCCAGCAGCCGACACAGATGATGGCCTTTCCTCCTATGATGCACATGTACAGCGTTCAGCAGCAACCGCAACAGCAGCAACAGCAGATGATGGGGGCCGCGCCACAGTACTTCACTCCTCAAGCAGCCCCGCAGCCGTTGCAACAGCAGCAGCAGTACCAGTACATGGTGGGCCCCGGCGGCCAACTCTTGATGGTGCCGGTAGTGTCCGCGCCAACGCCGCAGTCTCCGCAATCACAGCAGCAGCAGCAATACATGATGGCCACAATGCCACCTCCGCAGGCCCCTCCAATGCAAGCACAGCAAATATACGTGAACCCCTACATGATGTCTGGCATGATAAGCATGGCCGCCGCGCAGCAGCAAGCGCAACAACACGTCCAGCAGCAGGCTCCATACCACGCTCACCAGCAAGCTCAGCAGCAATTACAGCAGCAAGCCGAAGGGCAGAAAGCTTACCAGCAGCTTATGGATGCGCAGGAAGAAGCTCAGCTGCTGCGCCAGCTCCAGCACCAAGCACAAATGGCCCAGCAGGCGCCCCTCACTGAGCAGCAGCAGGCGCAACTCCTGGCGCAGGCACAGTTGTTTCTGCAGGCGCGGCGGGCCCAACAAGCTCATACACAGCAGCAGGCTCAGCTACAGCTACAGCAAGCACAGCAAGCCCAACAGACGGCACAGCAGCAGCAGGCGATGGCCAGCATGGCCGCCGCTGCCAACCCGCAAGCCTTCAGCCCACGGAGCGCTGCTCGCACACCAGCCGGTACGCCACCACAGCAAGGCAGCGCCGCCGCGCCGCCAGCGCCCTACTGCGTGGCGCCAGGCTCTACCATGCAGCAGCAGCAGCCCTCGCACATGCAAGGAATGCAGCAGCCCAACATACCCAATATGTACGCGCAGCCCCAGCCGCATCCACCCGCGCATACGGGAAACTCGTCAGGCAAGGAAGGCTCGTCGTCAGCGCCAGCGGCAAGTGCAAACAGCACTAACGCGAAGCCAATCAGCAGCGGTGCGAACCCTAGTGCTGCGGGTGCTGCAGCACCGATCGGTGATCCGGCGACCCCCTCAGGAGCGGCAAATTCGCCTCCGAAGGCGAGCTCTTACACCTTTTCTATGGACGACGACGACGACGCTGCGGTCGCTCTGGCGGCTGCGACAGCGGCGATGGAGGCCATTCGGGGGCACGGTGGCATCGACCGCGACGACGACGACGATGAGGAAGACGGCAGCCGATTTTTCTCAAACGGTCAGTTTTTCTTCCGCACTCAGTAGAGAGGTGCGAAGGGCGAAGCAGTGGCGGCCACTCGCCAACGGAGCCGAAGAAAGCAAAAATCTGTGAAGCGTTCGCTGCTCTTTCCCGTAGCCCACAGCGCCCCCCACGAGCGTGTGAAGGAGGAAAGACTGCCACACGCCCTTCGAGGCCTCCTCTGCTCGTAGGCGGGCGGTCGAACGCAGTACTGTACACTGGCATATCTAGAAGAGGTGCACAGCATGCGCGCGCGTGCGCGCTCTCTTTCCCTCCCTTCCTCCCTCTTTCTCTTGGGTGGCGAGAAGGGGGGCTCTCTCTCTGCTTCGCCGCCGTGCCGCTGTTTGTGTGTCGCCCTCTCTCTCCCCGCCCTACCCCTCTCCTCCTCCCTCTTCCCCTGTCTCCTCTTTTATTCTTTTTCTTCTGAGTGTTTCCCCTCTTAGTGCTCTTTGCTTGTTTGGTATGGTGGATTGGTGTTTTTTTATTATTATTATTCGCGCGTGTGTGTATGTGTGTCTTTCGGCTTGTTCGATTCCTTTTTCGGTTTGCTCTGCCCATTACGCCTCCCTTCTCTTTGTTTTTTCTCTTTTCCCCCTTCCACTGTGGTTTGTGTTGGTGCTCTTGTCGAGCCGCTGCCTTCGTTCCTCTTGCCGCTTTGTCTCTGCCTATGTCTCTGCCTGTGTGAAGAGGAGGGAGGGCTCTTTTTCTAAGCCAGACAAGACAGAAGATAGAAATGTGCGGTCGAGGAGAAAAGGGATCTGATAAACCTCACTCACACCCCACCCCACCACAAAAACTGGCGTATATAGACATATGTGTATATGAATATGTACGCGTGTGCCGCAATACCTTCTGTGAAGGGAAGCACCGGCGTGTGAGGAAGGGTACAAGTGCAAATAAACAAACAGAAGAGGAAGAAAAAAAAATAGGTGTGGGGAGCTCAAGCGGATTGGCGTGTGGTGCACTGTCCTCCCTGGCGCCGATACCCGATCGACACGTCTCGTACACTGATGGTCCCCTTGAGTCCTGAGGGTCGTGAGAGGAAGGGTCTCTCGCCATATTCTAGCGCTTCTGCTTGCATGTCATCGTGAAGTGACGACTCTAGCTAGGAACGGTGTAACGAAGGCGCCACAAATATATTGTTCGATAGACAGGCAGGGGATGTCAGGAGGTGGGTGAGGAGGAAACTGTCGTGACGGGTGGGCCAGCGCCTGTCAAGCCGAAAGGGTCAGATGGAACAGGAGGGCAGGGCACGCCGTGCAGCCTGCGGGCGCTCGCCGAGGCCGCTCCTTAGATCCCTCTTCCCCTGCAAAGTTTAGGGGCATTTTCTTTTTTCTTTTCGCCAAGGGAGCACAGTGCATTCAGCTCTTCGGCAAGTGAATTCGGCGGCGATGAAATGCAGCGGTACAATGCGGAAAGGAATTCTTCCGCACGAGAGGTTCGAAGACGATGGTGCCACCGTGAGGGAGAGGGGAAGTCATCTATGCAGCATACGCGACACAGAAGCAACAGTTGGATCCCCCAGCAGGTGCACATGCGTCTATACACGAATATATATATATATGAGCAGATTTCCTTCTCACGTGCTCGACCAGGTGCCACACGAGCGCGATGAAATCAGTATTGGCAGTGGAGAGAACGTGAGAAAGAGACCGAAAGCACACCCCGCATGCCGGCGTGCGATCTGTTCTGCGGGTGCGTGTAAGTTTTCTCACTCGTTTTGTGTCGCTCTCATGCTGCCTCTTTCTTTTTTCTTGTCCTGTGGACAACTCCTCTTAACCTTTTTTTTGGGACGCCCGGCTCCTCTGACGATTTGTATGAGATGCTGATGCTGTGCTGTGGACCTTTAGCTCCTGCCTTCCCCGTTCGATGTGTAAAACTTCCTTGTGCTCTCATGATGCCTGCCGTTTCTACGGATTGGGATCGGGGACGAAGGAATCCATGAGACGTGACGTTGCGTCACAGATGCTCTGTCTATCGGGTGCGAATCAGCGGAGGAAAACGTAATCAACACTCAGCTGGGCCACGTCCTTTTCTTTTTCTTTTTTTGTTTGTTGATTTGCCTTCACTGGTCAACGGAGTTGGCCGGTTCCCTCGGACGGGCACACAGAGAGAGGCCCATATGTGCCTGCCGGCTTCCTTTTTTCTTTTTGCCCTTTCGCCTTCGTTTTCTTCTCTACCCCCTCTGCCCCACCTACCATATAGAGGGTAGGCACGAAAAGGATGCGTGAAGATCGCTACGAGGAGGAAGAGAAACCGACAACGGATGGGGGTGATGCGAGGTCGCAGAGCGCGCAGGGCTGCGTCTGTGGGGCTCGGCAGACACGAATGCATGGGATTATCCCCACGAGCGTGCGCGTGTGCCTACACTGCTGAATGCGCACGGCACACTATGCCTCCGCCTCGGCACCCACTATTCATCCTCGCCGCCTCCATCAACAGGCGGCCTGACCCCTCTCCCCGGACTCTCATTGCTGGGCACAGCAGCCCCTGTATGGTTGTGCGTGTGTGTGTGTGTCACTGCGTCACCGCCTTGTTGCTTCCCTGTTCGACGCGAGAAGCACGTGGATCGCCACTCCAGACAGTCTCTATCCCAGCCTCCATACACATCTTCATCGCTTAAATCATTCCACTGTTTCGGCTTTTGCTGTACACTTTTTATCGCTGGTGTTGTTCGTTCTTTCGCTCACTTTTTTTTTGTTCTGTCTGTTTCACGAGCGCTTCTCCTCTCACGTGCTTTCTTCTATGCATACTCTGTCGAGCTCCCGCCCTGTGCACAGGGGCTCCAACGTGCATGTTTTTTTTTCAGTGTGTGTGTCTGTATGCGTGTGTGTCTTGGCATTTTGCTCGTGATGCCTCGGTGCCCACGGGGACGATGGCGACGGCATGCCTTTCACCACACAGGCACCCAATATATATATATATATATATATTACATCTCCTACCATCACACTTCGATGTACGTTGGACTCCTCCCTCTCTTCCCCTCCACTTCCACTATCGCTCACCCACGTCTCGCCACCTTTGCCATCGCTTCTCTTCTGCAACCTGCCCCGCCCGCCAACACGGCGGCTGCTGCCCACCCCGGCTCCCTTCCCTCCCGCCCTCACGTGCCGGCTCTTCAGCCAGCCACTGTGTTCCTGCAGAGAAGATGAGAACAGCAAGGCGAGTGTTCCCTGTCGGAGCACTCGCAGCGCACAAAGACGCGCGCGCAAGCCAACACGCAGAAGCCGGGGGAACTCATGCTATGGCCACACTGTCCAGGGTGCCTGTGCTTCCTTCGGCCTATCAGCCCCCCCAGCCCTTCTTTGCGCTTTTTTATCCTATCCCTGGCTGCGCTTGCCTAGCTATAAACGTGGATAGGGGATGCAAGCAAAAAAGTGCTTTTGTGTGCATAGACGGGGCAGAGTACGGAGGGGAAGGGCAATGGTGGAGGTAGGGCTCTGAGGTATAGAGGGGAACATCCGCACATGTATGTGTGACGCCAGAATGGAAACCGGGAAAAGGAAACAGAGACTGAATGAAGATGAACAAGAACCGTAGCAGTGCACATCCGTCGAACGCTTCCATGCGCGGTTGCTCCTTTCTTGAGGCATCACAGAGAAAGCACAGAGAAGCACACGCGACAAGCCGCCGTTGCAGCAGCAGCAGCAGGTGAAGAGGACCAGGATGCCGCCTTGGCTCTGTTTGTCTCCCTCTGCTCCTCCTGGTTCGGCTCCCCTCTCCTTTTTTTTCGTTTTATGTTTTCGACCTGATTAGCTTCTCGTATTTTTCTTGTTCGTTCACCGTGAACGATTCGCCTTTCTGGTGCTGTTGCTTTCTTTTTTGCGCTGTGGTGTTTTCGCTCGTCATTGAGCTCCTTCGTCGCCACCCATCGCCCGCTGTCTGTTTCGGAACGTTTTACTGCTGTTGGATGCGACAGGCCCCGTCGGGTGTG
Organism: Leishmania martiniquensis; assembly: GCF_017916325.1. Taxonomy (NCBI): domain Eukaryota; phylum Euglenozoa; class Kinetoplastea; order Trypanosomatida; family Trypanosomatidae; genus Leishmania; species Leishmania martiniquensis. The sequence continues at coordinate 250,241 of NC_090155.1, forward strand.
CTTTGTGCTCGGAGGGCAGCTGCAGGCTTGGGTGCGTGAGCGAGCTTTCTCCGCTCGGCTCATCTGGCACACACACATACAAGCACAGCAACCAAGAACCGAAAAAAAAAGATAGTGTACTGCCTGGGCGCTAAGAGCAGCGTTCTTTTGTTTTTTTCCTTTGCTTGCCTGTTTGCATGCTGCTGCTGATCCTAATGTTGTGGCAGTGGTCATCATTGTTCTCTGCTCCTCGTAGGGTCACTGCTCTCTTTCCTATCCGCTTCTGTTGTGCTTTTTTTTTGGCTCCCCCTTTTCGCTTTCGTTAGGACGTTGTGTTTTCTTGGTTGTTCCGCTCTCTCTCTATATATATAGCAGACGCATGCTCGTCTCCATTGCTTTCTCTCTCCCTCTCCGTCTTGTTTTATCTTTTCCGTTGCTGTTTTCACCTCCACCCTTAAAGGGCCGTTCCCTCTTCACGTCCGCGTCGCTGCAGATATCTCTCTCTCGATTCCTGTATCGTTTCTGGGGCCGATCTCCCCATCTGCGGCCCAGTACGCGTAGGATCACCCCAACACCGAAAGTGGTCTCTCTACGGCTGGCTGGCTGAGTGGCCTCTCTGCCACGCGCCTGCTCCCCTTTAACCCTCTGTCTCGATCAGTGGGCGCATGTAAGCTGGGAGAAAAAAAAACGTGATCTTTTAACCGGCGATTCTGTTTTTTTTTTGTTGTTGTTGCCGGCGTGTGTGAGTCCTGTTGGAACTCGGGTGGTGAGCCGTATGAAGTGCAATGGGGAGGGAGGGCGTCTCGATTAACGGCGCCATGGCTCTCTCTACCATGCGCGTGTCTTCCTACTCTGCTTTAGCTGCTCTGCTTCCAACGGCTCCCTGCCCCACATCTCCGTCCCCCTCTCCCCTTCTCAGGCCTTTTTTTACTTCTTGTCTTTCCCATCTCACCGCTTTATCGGCGTCGCACTCCTCACACTCTCTTCTCGCATGTGTCACGTTGGCTGTCTCGGCGCCTTCATGTCCTTCCGCATTCAAGTTTCCCTTCTGCCCCCCTCCTCCACACACACATCACACCACACCACACCCTCTCTCCTACACGCGTGTTTGGATGAGAGCTGCAGCCTGTGCAGGGGAATGGAGCGGAAGACGGGCGTAGAGGGGATGGGGGGGTTGAATGGGCGAAGACGGTCATGGCTCTACTTTCTGCGTCACCTGCCTTTTCCCAGCACCCTCGGTCTCCTCCTCCACCCTCCGCCTTCCCCCTTTTTTCTGTTCTTCCTTTCCTCTTCCACTATGAATGACCTCTTGTTTCTCGTCACTTTCCCCCCCCCCACTCCCACTCCCCTCTCTCCTCAGAATCCAATCCTCTTTTCCCTTTGTTTCTTGCTGACAACGTTTCTCCTCTTTCTCTAGACGCCCTTCTCCGTTGCTGCGCTGTTGTCTCATTCCGCTGTTTTTTTTTTGCTCTCCGGATCCTCTTTGCCTTTTCCTGACCTTTTCACTTCTCGTCAGTTGCTTATTTGTTGGGAAAAGGTGTACGTGAGTCTCTTTCCTCGCTCACTCCCGTCGCCATCGTGCACTTCCCGTGTGTCTCGTTTTCTTCCTTTCCGTTTTGTATGTGTGTGTGTGTGTGTTGGCTGTTGTCGGGTCTAATACCTGCCGTTGACCTGCTCATGTGAGAGTGTGGGTGTTTGAGAGAGTTGCAATGATATCTGAGCGGGCTATGAATAACATGAACACTTGTGCGTGTGGACGCGGGCGTGGTAGCGAAGAGAAGCGTGGCACGCAGAGTGCCATCATCGCTCTCTGCCCCGCATATGGGCTGCGGCGCATGGGCGAAGAGCTTGGGGCGGAGGGACATAGGCAGTTGAAGTTCCATCGAGAAGCCGATCTTGCTGGCGCGGTGGACTCTTCGGCTGCCCTTTCGTTCTCCTTCTCCCGTCTCTCTAACCTCTCCTTCCTCTGGCGCAATTTTTTTTGCGGTGGTGTCCTCTAGCCGACTCATACAGGGAGCGGCCAGCGCTCAGCCACACACGCACACGCCTTTCGTGCGCGCGTCTCCTTCCTCCCCTCTCCTCTTCCGTTTCGTCACTCCTCTGGAGTGAGTGAAGCTGGCGCCTGTCACCAGGCGAAGCAGCTGTTCAACATCTTCCCCAGACGACCACCAAACCTCTCATCTCTCTCTCCCCCTGCTCCTCCCCCTTCCCCCCTCCCTACACACACACATACACATACACATGGAGAGAAGAAATCATTATAATAAAAGAGAGGGAAAAAGAAGACGAGAGCGGCGCCTCATGCTCGCCCGTTTTTCTGCCTAGTCGCCTCCTCCTCCACCGCAGCGGCACAAGTACGGGAAGGACGAAGACCACAAACGGAACGTACGCACACGCACACACACACACACAGAGGGAGAGGGGGGAGAACGAAAGTTTTTTCTCCCTCTCTCCTCCCTTACTCTTTGTAGATATTCATAGCCCGCCCCACCCTCTCTCTTCCCTCTGCTCTCTCCGGTCGCGCTCGCCGCTCCGCATCTGCTCTCGCGTTTCAGGTAAAAGCAATACGCTTCTCTCGGACTGTGCGCGTGTGTGTATATGTGTATACGTGTGTGCCGCTGTGGCCCAGTGGTCGATTGATGTGGCACGCCCCCCTTTTCTTCTCTTTGTTTCCCCCCTCCCCTCCCCTTTAACGGTGCGAATGTGCGCACAGACGTGTGCCCCCTTGTATGTCTCTGCGCCCCCTGTGCGGGCAAACGTCGGCGAGAGCTAACCAATGCTAACGTCTACACATCCGCAGGCGTACAAGGTGTGCAACTCGAGGCGATAAGAGGGGAATCACACTCGTACGTCTGTGTACGTGTGTGCGTCTTTTTTGGGGGAGGGGAGCTGTGTGATTGCCGTGCTTTAATGCCTTTGAATGAAAGGGAGGGAAGGAGGGGGACCGAAGATAAGGGAAGCAGAGAGAAAAGTGTGATGAGGAGGAGCAGGCCCTAAACATACTGTGCGGCGGCTGTACCGCGTTGCTTCGCACTCGCTTGTAGTGCACCAGGGACGCCATGAGCCTCCCGCTCCCCCACTCCGGCGCTCATCCTCCCTGCTATGGCGCCTAGGGCACACGCGTCATGGCGGGAAGGACAGGTGCCGCAGGTGAGCATGACGTGCTCCGCGCAGAACTCACTCGCTCTCCTCTTCCCCTTCGGCTCCGCCTTTTTCATCGTCCCAACGTATTGTTCTCGTCGACGTTTTTGTTGCCTTCTGTCCTCCGCGCGTCTCATCGCCTTCGCTCTTTGTTGTTTATATTTTTTGTTTTTGTTTTCTGAGGCGGTGGGCTGCGAGGCCGCGGCAGCCCGGCAACGTCTCTTTGGTGAGGATGGACGGAAAGGGGAGGACAACGCAGCGAACAAAAAGAGTCAGAATCAAAGCAAAAAACGGGGTAAAGCGCATCATCATCGTTCTGGCCCTATGACTCACTCCGTCGGCGATGCGTCTACGCCGGCAACTGGCGCCCTTACTCTCCCTCCCCTCTTTCATCCTCCTCCTCCACTCCTCTTCGTGATGCGCTGGAAGAGAGGCAGTATGGGAGTGAGGCATGAGGATGAAGCCATGATCGCTTGTGAGAGAGGCAGTAAGGGGAGAAGGCAGGAACGTGGCGCGCCGTTGCTCTCCGACCGGTTTTTCGCCCCGCCCCCGGAGAGGCCCTTTACAGTGCACGGATTCCATTCGATTCCCTCTCCGTTTCCATCTCCCTCGCCCGCCCCGGCGGCTCTACACCACCACCACCCCTCTCCTGGGACCGAGCACGTCGAGCTCACCACCACCATCCTCCGACTATCCCCTTCCCTCGGCCTCTCACGCAGACACGCAAATATATACATGTATATATATATATATATGCGCTGATATAGTTGGATAACGTACGACAGAATCTGTGCCATTCTTCTACACTTCTCTTCATCCACAGAGGCCCATAAGCAAACCAAAGCCGCCACGACAGCTCCCACACTCCCTCTCTCTCTCTGGCACACACTTACCAACACAGACGCGCGCACTCCCTCCTCACCTTTTCCCTCTCTCTCCTGTTCTGTTCTGCCCCTCATCGTGATCACGTGGCGGACGAGGCTCTGCCGCCTTCTTTTCTTTTCCATCCCTTTTTTTGTTTGTTTGTTTGTGTGTGTTTACCGGTTTCCCAAGCAGTCATCGCTCACTCTCTGCGCGCGTGTTTCTCCTTTTTGTTTTGTTTCGCGTTAAGATCGCCCCCGCCTCCTCTCCTCTCTTTGGCAAACGAAACGAAAAGACGACCACAGAAAAGAATACAAACAGACGCGAAGCGCTAAAAAAAAAGAAAAAAAAGAGGCGCGCGTACAGCAAAGAACGCGCACTTCGTCGCCTCCTGTCTCTTCCTCCTCCTCCTCTTCGTTACTCTGACTTTCCTCGTTCGCTGTTGTCACCGTTGGCGTGTGGGCTACGACGCCTGTTGATCGATTCGCCCTCATTCCGCTGAGATTCGCACGCCTTTCGTCAGTTCCTTTTTTTTTCCTTTACCGCCTCACACCAGCAGGCACAGAAAAAGAGAAGTCGCTGAAGCGCAGCCTACCTCACTCAGGAACAGCAACAAAAGGAAAAGTCAGCGTTTCCCTCTCTCCTCTTATATTTTTTTGCCTTCCGCTCACGTGTACGTGTGTGCTTGTGGTATTGTTCTTCATATAATTTTTTTGTGTATGTGACGTGTCGCTCTGCAAAAGCCCGTCGTATTTGCTCGTGTGGCATCGCAGGCCATCCGTTTTTCTGGGCAAGGGAGAAAGAGAAGGGATAAACCGATATTCCCCGTCCTTTCATTCGGTCAGGCGGCCTGCCTGCCTCTTCTCCATTCCTCTATTCATTCCTTTCCCACCCTCGTCCCTCGACAACACCCGCACACACCTCCTCTTTCCAGTTGCACACAGCCCTGCCCTTTGGTTCTCCACCTTCCCTCTCTCTCTCACACACACACAGTCGCGCATTCCAAAAAAAAATATCACGCGAACAGAAAAAGGGGCAGCCGCTACGGCACTGTCAAGGCCATCGCTCCGCAGAAGCAAAGAACTGCCGCATCAGCAGCCCTCTTCTCTCTGTTGCCCTCCTGTGTGTTTCGCTCTCTGTTTTTCTTTTCCGATTTAGTAGTCTGCCCCCTCTTTCCTTCCACTACGACGCCCTCTCCCCATCCCACCCACATACACGCACGGCAGCGTCGAACGCGAAGGAGACAAAGCGGGCTTTGCAGGACAAGCAGGCCATCCGACCAGACGTGCCTCGGTCCGCCGACCACCTCGCAGAGAGGCGCTGCCCACTCCTCGCCTGATACTGCGGAGTTCGCAGCAGGTTGCTGAGGCCGGCGCCCTCTCCCCTGATTTTTTTCTGTCATCTTCGCTTCGGCTCCCACATCACCATCTTCGTTGTTCGCCTGGCTCATTTGGGTGCAAGCTGGCGTTACTTCACTGGTGCTCACGTGGCGCTGTACCTCTGGCCCGTTGAGTGTGCACCCAACGCTGCTGCAGTTTCTTTTACTTCCTTTTCTGGTTGGCTGCTCTTGTTGAGGCGCACTATTTTGCCCTCGTCCTTGAGCGATCGCAACAGCCCGCCCCCCGCTTCCCGCTTCTGCTGTGAGAGAGGGTGGCGTACGCGTTCGCAACTGCACATTGACGCGAACAACAAAAAAGAAGAGGTGCAGCACTATTCCCACAAGACGCGCACCCGAGGCCTTCTCGCCGCCGCAACAGCAACTGGAGGGTCGCAGCCGCGTACGCACACGCGCTCGCCTTCTTCCTTTTTCGCTGTTGATCTCTGCACAGCCTCACACAGGGCTTCCCCATCACGCACCCTTCGACCTCTCCTGCCTTACAACTTGCTGTTGTTTCTCCTCGGGAGAAGTTGTCGCCGCCTCTCTTTCCTGTGCCCCTCCGCCCCGACCGGATTCCAGGGGAAGCTCAGAAGGCCGAGAGCAAACGCACACACGCGCGGCTCAAAGCCGCCTCCTGAGTAGGAGCGAAAAGAAACGACCTTCCCCGTTCGCTCCAGTAAAGCAGCGGAAAAGGTGGCGGGCAAACACACAGCGGTAGGAAATCATCGGACGTCCTTCGTGTCTTTGTGTGTGTGTGTGTGTGTCAGCGTGTGAGAGAGAGCTTAACGTCGTCTGGTGCATCCCTTTCTCTTCTGCCGCTTGTTCTTCACTCTCACTCTGCCCTCCCTCCCCCTCCTCTCTCTCTTTCTCGGGGACAGCAATCTTCTCTTGCTCTCCAGAATTAACCTCTCCCCCCTCCTCCCTCTCTCTTCTGTCCACCCTCGCGCTCTCACTCCTCCAAGAGTGGTACACAAGTGACGGTAAACGACACGGCAAGAACAAAAAGATAAAGGGGCGGCAACACGAAATAAAAAGGCTTGATAAGAAACAAAAACGAAGAGAGCTGCCGGAGAGGGAGAGAAAGCGAGAAAGAATTGCCGCAGCGCCATCGCAAGATTCGGGCCACTCTTTCGTAGTTCCCCCGTGCTTCACGGGTGTATTGTATTTTATTTTTCGTCTTCGTAACCCTTTCCTTCGCCGCCGAGAGCGCGATCAGCGGAACGGGACACAGCAAGCGAGAAGGAAGAAGCACAGGGTGGAAGAGCGCAAGCGGAACCGCAAAGGATCCCACCCTCCTCCTCCTCCTTTCACTGGCGGACCCCCTTTTCCTTGCTCTCCTCCCTCTCTCCTGATTGCGCGCCATTACGCGTTGAAGCACACAGATCCTTTCCTCGGCGATTTCCTGTTGCTTTCATCTATCTGTTTCGCCGAGAGTAGCACGAAAGATCGAAGAAGAGATAAAGAAGCACGAGACGAGGCATCTTACGTCTCCAAAGGATAAGAAGCGCGTACGAAGCAAAATCAAGCAAAGCTAAGCTCTTCTCTTCGATACGGCCTTCTGCCGGGGCTGCTGTCGTTTCTTTGCACAGACTCCTCCTCTCCTCGCCATCTGTCCCTTCACCATTGCCGCCACGAGCAGCCCACCCTCGTCTTTTTTTGCCCTCTCCACCTTGCAGCTTTCGCCAGGGGCGCCGCTTCTCCCCTCGGCACCCCCGCATTTTGCCTGCTCTCGCTCCTATTCCTTCTTCCTGTCACCCACGCATTGGGTTGGTGTAGAGGGAGCACAAAAAGGCAAACAACAGAAGATCACTGCAACCACCTGCAGGACGCGCTGAAGTGTATTCCTTTTTTTGTTTGTTTGTTTCCGTCAGCTCTCTGTTTCGTTTTTTATTTTTATTTTTCTACTCGCTTTTTGCGCTTGCGTCATCTTTCTCGCACGCCCCCCCTCCCCCCTCCCTCCATCTCGTTGTCTCTCCCTCCCTTCTTTCCGCCATCTATTGATTCATTGTGCCCTCGCCCTGCATTTGCCCTGAGGCCTCCTCCTCTGCATCGCAGCTCTGGTGAGCACGTGTGTACTTCACTCTTTTTTTCCTCTTTTGTGCGTGTGCGCATCCCTTTATATTTCCTCTTTTTCAGCCCGCACTCTTTCTCTTACCTCCCCCTCCCCCACCGCCACCGCCACTCTTCCTGTTCTTTCCTTCATTTTTTGTTTTTTTCTCTTTTTACTCGTCGCTCTCTCCCCTCTCTCTTTCCCTCTCCCACCCTGTCGCTTCATCACCACCACTATCACCACTGCAGCTGCTTCCTCTCCTCCTTTTTTCTCTTTCTGCCCTTGTGTGCCCTGACTATTTGCGTCGCTCTCGTCTTGCTGCTGCTGCGGACTTTTCTTTGATTTCGTCTGCGTTTTCGTTACCACTGAGTGTGTGTCTTACACACTTGTAAAACAGAGAGAAAGAGAGAAGAAAAGGGAGGCAGAGACACGTTGGCACTGTCACTGAGCTTATTCTTTCTTGCCACTTGCTTGTGTTGTCTCTTCCCCCGCCTCTGAGACACACACACACAAGCACACATCAAGCTGTTGGCGTCTTCTTACGCCTCGCCCTCTTCGTGGTTCTCGTCTCTCTTGCTGGCTTTATTTTTTACTTCGCTCGACCTCTTCGCGTGTTTACTCCTCCTCCTCCTTCTCTCTCTCTTCCCCTTCTCCCTTTCGAGTGTGTCTGTGTTTCTGTTTCTCTGTCGTATAGAGCACATCGAACCTTTTCTTTTTTTGGTCGAGCACACGGCTTGAGCCTCTTTGCACTCTGAAGCACATTTACGCAAGCGGAACACTCGGGACCATCGGGTGTTTGTCCATCCATCCATTCATCCTTCGTTGTCCCAGGCCATTAGCTTCTTTATCAGTGCCTTTGTGTGCGTGTGTCTGACTGCTTTCACCGTATCTTAATTTCGTTTGATTGTTATATTGAGCGAGACGACACGCAGGAGCGAACTTGCACACATAAAACAAAAACGGAAGCGCTTCTCCGCCTGCACGCCTCTTCCCCTTCTGTAATATATATATTTATATCTGTTGGTGATTGTGTCGTCGCACACACACAGAGAGATTCATATACGTATCCCTCTATCTATCTATATATATATTTAGCAAAGACACCTCTGCCGTCGAATCACAAGCACGCTTTTCTGCATTCAGACAGACAGTTGGATATACATATATATATATCATCTTGGGTGAGCACAGAGACGCAACGATACGCGCGAGCACTCAAGAAAGGAGAAGCAGCAAAAGGTACTCGATCCCCCCACTCCCTCCTCCCTCGGCACGGTAACGGTGTTAAATTGTCTTTTTTTGTCCCCAGAGAACACCTAAGTGTTGTTCTTTCGTTTTCTCAGTGTGTATGTTTAGGAGTGGACTCGTTTCGTCCGCACGCACTTGGCGCTTCTAGCCCCATTCTCTTCCTCTGACGCGCCTCGAATCGAGCACGCGCGCTTGTCTCCAGCGCAAGTGTTCAACCCTGTCACCGCCACAAGCACCGCCTCTCCTCTTTGCGCCCATCAGCTCTTGAAGCACCGCTATTCCTGTGTTTCTCGTCCTTTTTTTCTTCTTTGTATGGTTCGTGTGTACGTCCGCCATTCCCTCGTGGTCTCGCGCTCAATTTCGGTGTGTGCGACTGTATGTGTGATCACTGATTAGCCCTTTCTTTGTCCACATCCTTTCTTCTTTTTTGTAGGTGCTATTCTCTTTCGCCCCCTCTCTTCCTCGCTACCCGGCCCCCCCCCTCTCTCTCTTTTCGTATACGCGCGCGTCTTTTTTCTTCTTGATCATAATTCGCGCTGTTTGTTTTCTCCCGCCTTCTCCGGGTCTTCAGCTCCGCGGCGTCCCTTCGCGTTTGTTTGCGCTTCAGCCCCCACATAAAATTACCTAAGCGCCCACGCACACAGGCAGAAGCGCCTCTCTACATTTTGGGGGGGCATCTCCTTTCTTCTGCCGCCTTCTTCGCTTCCTTTTTTTTTGTTCACGGTTGTGCTTCGTCGTCGGTCTCGTGCGGATCTTTGGGTCGCCCGCTTTCTCCCCGTTAGGGCGTGTGCGTGTGTGTGCGCGCGCTTTCTTCAGCGAACGCCAGGATCGCCTTCGTCTTTCTGCTTTTCTCGTCTCCATTTTTTTCTTTGGTTCCCGCTTTGCGTTTCATTTATTCGCTCCCATTTCGATCCGTCTGGGAATTGCCCCCCTCCCCCATTCCCCCAACGACTCGGTGTTGTGCCATCATCGCTGTTCCCGATTCTTCTCTAACTCGGTTGCGTTCCTCACGCTGCCTCCTCTTTTTGTTTTTCGTCTCTCTCTCTACAAGTCTCTCTGTGTGTCTGCCTGGTGATCGCGCTTCATTAACTGCCTCGTAGAGTGTGGCGGCTCGCGTGTGTCTGTCCGTAAGTGCTCAGTTCATCTGTGCGCACACTTTTCTACGAATTCGTTTGCCCGTGCGAGTCTCCTTCATATATGTATCTCTCTGGCATCGTGTAGCCTCTCTCTTATTTTTTTCTGTTTCCTGGCTCAGCTGCGTGCCCCTCAACCGACTCAGCTCCCCCCTTCCCCCAGCTTGGTCCGTCTTGAAAAAGATACTCTGTTCTTCTCTCCGCGCTTTCTCTTCGTGTCGCCCTCTCCCTTCATTTTCTGTATATATATATATATATGGTTGATTGCGCGTCCCCTTTTCGTTCTTTTTATTTCGTTAGCAGTCTTGCGTGTAGCTGGTTGTGTGTTGCTTTTCGCCTCTCTGCTCCTAACCCCCACGCACACAGCGCCCCCCTCACTCCCCCCTTCTCTCCGCCCCCCTCGTCCTCACCACTGCTCACTTTGCCCCAAGAGAACAAAACCGCTTCTCTTGCGCTGTCATTCTCTCGCACAGGCACACACACACACACAACGCCAAGCTCTCCTCCTCTCACCCTTACATATCCGCGGATACGTGTGTGACGGAAGAAGTCTCTCTCTCTCTATTGTCCTGTCATCGCCGCCGGTGTCGTCCTTCGTTTTTGTGCTCTTTAGATTTTTGTATCGCCTTGGTGTCTTTACTTTTTTTTGGCCTTCTTCGCTTTTTTCCTCCTCCTCTTCTGCTGCTGTTGTTCCTTTGGCTGGTTGTAAATATTTTTTTTTTCAAGTTGCGGCTTTCGTTTCTCTATCGATTTCGTATCCCTCTTTCTGTCGTGTGTGTGTGTGTGTGTGTGTGCTTTGGCTTTTGCTGCGGTGTTGTCGGCTCGTGTGTTCGTCCTCTCTCCTCCCTTTCTCGCGGCCGTCGTGCGTCATACTTTTCTTTCAGTTGCGTACGCGGGGGGTTGGGGGGACGTGTTCGCCTCGCTTTGGCTTACTTTCTGTTGTTCGTCTTTTTTTCTTCCGCCTGCGCCTCTCTCACTCACATAACTATTTTTTTGTTGAGTGTGGTTTTGTTTTCTTGTCTCGCTCCGTTGTAAGTTCTATTTGTTCTTGCGCACTTGAATTCCTTTCCCTGTCTTGTGTAGGCCCTCTCTCTTTCGGCGAAGCTTTCGCTTCTATTTCTTACTGATTCATTTTTTTCTGACTGTTTCGCTGCTCCCTTCTTCTTCGCCTTTCAGCTTGCGTCTGTTCACACGCCCTCCTCCTCCTCCCCCCTCTCTCTATCTTGAGAGCAACTGAGTGTGTGTCTGCGCTTATTCTTTTTTTTTGTTTCGGAAGGGGGGGCCTGGTTCTTTGGCGGGACGAGTCCTCCTCATCTCCTCTTACCACCACCGCAATCGCCTTTGCGCATCGGCTTCTCGCCGCATCTTCTTGCCCTCCCCTCTCCCTTTCAGTGCTTTCCTGACGCTCTCTTCCTCTGTCGCTTCCTCCTTGAACAAGGCGTGGTGTGGTATTCTCTGTCGCTCTCTTTCTTTTTACCAACTGTCTGAGCGCAAAGCCCGTGCCTGTCTGAACTGATCACGCTCTTGATCTCTCTCTCTTCCTTGTGTGCTCCTCTGCCACCACCACCACCCGAGCAAAGCAGTTCATCATACAAAACTCACGTCACGCAAAAAGAGAAGGGGGCACAAAAACGCTTTCGAGAAGGCTGGTCTGCTCGAAAGCCTCTAAACATTTTCCCCTCCCCTCTCCCCCTACCTCTCCTCCACCTCTTCCACCTTTCCTCTCTCCCTCTTTTTACTTGTCGCCGTCTTCCCTCTGGCCTCTCGCTTCACACTCTCAGATTGCATCTCTCTGTTCTGTGTTGTTGTTGTGTGTATTACGTGTCTCCCGCCACCCCACATCCTCTTTGCGCCCGCCTTTGCGCCAACGGCAGCACACAACTTCTGTTTTTTTTTTGCGACTCGCCTTCCCTTCTCCTTACTGTTCGTCATTTTCGCTTATTTTTTATTTTTTGATTTTCATTCTCCTCTCCGCCGCCCGCCGCTGAGGATACTGTCAGACTGCCACCTCTACCACTCTGCCCATCTCGAAATCCGCTTCCCCCCACCTGCTCTCACCTGCGCCCTTCGTCGCACGCTCAGACGGAAGAAAAAAAGGGCAGCATAGTACGGTCAGGCGTCGGCCTCCCTCTTTTTATTGTTGTTCGCTTCTGGAGCGTTTTTTAAACGCTTCCGCGTGTATTTTTTTTTGTACGTCGCCGCGACCTGAGCTTCTTGGACGAGTGTCGCACCCACCTCTTTCATTTTTCCTCCTCACCTCTCTCTTTGCAGCTCGTCCACAAGGGCTGCTCGTCTGCCTCTCTGTCCGTTGTCTTTTGGTGGATAATATCTGAGCTCGAAGCAAACGAGTCAAGAAAAAAGAGAGAAGGAAAAGGCAAGCCAAATTACGCACATCATCAACCACGTGTGTGTCTGTGAGAAGGGGAAGGGGAAGCATTCATCAAAGGCGTTGCTGAGAGGCCCTCAGTGAGAGTACGGCAGCTACAAAAAAAACCTGTCCCCATCTTTTATTACTATTATTTATTTGCGGCTGTGTTGGCGTGCGTGCGTGTGTCTGTGGGTGTGTGTGCGTGAACGTATCTTTGTGTGGAAGCCTTTTTCCGTTTTTGGAAGCATCAGCACATCGCTGCTTTCTCTCTCTTCCTCTCTTCCTGCATACGAACGTGTTTGTGCTTCGTTGCCGGATCGCTCCGCGGGCGTACGCTGACTCTTCGCTATTGCCCGCTGGCTCTCTTCGTTTCTTTCTCGAGCGGATTTGTCTGTGTGTGTGTGTGTTTTCTCACGCATCTCTTCCTTTCGCGCTCTCTGCAGTCGAGCGTACACGATCACGATACGCTGGTCTGTCTCGCTATCCCTCTCTCCCTCCCTATTTTTCTCTGTATCTTGTCCGCATTCTTTGTTGCACTGAAAAAAAAGTACTTGTGCCACATTTTGTGTTGCGTCTTCCTCAATCTCTCTCCCTCTCTCTCTTATTTCTTGTCCTTGTGCGTGTCCTGTGTGTGCGCTACTGGTAAAGCCCCCCCGACACACACATACACACTTTCCCTCTCACCCCCTCCTCCGAGAATCTGAGTGGGTGCCGAACATCCGAGTAGGCGCATACACGCAGGCATTCGCACGTGTGCCTGTTTGGCCACTCATCTAGTTGCGCCGCCTTTGCTGTTCTTCGTAAGAGACACCTTCGGCAAGAGCGAAAATGGGCGCAGCCCCATCGCGCGAAGCGAAGCCGACCATTCGGTCGCTGCGCTACGGCAACCACGAAATTGGCCTCATCCCCATCACGCGCGCCTACTTCAATGACCAAAACCCACAGCTTCGCCAGCAATTCATTCGTGTTCGCAATGATCCGAATGTTCGCTACAGCCACACGCGCCGTCGCGGCTACAGCATGGCGGAGTTGCCCCCGGCGAGTTACACCGAGGCGGACCTCGAAGCTCTGCTGGACACGGTCGAGGGATCCTTGTTTGAGACAAATGAGGAGATGCTCGACGCGGGTGCGCTGCCGGTGCCAATCATCAGCATGGCGCACCTCCAGCACCTCCTGCAGTGTGACGGGGAGGCGGACCCGTACGATCCAACGCTCGAGAAGGAGCTGGAAGAGAACGACAAGCCCAGTCAGCCGCCCGCGTCTGTGGAGCCGTTTTCCTTAGGCGCGGTCGGCACGCCCTCGCTGCCGTCCCGCAACGGAGTCAGCTTTGGTGACCAGACAAGCCCCTCGAACCCATACCCGCCGCGTGAGACAACAAGCTGGCTGCGTTCCACGTCCATGTCCCTGCGCGCCTCCTCGTCGGACGACGCCGAGAACAACAGCTCCTTCCACCCAGCGTCGACCGCGTCTGCTACGGTGTCACTCAACGCCGCCGCTTCGCACCTTCTGCTTCCCCCTTCCACGCCGGAGGCACCGCCGCAGAGCGAGAAGACGGCGAAGATGCCGAGCGCGGAGGACTGCGCCATTGACTGGTTCCTGAGGCTCAAAGGCTTTCTTCAGGCGCACCACCGCCGTGCGGACGAGTCCTGCTGCCCGACTGACAGTGCCGCCTTCAGCACCCCTGAGCAGTTGCTGTCCTTGTCCCAGTTCTATAAGTCCGAAGCATACCGGCGCTTTAAGCGTGCCGTGCGACCTGTGCCGTGCGCGCTACTCTTCATCTACGTCAACAATCGCGAAGAGCATGACTGCTTCACGTTTCAGGGACACCGCGTAAACGTGATCGGGAGCTTTGACATGCGCACCCACGACGACGACCGCGACGACTTTACGCCGACTCTACAAATCCGCAAAGCCATCTTGAAGGCCGCTGGTGACCGCACGCTGGAGCGTGTGCTTGCGCTGTCGACAAAATATTACCTGGACAGCTTTACCGAAATCGTGCTCCAGCAGCTGCAGCGACGTCCCTCGTCAGAGCTGTTGGCGGGCCTTGGCGAGGAGGCCCGGAATCTGCTGTGCGAGCTGCCCACCAGTGCCCTTATTGGTAGTTCGGAAGGATGCACGCCAACGTACGAGCCGGTTTCCATTGCCAGGGCACTATTCTACGAGCGCCTCACCAAGCTGCCCCTGGTGGTGTCGTCCCCCTTCAACAACTACCCCGCCCTCAAGTTCATCTACGACTTCACCTCCCTCACACACAGCATCGAGAACAGCCAGTTTGTCCGCCCAGGCGACCTGCGCTTGTGCACGTACGAGCGTGAAAAGGGCGAGCGCGGCATCATCTTTCTCTTCCACGGCCGCGCCCTCGCGCTCAGCTGGCTGTGGGCAACGACGCAGACACAGACGTCTACTGTTCGTGACTCGTGGGCGCAGTACACCCTCTGCGAGCACACCCAGTCTCGTGAGCGGCGCGTACAGCATTGGTTGGCGACGGACCCGCGGGCTAAGACGCTGCTTGGGGACTCGGCCATCACAACCTGCTTTGAGCAACACCTCGAGCACCTCCACAGCGAGATCGTGCGCGCACGCAGCACCCCAACGGACGACGCGACCTCGTGGTCTGACGCGCAGGAGTACAGTCATGACATGAAGCTGTACCGCATCTTCCTTTCCCCTCTCTGCGGGCCTCTGCTCACGACGGTCAAGACGGCGAAGCCCGATAGGCCCAAGGACCGCGGCAACGCCAAGAGATCGTCGGCCGCCAGCTCTGCGCCGAGTACCGCGGAAGGCAGCAAAGCATCGACGGGCTCTTGCAGTACGGCCGCCTCCGACCTCCGACTGATGATGATGGCGACTTCGGGGAATGCGCTGCCCTCGAACGGCCGCAACTACATGCAGGCGCGCGGCAAGAAGTCGCCGAGCACTCCATTGGCAGGCCTTAGCACGTCTGGGCGGACGCTCTCCACCTCGAACTTCTCCACCAGCGCTGCCACTATGGGTGGAGGCAGCAGCACTAGCGCTCCCCTTTACATGAGCAGCACCACGCAAGGCACCTTTCTGCACCCGCTCCCACCCCCGCCACCGCAACTCAACGGCGATGGTGGCGCGCGGGCGGCAATGCCGAGAGGTTTTGCGGCTCCTGCTGCCTTTGCAGGTCAGGGCACGCCGATCGCCGGTGTGAATGGCCCGGCACCCATCTACTTCACTGACTCGCTGCATCTCCTGCCACAGGGGGTGCCGCCGTTATCAGATCCGCAGCAGCCGGGCTGCTTTTCGACCATGCAAGTTACCTCGCCAGCGGCCGGGCTTCCCTTCTCCATGCCATCCCCGCCGTGGCCGCTGCATCCCTTCATCCACTCGCCGCAGCCGCCACAGCCGATGGCGAGCTCACCCAGCCAGGCGTCTACGACGGCCCCCACCTCATACGTTGTGCAGGTTTCCAGCAACGGCGTGCAGACGCTGATGCCCATCACATTCGCGTCGGCGCCAACCTCGCACGCGCCCAACTGGAGCTCCCACGCCGATGCCCCACAACTGAGCCACACGAACGGGCAAAGCGCACCCCAATGCCCACCCATGGCGCCGTCGTTTTCGGCTACAATGACGATGGCGAACGGGAAGGGCGACACGTCGTCGCTGTCGTCCTCGCAGCAGTCGTCTGGCAGCAAAAGTACGCCGTACGCGGGAGCGGCCAGCCATATCACGACGACCCCCCAAAACCCACATTCGACTCACAGCCTCGACAGTGCCGCAACGGCGTCGTACTATAATATGGGGGACATTTTTGCCACTGGGCATGGCGGTGCCCCGATCACCACCCTCCCCCATTCGATGTCTCGATCGCAAACGACTGCGCCGGTATTCGCGGCGATGCAGCCCTCACCAGCGCAGCTGGCGAGCAACCCGACGCTGTGTTACGCCGCCCACCAAGCATACGTCCCCATCGGCTACTTCAGCACCTCTGTGTCGGGCTCTCCCCACACGCCGCAGTGAGAAGCACACACGCGCACGCCGACTCACCACAAACCCGTCGAAACGGCAAACAGCGGTGAGCTGCGGCTGCTGCTCCTCCTACTCTGTATTTCCTTTGGCAAACGAACGGCCGTCAAGGATGCTTTCTCAGGCTCCGCATCGGCGGATGTCACAGCGTCCGCAAAAAAAAAAAAAACATTTTTAAGAGTCTCTATGCTCATTGTTTTCCACGCATGTGTATGTTTAGGGCGTGCAGAAGCCGCTCGCTCGTCAAGAGCTGCCCTACAATGGTGCGGCAGTGTCTGAGTGGTGGTGTGCCTGTCTTGCTGCGACCTCTACCAATGGTATCCTGTGTGCCGCTTTCCCCTCCGCCTTCCCGTGAAGTTCTCTTCCTCTGCGGCTTCGCTAGGTGTTATGTCTTCTCTGTGTTTTTGTTTTGCTCGTTTGCAATGGTGATTGCCCCTCTCCGCATGTGCGCCTTTCTGTGCGACCGAACCCCATCCGCCCCCTTCTCACGCACATACACACACGCACACGCCTTCTCTCTGTTTTGGCTGCTGTTTGTCGTCGCTTGCACAGCGTCGGTACGGTACCTGTTTCGCTCTTGTTCTTTGTGTTTGCTTCTGGGCGCTTTTCTTTTCTGTTGATGTGTGTACGTGCGTGGAGGGCAGACGGGGTGTTGCTCGTGTGCTCGCAGATCTCGCGTATGCCCCCCTCCTCTTCATGTTTATTGCTTGCAGATGCGCCTTTTTGTTCTGCTTCTTTTTTCCCCTCTCTCCCCTGACGCCCTTACGCGATCACGCACGCGGTCGCCCTCGAAGCGACTCCCCGTCGCGCAGCACTCCTGCGAACGCGAACGGGAAAAGACAGCGGGGGAAACCGAAAGCCCTGAAGCTCACGGGAACAGCACGTCTGCTTTGGTGTCGGCTTGCGGGGTATGGCAAATGCCTCACCAGGCACCATGCGCACGGGCACGGCCGGTTGCATCCACTCCCCCCTCCCCCTCAGTACTATCGGAGTATATGTGGGTATGTGTGTGTGTGCCGTCGTTACAACGTTTG
Organism: Leishmania martiniquensis; assembly: GCF_017916325.1. Lineage (NCBI taxonomy): Eukaryota > Euglenozoa > Kinetoplastea > Trypanosomatida > Trypanosomatidae > Leishmania > Leishmania martiniquensis. The sequence continues at coordinate 267,429 of NC_090155.1, forward strand.
TCTTTGAAATAAGCGTTGGGCCTCTTTCTCTTTATCTCGCCATCTTCGTGGGCTCCCCCTTTTTGGATGTGTATCTTGGCTTCCTCCTCCTTCCTCCCTGCCCCACCCACCCCCGCGCACGCGAGCCAGCGAGAACGCGAATGTAAAAAGAGGAGATCATGAACTATGCGTCGGCGGCCGGGCAGCTGAGGGCTTGGGAGGTGGTAGCGCACGTCATTGGTAACAGCTTTCTGGATTTCTACTTCCACGATGGCGACTCTCGGTCAATTTTTTTTTGTTTGCTCTTGCCACGCTCATCCACACGCGTGCAGACACCCCTTACCTTTCTCCTTGTCTCCGGTGCTGCTTCCTTGTCGGTCTCTGCGTGTATACCTCAGTTGTGTTTCCTTCGCGATGCCTCTTCCCGTGTGGGAGTCGCAGAGAAAGATTTGCAGTCGAGCCCTCTCTCGCTTCCTCGCCTCCGCCACCCTTTTATTTCGTTCTTAGCTTCTTTTCCTTCCCCCTCTCCCTCCCAACACGACCACGCGCACACACAAGCACACACCTGCGTGCGTAGAAACGGCATCCGTGTCGTACTTGTGCAAGCGCGGGTCTGTGCGCCTTGCCTTCGTGTGTGTGGTGCTTTTTTTTTCGGAGGGGGAGGGGGTGGCGTGGTGGGATGGCTGCCTGCCGTTTTACCTATGCCGCTTACGCGCCCACGCCTTCCGCCGCCATGCCCTCACCGGGAGGCCGCGACGAAGGGAGAGGAAGGCTGAAAGACGAAAACAAAGAAAAAGGGGGAAGCGTAGAAGACAGCGGGCGAGAGAGGCACACCGTCGCACATACACGAGTAGTCCACGTAGCACAGCCGCGAAACGGCAAAGGATATGGATAAAGTTAATCGTGTATAGGTGGCCCATAAGGAAGGCGAGAGGAGGAGGGCGCTGCAAAAAAAAAAAGGTGGTATAGAAATGGCCACAAGCATTCACATATATATATAAACTTGTTGCTGGTCAAGTATCAGCTACGCTCACAAGAGCGGTGTCACGCCTCCACATCCTTTTTTTTGCATCCACGCCCCTTCTATCACCCTATAGTTGGGGGTGACTCTCTTTCTTCGTGGCGTGCCTACGTGCGGCCGCACACGCTAGTGTGTATATATATGTATGTATATATGCCTATGTGTCTGGAGGAGTGCACTGAGGTTTGGAGAGGGGGGTCACCTCTTCTCTTCCACAACTTGGTCTATTTCTAGAACCCCCCTTTTTCCTTCTCTGCCTCACGCGTGTGTATTTTCTCGCGCCGCCCTCGCGTCGCGTCCCTTGCGAATGTGGCTGCCGATTTCTTCCTCTTTCCTGTCGTTCGGCGTGTCTTTTATAGGCAGACTTTTGTATCTGTGTGCGCGCGTGTCCTTTTTTGTTGGTTTTCGTTTTGGATTTGCGTCCGCCTTTCTCTTCCGTTCGTGTTTTTATCCCTCTGATTTCTTTCCCAAACCGCTCCCCCCCTCTCTCTCCACCATTGTGCGCGTCCCTTTTTTCACTTGATGAGTGAGTCCATCAATGCCCTTGCACATTTATGCCGCCCTTTTATTTTTCTTTTGCTCTCCTTCGACGGTGCGGCGTGTCCGTTTTTCTTGACGCGTACAGCCGCTGTATTTTTTTTTCCACCTCCCTTAGTTTTTACCTCGCGTACCCCTTTTGTTCGTTCTCGTTGTCTGTGGACCGGCTGCGTTTCTTTTCGTCTTTCTGTGTGTGTGTGTGTCTTTTGATTTCCTCTCCTTATGCGCCTTTGCACTCGCGCGCACGCACGTCTGCGTGCGCCCCCCCAAAGGGCCACCACACGCAGACACATTTCCATTTATCCTCACACACGCACACCCCTCAGACTCCTTTGGCGAGCGTCTGCTTCACTCCTGTCGTAACTCCTCGCCTCCCCTCTTCCCCTAGTCAGGCCGTCCTCTATGCCCTTTTTTTATTTATTTTGTTCGCTAACGTCTGTCGCTGCAGTGCATCGAGTACTCTGAGCGATTTCGTTCCACTTTCCCTCATCCATGTCGCCCCCTTTTTCGTTTTATTTTCCCAAACTTAACCGTCTCTTCCCCTTTTTGTTTTTTCCTTTTTCTTTCGTTTTTCCTTCGGTGGCTCATGTCACCCTCTCCAGTGTTGCGCGTACTCGGGACGCTCTGTCTCCCTCGCCCGCTGTCCTCCCTTCAGAGTGTTCGTGCGGATGTATGAGGCTTGCGCGTCATTGTTGGGGTCTGGGAGGTGTGCGAGCGCTTCAATTCGTCTTGGCTGTGATGTGGCATATGGCAGGGCTGGTCTCTGCAGAAGTGTATGCGTACTTCTTTTTGGCTGTTGTTGCTTCCCGTAGCGGAGGAGAAGGAAAAAAAGCACCAGCATGGCCGCGTTGTGATGTAGCGAATTTTACTTCAATGCGGAACCGAAGCGGTCGGAGTCCAAGCAGTGGAACGTGCTCAGATGACCTAAGCGGAAGCACACACACAAACTCCTTTCCTTCCACTTGGTGCGCACGCTGCGGCGCTCTTCTCACTTGTCTCTTTTCTCAGAATCCCACCTGTGCATGAATGCCTCTCTGTGCTTCGATATCTCACGCACATCTTCGCGCACCGAAATCTTTGTCTGTCCTTCTCCCTCCCCTCTTTCTTTTTCACCAGCCTCCTGGCCGGAAAGCGGTGCTTCTGCTTCTGCTTCTGCTTCTGCATCTCGATGGGTCGGCACCGCACGTGTCAATGCACCATTACGAAGCAGAGAAGAGGGGGAGGGGGGAGGGCCCGCTGCTTTGGCGCATACGTGAAAAGAGAGAGGAACGATTGGGCTTGTGATGGTAGTGGTGATAGTGGTGCGCTTTCGGCACGCACGAACACCAAAGAAGGGAGGCAGTAAGATGCGCGGAGGGGGGAAAGGCGGGCAGATGTGCGAGCGCTTTGCGGTAGCCGAAAGCCGGTCTTTCGCGTGAGGGTGTCGGCCGGGAAAGAGGCTACGCATGAACGCAATCACACATGTGCGTTCTCTTTTTTTTTCGCTTTGAGAGAAGGCTCTGTGCCCCACTTTCGTGTTACAGGAATCGTAGCTGCCCTTCAAGCAGAGTGAAGATAACCTCATGTGCTCCGCCCTCCTCCTCCTCCTCCACGCACCCACCCGTCCCCTCCCTTCGCTCCCAGAGAACGCGAATGTGCGTGTGTGCGTGCGTCGCCATTACTGTTGTGTTGCAGTACATGGGTGTACCAGTGTTGGCCATGTGCGTCGTTCCTTGTTCACCTCGGGAGCCTCTGCATCGCTCTGCAGGCGTACACACGCGCACACACGCACGTACGCGCGAGCGGGAAAAGGAGTTACACAACACCCAAGGAAGTGCGTGCGCGCTGCGGGGAAGCAAATCGAGTAAGCGTGAGGCTCTTCCTTCATTGTTTCTTTTTTTTTACAAGCGTCTGTGGTGCAGCATCACGGCGTACACCTCCCTCACCACCCATCACCACCGCCGCCCCTATTTCTTTCTTTTTTTTCTTCCTTTATGTTTATCATTTCTGTGCGTATGGCTCGTCTTGTAGGGTGTCTTCCCCACCTTTCCTGCATGAACCGAACACGGCGACCATTCCACAATGGACACAAACAGAAAAGGGGCAATTCAACGCAATCAGCAAATGGTGGTGAAGACCACCAGAAGAAGGACGGGATAAAAGGACGTCATGCATGGGGGAGGATGGATGGAAGAAGCACATTCGTGTAGCTCACGAGCTGCCGTCGGTGCGAAGACGTTCGCTGCGCGCAAAGAAAAAAAAAGAGAGCACCGAACGCCATCAGCCTTCCCGAATGCCGGCGAGGGGGAAAGCATTGTGTCCGTTTTCGTCGGCCTCTCTAGTCCCCCCCTCCCCCACACACACACACTCCACCCCACCGCTGTCGCCTCCTGTCCGCTGTTCCGGAAAAGAAAAACTCCTCTCTGCATGAACTCTTCTTTATCGATCCTCTCTTTCGTTCATGCAATCGCCGTCTCGTGTCCTGCTGACCACTACACGCGCATACACACATCACACTCGCTCAACGCGGCCAAATTATCACCAGCAACACCAAATCAATCCCCCTCCAAGAGCATAAGCAACGCAGCCCTCCCTACCACGACGCAGAACACACTTTTCTACCGCCATCGACCATTAACGAAACAGAGCCGGGAAAAAAAGGGGCAAGCTTCAGGATCTGGCAACACCATCTCGTTTTCTTTCTACTTCAGTGTTGCGGCTGCTCACTCCCGCCTTCCCTTCCTCTATCCGGGCACCTTCGGTGTCCTTCTTTTCTCATACAAGTTTTTTTTCTTCACCTCTCCTTTCCTCCTCTGACACTCTATCTACTCTCCGTACACGGAGCTGTGCGCGCACTCATACGCTAAGACCCCAAAGAAAAATAGGAGCCAGCCCTCACAAGTACATCATCAAATTTCAGGTGGCCTAACAAGAGCAACAGGCAGACAAAAACAGTGGAGGGTACCTCTACGCGTTCGCCCTTTCTTTTCCGGTGTTCTTTGTTGTGTGTGTGTGTGTGTGTTACCTCTCGAAGGGAGCACCTGAAGCGGAGACAGCGTTCTCAAGCGCGTCTCTTTTTGTTTTCACGAGGGTACGAGGCCGAGACTATACCGCGCCAACTAAAAGGAAAAGAAGCGAGCGAACGAAAGGGCGGAAAGCCTCATATACCAGTGACGGAAGCGGAGAAGCCGCAGGACGAAAAAGGCGCTTGGAACTAAGCGAACGAAACGGCGCCGGCGATATATCCAAACGAGGGAAAACAACACAGGCACCCACGCACACACACGCGAAAGAGAAAGAGAGTGAGAAGCCGATAACGCCATCCACTTCGAACAAACAAAAGAGAAAGAAGGGAGCGAGAGAGCTTTCGACGCTACATTGGTTTCCATTTTTTGTGTTTCCTCTTTGTATATTCAAACAAACGTTGGTGACTTCGCTCGCTCTCTCTCTATATATATGTGGCTTTAGAGTCCTTTTTACTCTACGTATTCCTCTTGTCTCTATGACAGGTCGTTTCCTTTTTTCTTTCGCGCCCACCCTCTTCTCTTAACAATCAGCCCCCTCCCTCCCTTCCCCCTCCCTTCCCCCTCCCCCTCTTACACCACCACCATCACCATCCTTGGCTTCTGTCATCTCGCATAGCCGACCCCACCTCTTCTTTTCCCTTCATCACTCTCTCCTCTCGCTGTGAGTGCGTGTGTGTGTGCGTACTTGCCTTTCTGTGTGTATGTGTGTTTCTCTCTCTCTCGTTCTTTTTTCTTTACTATTCGGCCTTGTCCGCATTCGCTTCTTTCCCTTCGCTCCCATACACCTGTTTGAGTGTGTGAGTGTGTGTGCGTGTGAGTGTGTTTGTATTGTATTTTCGTTTTTTCGTCGTCTTCGGCCCTGGCCTCCGCCGTCCCCTATTCACCCTCACGAGTGCCACGCTCGCCTCACTTTGCTTTTTGTGCTCTTGTTCTTTTTTTTTCCGTTCTATGAGAGCCGAATCGGAGAATAAAAGGGAAAAAATAATAAGAACTCACTCCTCCCCTCTCCCTCCCCTCGTCTCTTCCTCACGCGTCTTCGCCTTCTTTTCCGTCGGTCGCTGCTTCGCTCTTCGTGCCCATTTAGCGCTTCGCTCCTCCCTCTACCTCGCCCCTTTCTTTTTCTCGTCTCTGTTTGGCTTTGTTTTGTCATTTCCCTCTCGCTTCCCTTTACCTTAACGCTTTCATTTTTGCGTCATTTTATCTCTCTCTCTCACTCTCTTTCTCTGCTCTCCCCGTCTCTGTCGCTGTCGCAGTTTTTCTCTTTTTTGTTTGTTTTTTTCGTTTGTTTCGCTTTCTTTGCGTATGTGCACGTCGTTTGAGGCGCACACTTTTTTTCTTGGCCGCATTTTTCTCCCTTTTGAAAGAGCCTTTGTCATTTTCTACATTTGTCTGCCCCCTTTTTTTTGTTTTTTGTTTCCGCTACTGATTCTGTTCGCTTCCTCTTTTGTGGGTGTGTGTGTGTGGGGGGGTGCGTGTGCGTGTTTCATTTCCTTTTTGCTTCCCATTGCTTCTTCGTTGTCGTCGCTGTCGGTGTCCCTCCCTCACTGACCCCTTCTTTTTTCCCGGCCTTCTCTTTTCCATCTTTGGCCCCGCCGCCCACCCACCCACCCGCCCCCCTTCCGAAGGATAAGCTGCTCCACCCCATCTCCCTGTCTCAGTTGTGTGCCCATTTGTATTGCTGTCGTTGAAGTCGGCTGATTCTTTGTCTTGTGTTTATCGTCACCTCGTGTTGGCCGCTGGAAAGGACAGGAAAAGGTGTCTGCCTGTCTGTCTGCGTCTGTGTGCGTGCGTCTCAGCACCAACGGCAACGCCGATCGCGCTCACACAGAAGCGGCGTGCAGTGTGTGCACCAAGGGCGCAAATCAAGTGGACTCTTGAAGAAGGGCGAAAGAGTAAGAGAAAACGACTGCCCTTGAGCGGGCCCTACCTGCGCACGGATTTCACTCTTCCTCGTATCCCTTACACCAATTACCTTCACGCTCCTCGCTCGCTCTTGCGGCTCGCCGTGTCAACTACTCCCCCGGGCTTTCCCTTCTCTGCCGCTTCGATCTCTTCTTTCGCTTTTCTGTTTTTGCCTCTCTGAGTCGCACGCGTCTCTGACGATTTCGCCGTGGAAAGCGACATCTTCACCTGCCGAGCATCAAGAGCGATAAAAGAAAAACAATAGTGCCGATCCGTTCCGTCATACATCACAGCACCGTCACGTAGGCGACTCAGGCGTCCTCCTCTTTTGTTGTTGTCGCTCTCCCTTCCTCTCTGTTTCAGTGCGTGTGTCTGTGTGTGTGTTTCTGTGCGCCTTGTGCTTCTGTTCGCTAATTTTTTCTTTCATCTGAGCGTCTTTGTTTCTCTTTCGTTTCCTCTCCGTAGGTTTATATCTTTACTTACCCCTCTCACACGAATTCTCTGAAACGAGGTGTGCGCGCATAGGCCACCGTGACGCAGTGGCACGAGTGAAAGCAGCAACAAGCAGTCCTCCCTTCTCCTCCTCCCCCCTCCCCATCCCTCATCCCTCAAGCACACGCACAGACAAGCACCCACAAAACGTATCGACCCCTCCAAGCTTGCGCATCTCTTTGCTTTTCGCTTTGGCTGCCGTAAGAGTGGCGCTGACACGTGTACACTTCAGGTTTCTTTTCGCTTTCGTTTTTCGATTCTGTCCGCCTCTGCCGAGCCCTCCCCCTTCCCCCTCTCTGCGTCTTATGCAGAGTTGGCGCCATCCCCCACTCCTCTTTTTGAGTCCGCCATTCGCGCCCGCAGAGAAGGGATGGGTGCCGTTCCGTCGCGCGAGTGCACTTCGCTCTTCTCCTATTTCCGCGGGAGTTACGAGGTGGGCATGGTCCCCCTGACAAAGCACTACTTCGGTAGAGACGCAGAAGCTGCCGCCGCGGTCGACGTCGATGGCTGCATTCGCGCCGGATCACCCGAGTGTACCGCCACCGCTGGTCGTAAACCGCACCAACTGCCGTTCTCGCTGCAGCACGCGGGCTCGCGCAGCCACATGCGCCAACAACTGCGCCAACAGCTATTGCTGATGCGACGCGATCCAGCGGTGCGGTACGCTAATGCCCGCGACGCTGACAACATCCTTCAGAGTCTGTCGCACCAAGAGAAGAGCCGTACGCGTCACAGAGACGATAGAAACGGGGAAGCGCACGCCAACCCCGCAGATGCAGGCAGTCTGCCGTCGGCGGCGTCTGTCGCGAAGGCGGTCTCGACCTCAGCGGCTGCAGGCGCCTCAGCGAGCGAGTGGCAGGTCCCAAGCTTCCTGGAGCAACGCCAGGGCGTCAGCGGCAAAGCTCTCTCTTGTGAGACGGAGCACCTACTCGACAACTACTGGCGCATCATGCCAGAGAGCAACTTCACTGAAGAGGACCTGGACCGCTTCCTTGACCTCGTAGATGCGACGCTCTTCGATACGAATGAAGAGCTGCTCTCTGCCGAGCCTTTCATTCTCGGCACAGGCGCGGTGTCAGGCACGTCAAGCACAAAGCCTTTTATGCCCGTGCCGTGTGCTCTCTGCCTCGCCTACCCGGACGGCAAAGAGCGAGAGGGCGCCCTTACGCTGGAGGGGCGCGTGATCAACATCATTGGCTACTTCGGACTCATGACACGGGAGATGCAGGACGCCTTCAAGATTGTGAAGCGACTTCCAGGAGAGGCCGAGACGCCGCTGCAACAGCAGCAGCAGCACGCGCGCGGGGCTGGCAGCTCATCCGCACCGCCTCTGTTCCTCAATACCGCCATCCTCACATCTGCTGGTGACCGCACCCTCGAGCGCGTGCTCGTGCTTGCGGCGGTGATGCTTCGGCAGCAGTTTCACACGATTGGGCGTCGCCACGTGCTCCAGGCGAAACTTGACCATCTCCTGCGCGGGCAAAGGGAGCAGCGCAGCGTCGACCCGCAACTGATGCGCTACCTGCAAGCGCTGCTGGCACTCCCACCCAGGGCGGACCGGCAGCAACCGTATTTCGACCCCTTGTTGGAGATCCCGCTGCCCAGCATCCCGCCAGGCATCTACACTCCTACACAGTACGTCAACGCCGCCTCCAACGAAGTTTCGCTGCGTCCACACGCGTCGTCCCTTGGCAGCTGCAGTCGCCTCGCTGTGAACAGCTTCTCGGACGATGGGAAACTCCAAAGCGCGGCCATGGGGCTCTACGCCGGTGCCGCTGGCGGATCATCGCCGTCTACGGTGCGGTCGCTGCCGAGCGATCGACCGCCAACAATGGGCGGCGCTCTCAGCGCGTCTGACGCCGGCAGCGGACATGTGCTGCTGTACCCTCAGCAGAACGCCGGTGGTGTGTCAGGCGTCGCCTTCAGCGTTCCGGGGGCTGGGTCCGGGCCAGAGGGCACATGTCCACTGTTGGTGGACGGCTGCTACAGAGCAGTTGGGGTCAATGTACCGATACCGTCCCCGTTTCTAGCAGGCTCACTTCCACTCAGTCAGTCCGAAGAGGATGCCATCACGCTTGCTCTGTGTCGTCGTATGGAGCAGGCGCGCGTAGTCATCGAAACGGCAAGCAACAACTACTCCGCCTTGAAGTCGCTGACGGAAAACTTCGCCTTCCTCTGCTGCCAAATTCTCCTAGATCAGAGCCTCATTAAGATGGAGTTGATCGAGCTACCAGCACTGGTGGCGACGCCTTCCTTCAAGCCGGCAGAGTTCGCCACGACGGTGGCGACAACGGTCGGCACCACGCCTGCGGACGAGGGGCGGGCCGCCGCGGTCGTTCCTCAGCCCATGGCGGACGACGAAAAAAAGCCGTCGGGCGCGGAGCAGCCGCCACAGCCCCGGCTCTCGCCGTCCTCTGCTGTTCTCATCAAGCTCGATCCGCTGCACGTGTCTCAGGCGACCATGTGGGCCAGCTCCTTCTTTCACTGCCCGATGCTCTTACCGAGCGGCGGATGGGTCAAGTACAAGCTCAAGGACGAGTGCGAGCAGCTGCGGCACGTGCTGCAGAACAAAGACATGCTTATTGCCCACTGGCGCAAAACTGACGCAGACCGGGCTGGCCAATACCTGGGCAAGCACACGGCGCGGCTGCTCGAGCACGTGCGCGCCTTACAGGCCGAGACGGAAGAGGCGCGGGCACTGTCGGCGGAGTACTGGATGCAGCGGCCCTTATACGTCAACCAAGACGGACGCAAGTACGCCCTGTATCAGAGCCGCTATGGAACCATGCTGATCGGCGTGCGCGCCTTCGCAGCCAGCAACGCGTCACCGACAGCGGCGGCGAACGTTAAGGAGGAGCGTTCCGGTAGCGCCAAGGCCGCAGCAGGCAGCAACGCGACCTCGCTCTCCGGTGGCAGCACCTCACTGGCGACGCCCGCGGGGCGGTGCAGCACCCTCGCCGCCAGCCTACCCACCGCCACCGGCGTCAGTGGGAACGGACTTGCCATTGCCCCTCGCACCGCGGCGCCGCGGTCGAGTACCGAGAGCGGCAACCGCACGAGCCACGCCGGCGTTCTCAGCTCCAACGACGAAGACGGTGTCGGCCCCAAGACCTTGAGCAGCAACACCAACGACCGGCACGGCCGTGGTGTTGGTGGATGCATGGGCGGCGGCAACGCGGGCTACTTCAGTAGCGGGCTCTACACGAGCTACCAAACTCACCCCGCAAACGGCAGCAACGGCGCGGGTGCGTACGTGCCTGCTCCCTTCATGCAGCCGCATATATGCTTCCGAAACAGCAGCGGCGGATTCGACTCGCCGCCGTACATGATGGGCGGCAGCAACAGCAGACCCGGCGAAGGAGCGCCATACTTCGCCTCTTCTTCCGCATATGGCCACCCCATGGAGATGAGAGCGGGGTACAACGTGCCCCCGCCACAGCAGCACACGTGCACAAATATAAGCACAGCTCCTAGCGTCCACACATCCAAGTCCGCCCGCAGCAGCGCCCATACGCACGTTGGAGGCAACCCGGCGCTCGGGGCGACGGGCTGGGTGGCACTGCAGCCCAACACCGCACAGATTTCGCCCCCTTATGCGCCAAGTCATATGAAAGGCGCCCCGAAAGACCAGCAGCAGAGCGAAGCCATGGCAAGTCCGTCAGGCTGCGCGTACGCAGCAGCGCTCTTGCCCATGTCTTACCAGCATGCGCCACCTAACCACTACGCCACCTCTCAGATCGTCCATCCCGCTACCGCGTGCGTGTGCGGTTCAGCCTCATCACCACAGCTTCCACTGATTGTAGGCGAGGAGGTGAGCAGCTCACCACGAAGGATGGAAGTGGCTGCAACACCGCAGCCGCCCCTCGAAAGCACCGGCGGCTGTTGCGCTCAGCACGCTCTCGCCACCGGCGCCTCGGTAAACACCTCCGTCAGTCGACCTTCGATGGACGTGAAGGCATCTTGGGCGAACGATAAGAGCGTGGAGGCGGCGCGCCTGTGGGAGCCAGCGGAAGCCGCCAAGTCCGCGACATCCAGCACGCAACACGGCAACAGCACGTCGACAACGCCCACAGCGGCCGCGCCGTTTCCGCACGGTTGCGTCGGCATGAATCGCGACCACGTCGGCTCTGCAGGTGAGCATGTCTCGGGTAGCCAGCGCGATGTGTCGGCGCCGCCGCAGGTCATCCGAGGCAACAGTGACATCTACTTAAAGGCTCCGGATCAGCGTGGCGCTGCCGACAAGGCGGCTGTACTACAGAGCGTCATGCCGTGGTCGCTGCAGAGTGCTGCAGGGTGGACGAGCAATGATGACGCAACGGACAGCACAACGCAATTCCTGCTGCGCAGCTCAGAGCTACTGGACACGGACGATGATGAGATAAAGAAGGCGCCTGCAGGGGATACTCGTTGCCCCGCTGCTAGTCTTGGTGCTACAGACGAGGGGGAGGCGATGAGGCTCAGCCACGTCGCGCGACGGACGTCGGGCCGAGATGTTTGTGTCGGCAGCACCGCGAAACCTTTGTTGCACTCCCCGCGAGCGAAGAACATGTCCATCATGAGCATGCTACTCGCTGCCGAGCAGCCACAGCATGTGAGCTTTCCGGCTCTTGCAGAGCAACCTCAGCCTGCCCAAGCGCCACCCTTTCCACCGGGCGGTGCCTTCCCGGTATACGTCCTTCAGCTACCACCACACGCATCGCCCCAACAGCAGCAGTCCCAACTGCAGCCCCCGCTCCCCACGACCTCGCAGTCGCCAGCGACTGCAGTTCCGCCGGACAAGCCGCTCTACTACGCCATGGCTAACGGCGTGCCACTCCTTGTGCAGCCGGCGACGACAACAAGCGGGATGGCGATGGCCTACTCGAATGGCCAAACGCACCCTCAAGGCGGTAATGGCGCAGTGCCATACCCCACCGTGCCCCAGCAGCCGGTGCCCTTGATGCGGCCCGGCCAAGCTATGATAAGCATGACTGGCGTCGATAAGCGACAGGTGGCGCAGGGAACGGCGCAGCTGGGCACCTTGTGGGACGGCCAATACCGCGTTTTCCCCAACGGAGTCGACATTCTTGCTGGCTCGTTCGTCAGTGGTCGCACACCAGCGAACAAAAACGGCAGTTTCGACAACTTGTTCCATCCTAACACCAGCTTCTCATAATAATAGAGGCAAGGCGCCGAGCGGCTGCTTTCTCTGACTCGTCTTCCCCTTCCTCTACTCCTCTCTGCATGCATGGGTGAAGAGGGACGTGTCTTTTGGGTTCGTCTAACACCCCCAGCGAAGCGGCTCTCTCGCTCTCAGCAGAAGCACTTGTGTGCGTTGGTGTTGTGCGTGTCGAGCGTGCAGGAGAGGTTACGGTCTTTTCGTGCGGATCTGCTTCCTTGTCTGTTCTCCCACTCCCCTTCGCCTCCTGTTGTGGTTCCGCTGCTTCACTCTTCTCATTTTTCAACTGGGCGCTCTTCGCACCCCCCCTCTCCCCTCTTCCCCTCATCTTCCTCCCTTCCTCCCTCCGTAAGTTCCCCTCCCCCCCCCACACACACACACAAAGAAAAAAGAAAATAAGGAAATATAGCCTGTTCCGCCCCCCTCCCTCCCTCTTCTGGGCCCCTTTTAGCTGTCCCCCCCCTCTGCTCCGCTGCCGACGTGAAGAGGTGCGCTTGGCTGCGCATACATAAACATGCGCGCAATCACAACAAAAAAGCGAAGACATGGCGGATAGAAAGCAGAGAGTTGGGGAGGGATGGGGCTCGTGTGTGAGCGGGTGTGGGCGAGAGGTAAGGGGTGTGTAATCCACGAGCGGCTTATGCGGGCGGCACTGTAGACAGTTTGGCCCCCCTCCCCTCTGTCCCACGCCTCACCCCTCTTTTCCTCTGTGCTGTGTGCGTTCACGGCGCGCTTGCTTCCCCTCTCTTTTTTTCTCTTGCCGTATGACTACCCCCTCCCCCCACCCCTCCCTTTCTTGTTGTGCAAGTCGTTTCCTCTTTTCCCATGAATAACACGCGGACGCCCGCTTGTTTCTCTGCCACTTCACAATGGACATTTTTTCGACTTGGCTCGTCGGTGCTGTCGAGCTCTTTTTCTAAGTTGGTTTGTTCGTCTGCTCGCGTTGCGCCGCCGCCTCCCTTTCCGTCGTTCACGTCTGCTTCTGTGTATGTGCCTGTACGCGGGCACGTGTGTGCGAGTGCGCCGCTTCGCACGCATATATATGATTAGAGATACACATCCACGCGCTTGTGTGTATGTGCGGCCCTCCTGTCTTTCATATGAGTTGGTGCGGCGAACACACAGCTGTTGTGCTGTGTCCCAGACTTCAGTGCCACGCCCGAATTGGGGATTCTCTGCCAGTCCACCCGCCCCCACACCTCTTCATCTCCCTCTCCCCCTCTGTGTGTCTCTGTGTGCGTGTGCGTGTGCGCGCGCACGCGTGTGCTTTCGCACGATTGCACTAACAAATGCCCTCACCACCACCACCCCCTTTGCTTGCTATTTCACTCCTACCCCTCCATCCCTCTCTCCCGGATATTGCCGACGCATTTTTATCTTCACCGCACGATCCTACTCCCTCCCTCCCCCTCTTTTTCCCCCTCCTGTTTTACGAGGGTGCGTGTACACATAGGCATGCGCATAGCTGCCTGATATTTTGGTGGATGCCACTTCTGATCCTCTACGTCGGTGCCTTTATCGTCGATGATGGCATCGTTCGTATAACCTGCTTGTTTTGTGTTACCTACGCATCTCCCTGTATCTGTAAAAAGGGCTTCTGTTAACTTCAGGATGGGCCTGCCGGACGTCGAACTGCGGCCATAGCTACAACTTTGACGAAAGAAAAGCAGACAAGCACATATATACACGCAAGGCAATGACGAGAAGGGCAGCAGCAGCAGCAGCATTCTTTTATCAAACTTTTCGTCCCCTTCGGACATGGCTTAACGCTGACTTGGCTCGTATTTTTTTTGTTTTCGTCCTCTTCTTTTTTTTCTCTCCCCCCTCGCCACGTACTTTTTTCTTTTCGCTGCTGCTGCCGCTGCTGCCTTTATTGTTCTTGAGAGTGTCCTCATAATGTGTGTGTGTGTGTGCAAGAGAGAGTAAGTGTTTGCCAATGTCTGCAAGATAATGAACATCCCCAAAAGTTTGTTTTTATATGAACGCATCAGGGGAGGAAGCCGTGAGATCAAACACACAAAGGCCCTTCCCCGCCACCCGTCGGCCGCACCTGCTCGCATCCACAACGCCAACAGACATGGATACATATGTATATATGAAGATAAATATTTACTTACATATAGAATATGTGGGCATTTACACACATATATCGCGAAAGATGAAGCGAATAACCTCATCATCGACGCCTTTTTTCTCCTCCCGTTTCTATTCCCCGGCGCGTATGGTACTCAGATGATGTGTGTGCTTTTTTTCCTTTCCCTCGCTTCCCCTCCCCCTCCACCCTCTCCCTGTCCTTGTGCCCCACCACCACCACCACCCCCCGTCGCTCGCTTCGTCATGTCCCCTTTCGGCTGTGCGCTTCTTTTTCGCTGTTGCCTCTTTGCTCCTCTTCCCGCCGAGTCCTCTCCCTTCCCCCACGGATGCCGCGCACCTCAGGGGCGTGCTGTATCAGCCTCTAAGAAGCACAATGTGGGGAAGTCCAGCGAGTCGCGCAGACGGGCCTCGGGTGCGGCTTCGGGCTCTCTCGTGTCGGCGGGCCGGCCTGCGGTGGTGTTGTGAAGGAGAGACCTGCGGCTGTGATCGCTTTTGGCCCACCGTACGCCGAATCGTTTCGAGGGGCCCTTGAAGTTTGACGCGCCCACTCCCCTCAAAGGCGATCGGATGGAGGCGGCAGAGGGCACCACCCGCCCACCCCTGCACCCACAAGCTCAGCGCGGCGTCTCCTTTGATGAGGAATATGCAGGCGAGTCGCCTAAACACGCCCTCCGTCTCATCGTTGGAGGGGGGAAGAAGGCACAGTGAGCCGTCCCCCGACCAGTGCCCCCGTCCTGATGGCAGGTCTGAATGTGCGCTATCGCAAGCGCTGCGCGCACGCATTATCAGCGTCACCTGGCATGGCGTATCGCATCCAGGCAAAGCACGCAGAGGTCAGCAGAGGAAGGGCCCGTGAAGTGCATGGCCTGCCTGACGTGCAGGCCACTCGCGTCACAGACGACCCGGGCGTACCTGAAGGGGGCACAGCAGAGGTGTGGGGTTAACTGTTCTTGGCGTGTGTGCGTATACTGTTATATATATATATTATTGCTTTCGTGTGCCTGGACGAGTGGTGCGTAGGCGAAGTGGAAAAACAAGCTAAAAGGGGCCTTTTACGTGGGTGTCGTTGGCATGCCTCTCGGTTATCTCGATCATGTGCGTGTGTGCTCAATGTAATGCTCTCTCTTCCCCGCCACCACAACCTCTTCCCTGCACTCTTTTTTTTTCGATGACCCTTTTTTTATCGAGTACTCTTCCTTTTCGTTTTACTTTGCTTTTTCGTTTCTTTTTCGCTTGCCTCTCTACGCGTTCTTTCCTTCTCCTTGCGCCGACCACTCCGTATAATTTTTCCCTTCGGTGTGGCCAGCTCCTCGCTAGCTTAACAATTCGTACCCGATGGCTGTATCCTTCCCCTTCCCCTCTTCTTTTGTATCCTCCGTTTTCTCCCCAATGCCGCGAAGCAGCCGGAAGGGAAATGGAAGAAGAAGGAAAAAATGGAAGCGCGCTCACCAAAAAAAAAGAAATAATAAATGCCCAGCGTGAGAAGAAAACAACGAGACGGAAAAAAACAAAAGAGCTGAAAACGAAGGCAATGCTTCTGACAAGGACGATGGCAGCGGACCGCTGCATGTTTCTGCTTCTATGCCGGCTCTCTCCGTCACCTTTCCGTCCCTCTTTTGGCTTTTTCCCCGTTGACCCGTTTACTCCTCTCTCTATCTATCTATCTCTATCTCCGTTTTTTTCCACTTCGCCCATCGCATCTCTTTGACTGCCATTAACGGTTGTGTGCTTCTTTTATTTTCGTATTTGGGCTCTTTTTATTTTCGATCTGCCTCCCCCTCCCCCTCCCTCCCTCTTCCTCTCTCTCCGTATGTTCGGTTGCTGCTGTTGTCGTCTTTGGGGTGTCTTTATATTTATATACATATATATGTATGTTCCTCCTGTGTGTTTGCTTACGATTTCACAGCCGTGCGTCGCATTGGCCTTCTTCATGATGACGGAACGCGCACACATCGAATGCACACGTGTAGGGATGGCTGGATGGGTGTCTCCATTCCTCCCTCCCCACCCCCTGCCTCTCTCTCTCTTCGGTGTGTTACGCATAGAAGAGGTTTGAGAGAGGAAACAGAAGTATAGGATGGGAAACGGCCGCCGATGTCGCATGGGCGCTCACTTCGCGCATGTTGTGCGAGAGGATGGCCACGCAGTAGCCATGTGCGTATGCCGGCAAATGTACCTCTGCAAGCAATTCCTCCTCCCCACCACCACCACCCTACACCCCTACATCCCTCCTGCGCCCTTGCCCAGTTGCCCCGATCGATAAAGTTAGGCAATACCCTCTTATCTTTCCTCATTGCAGGCGACACCTTTCTTGCATCTCTATTCGCGCTCCCACCCTCCCCCCTCTCCCCCATACCACCCTGCAAACGGCAGGTCGTACGACTACTCCAAAGACGAAACGCGCCAGCCACAAAATACGTGCGAGCTCTCACCTGTAAAGAGGAGGAGGAAGCGTCTTCTGCTCGCCCTCTTGCGTCAAAAGCTACGCCACCGACATCGCTCTCACACGCGAGCAAACACGCGCACGCGCGCACTCATCACGGGCCGTCTTACCACGCCGTCGCTGCATCTCTCATTTGTTATCCCTCCATCGAGTACTCACCTCTCACCCTGAGGCTCTCCTCCTCCCCCTCCCCCCAACCTTTCCGTGGGGCACACCATCAGTCGTTGTACAGCCTCTCTCTCTCTTGTGCGTGCGCATCTTCTTATCTCAGCCTCATACACGCAAGCCCTCTCGCATTGCCGTACACATACGTTTCTTTTTCTTTTCGTGTGTGTGTGCGTGTGTGGACAGTCCACGCTAACGGAAATCCCTCGCATTCGCAGTGCAAAGCACACACACATATATATATATAGCGCGACTGGGAACTCTTGCGGTGCGAACACGCGACCCGTAGAGGCGAGGCGCGCCAACCTCCCCAGACAGCGGTGGTCATGCGAAGTGTGCAAGCCTGAACGTATCCCGACGGAGCGCAAGGGAAAACTGGAGTGCACGGCGAGCATCCAATCAAAAAGGAGTAAAAGCAAGAGAGTGATAGAGAGAGAAGAGGCACGGAAGAAGCCGCAGCTTCTGACAGGCACACGCCGGTCCCCTCCTGTAGCTCACTCTGGCTTTGTTTCCACACATCGCAACGCACACACTCCTTCCCCCACCCCCTCTCCTCCCTTTCTTGTGCACGTGCTCTCCCACAGCCTGCTGAGCCCTCTCACCACCTCACGCGGCTTACCTGCTCTTCCCTTCCCCGGCCCCACCCTCCCCCTTTATCACCTCATCTCAGCCTCGCCGCATCTCCAGCCTTAGTTTTACCTCTGTCTCTTTTCTCTGTTGTTAAGCTTTGTACCTCTTGGTATATCCAACTCGCCTTCTCACCTCTGCTCTGCCTGTGTTCTCATCACAGGGAGCGCGAGAGACAACCACACACGCACGCACACACGAACTTATATATATATATCGATCCAGCTGCTGTGCGCGCGGCAAAGTGGGCCTGTATTGATGTTCTTTTCAGCTGTTCACCGCCCCCTCCTCCCCTCCCTCCCTCTCCATCCCGCCGTCTCCTCTGCCTTCCTTCCTCTTTCTCCCTCAGTCCTTTGCCACACGAACGTCTTTGCTGAGCTACACAAATTTTTTTATCCCCGCCTTTCCGCAAGCAAAGGCAAGAGCACACACGCAGGCACCTGAGGCATCTGTGAGCGAGTTGGTGAGCGCTCCTTTATGTATGTGCGGTGTTGTTGTCTCTGCACCGTCTCTCCCGTTACATTTCTCTTGGCCACCATCTCCTGAAGCAGCTTCGCTTCTTATTTTTATCTGTTCGTGGGATCGCTGACTTTCTTCTTCGTCTGCTTTGAGTGTCGTCTTCGTGATTTCAGTAAATTTTTTGTCTGAATTTCGGTTTGGCGCTGCCGTGTCGTGTCGTCTCTCTCTCTCACTCTCACACTCACAAATCATTTCTCTTCTGGCTGGTGTTTGTGGGGCGCCTCACTTATCTCTCTCTGTATGTGTGCGTGCGTGTGTCGCCTCTGATTCATCCTTTGAAACGTTTCTCTCTCTCTCAGTTTTTTATTTACCGCTTTACTTGTTGTGTTTGCTTCTTTTTGGGGGGGGAGCTGCGCGAGTGTGTAGGCCGTCGACGGCGAACCTCCATCGCCCTTCATCTTCCTTTGCACTCTCTGTTTCACACTCCCCTCCCCCACACTCCCCTCTCTTTTACGTGCCTCTGAAGGTGAGGGCATCTGTGTCCGCCATTATCTGTGCGCGTCTTCGTGCTAGTGCCCTCAGCTTTGTTCTTTTCTTTCCACCACCACCACCATCACCTCTCTCACTGCCCCTCTCCCCCGTGGAAGTTGTCGCTGTCGCCATTCTTTGCTGTGGCCATCGGTCACCGGTCTTCATCAGGGATTATATATAAATTTACACATATATATATATGTGCGTGTGTGTGTCTCTCTCTCGGCGCCGCTGATCTTCCCGCACCTCCTTTATTCAGAACGTGCCGCGTGCGCCATCCCTACACTCACGCGCGCGCACTTGCAAGCCCCCTTCCCCTAAGCGTCCCTCTTTCCTCATTCCTTTGGACTTGTCCCCCCTGGAGGGCTCTGTATGCGCGCACACCTCTGAGACAGGAATACACGTTGGCATGCCTTTTGGCTTTTCCCCATTTTGTCCACCCTCACCGCCCCGCTCCCCCTTTCCGTTCCGCGACTGACGTATTCGGCCTCTGCTGTTGCTGTTATTGGCTTCTCGCCGCCTTTTACCAGTCGTTTGGTTTCCTTTGTGTCGCACCGTTTCGCTGGGTGACTGGCTGACCTGCCTCTTCCCCCTCCGCGGTGCTATCCAAGCGATAGATCTGCAGTGAGAGGCGCATGCAGCGATGACAGCAACGAGAGGGGGGCCACCCATCAGCTTATACACACACACACAAGCACGTAGGTGACGAAGAACACATAATCAAAAATCATTGTCGGCCCCTGCTCGTCTCTTCCTCACTTTACTGGCGCCCACATACGCTAAGAGGGCAGGAGAAGGAAAGAGAGTGAGTGAGTGAAGTGCTCCTCCTGGTCTCTCTCTGTTGAAGGCGGACTCCTTTGTGTTTTTGCTTTTACCCCGACCTCATTTGCTCGTTATTTTTCCTCGTCACTCTCGCTGTGCGGCCCCTACCCCGCCCCCTACCTCCCTTCCTCCCCGCAGTGGGTGTACACCTCGGCCACCACCACCACCACCCTTCCTGCACAAGCGCGCTATCACACGGGCTTACGCACGTCATCGCAATATATATATATATTTTTTTTCCTTCCCCCTGCGTCGGTGTCTGCCCTATTCGCTCTTGTCTTCTTCATCTCTGCCGTTTGTATTTCGCCCATTTCCTCGCCTATTCTCTCTCTGTTTGGCGTGCCTTGCGGGGTTGCTTGTGGGCATTGACGGTCCCTTCAAGCGCTCAGGAAGTCAACACCCAACGTCATCCCCCAACGGTAAAGAAGTGCAACGCCGACTTTGCCGCGCCTCGCACATCGCTACACGCACACCACCCCAACTCCTCCTCCTCCTTGGGCACTTTCCCTGCAAGGCAGACCAGAGAAGCCGTCCTTTTTCTTTTTCGGTGCTGCTGTTTCCGCTCCAGTGGCACCGTCATCAAAAGTGCCAAAACCGTTTCAGTGCATCGACCATTCGAGGGCCGGCGCGGGTGAGAGAGCTGAGAACAAAAAGAGGTGGAGAGAAGGTGAGCACAACGTCACAGGTGGGAAGCTCGGCATCCCTCCCATTTTCTCCGCGCTCTCTGGGGCCATCTCCCTACTGGTTTTTTTTTTGCTAGGGCTGCTCTGAGTTGCGGTGTGTGCGCGCATCTAAGCCTTTTTCAAGGAGAAGCAACATGTCGGACGTTTCTTCTTCGAGCAGCAGCAGCAGCGATGACGACATCTTCACGCGTCGAGTTGAGCTTCAGCAACAGCAGCAGTGCAGTGTGCGATTCTCATCTTCTGGCGCCACAGCTTCTGGGTCTTCTGCCGCTGATGATGAGGTGGCATATGTAAGGAAGAGCGGGCCATCTCGCACGGTCGCCACGACAGGGGCGCATTCGCCGCTACCTACTGCCGAGACGGCGGTGCTATCGGAGAGGTTCTCCGCCGCGCCACTCCTGCCAAGCCCTTGTTCGGCGTCTGCAGCGAAGATGACCCCTGGTGAGCTCCTCGAGCAGCAGCGCGGCCATCCGTCTTCGATCTCCACCTGTGGGTCCCCCTTGGAGGGCCAACCACCCCGTCGCTCGTCGAGTCAGAAACAGCGCGCCTCATGGCACTCAGTGAACACCGGTGACTTGGGAGCTGTACCGCCAGCACTAACTTCCTCGAACATGCTGTCGGCGTCCCCCGGCGCGGGCTCAGGTGGACTTCATCGAAACCGCTCTCGCCGCCGATATCCACAGGGTAAGGCCGCCGCCTCTTCGCGCGCGGTGTCGCAATTCTCGGCGTCGTCGAGGGCCAGCAATGTCAACGCTCGATTGCTGAGTGACGAGGCTTACCTCGATATGTTCCACATCCCAGCCCTCATCGCTCAGCTTTCGCTGTCGCTCATGGCAGCAAAGCCGATTGACCCGCGCGCTTTCGCTCGTGACTGGCTGGCTGACCGCTTAGTCAGCGAAGAAGACGAAGATGATGAGAACACCATCGGCGAGGGCGGTAGCATGGAAAGTGGCAGCGGCGTTCTCGAGGTCGCAAGTCAAGCGCTGCAGAGCGACACACCCGTCTTGACACGTTCCACAGAACTACCTAGCAGCGCCAGCGTTGCCTTTCTGGACAGCGGCCGAGCAATGGGCAGCTCGGTGAGTGGCAGAGGCGCCACAAGGTCACGTTCCGCGGAGGCCTCATGGCGCCAGCATCGCTCGGAGCGGTATTCGCACCAACGGTGCCGGACCGACATATCCGGTGATGAAGAAGGTAGCGTAAAGGCAGCGTCGGCAGCCGCCGTCCATGGCCAAGAGAACAAAGCTGACACAGTCATCGGTCGGGCTGCGTCTGTGGGGCGCGCGTCCCGCAGTACCCTGTCACTGCGTCTCTCTCGGCCCTCAAGCAGCACCTACAGCCAGCAAGTCCCACGAAAGCAGAACGCTGTGGATAGGCAAGAGCAGCGGAAAGCTCGGAAGAGCATTTCGGCTCTGGCGCCCTCGCAGCAATGTGGCACCCGTCGCATTGGCAATGTTGCGCGATCGCGGAAGCACAAAGCATTGGCGCCGAGGCGCGGCGCAAACGTGAGCGCCAGTGGCAGCTCGTCTCGCTATGGGTCGCTGCTGACCGCGCTGGCCCCGCGCCCCGCAGAGGCCAGTGAGCACAGCGACGCTAGAGCATCTCGGCGTACCTCGAGCAGATCGCGGCAGAGAAACGAAGAGAGAAAACGAACAGCCATGGCTGCGCCGCGAAGCCTTCCTCCTACCCCCGAGGCCTCCTCCCCCTCATCGTCGTCTTCCCGCAGCACCCTTGATACTCCTGGAAGCGATGGCGTAGAGTGGGCACCGGTGGAGCTGCGATCGCGCCGAACAACGATCGCCGGCTCCTCGTCCTCTGTCGACGTTGATCCTTCGTCGTCTCCTGCTAAGCAGCCCATGGAGGGCGAGTCCAGCATCTCGACGGAGACGCCTCCAGCGCCGCATAAGACAACCCGCGGCGGGCAAGAGATTTGCACGAGCGTGGCCAGTGCACGCATCGCCGAGGCTGCCGTAGCACCCGTTCCGGCTTCGGTGCTAGCAGATCCAGCGGGCCTTCTCAAGAGCAACAGCTACGCCGGTGATCGCCAGACCGGTGGTGAAGGGGCTTTCGCGAGCCCGCTGCAGCGCGACTTTACACCCTTGCCCTCGGAGGCGAGCGACTCCACGATCACCTCCTCCGCGGGACTCCTTGGCGGCAACGCCCATGCACACCCCATCCCTGCTGTACAGCAGCAAAGGCGTGATGAGAACAGGCTTGCGGTGGTGACGGCCGATGCGGCGGGGCAGGTGCACAATGAAGCTCGCCACGCCAGCGGCGGAAGCCCTCGGCCTGTGGCTGTTGGCTCCCCGACTAGTTGCTCAGAAGACTCGGCGGCGAAGCGTGGCGCAGTCGAGGAGGAGCTGGCGAGCAACGACCGCAACGCAGATGAGGTCCGAGAGGCGGACCGTCACAGCAGTAGCACCATAGCCGGGAAATCCGAGCCCGCGAAGGGTGTGACCGGCGAAGAAGAGGAGGAGACAGCAGACGGCGTGGCAGCAGCAGTGGAGGGGGACAGCGATCCGGGCGACGGCGGCGACGTCGGCTTTGCCATGTTCGCTCCCATCCTTGGTGTGGACGCGACAACGAACGAGGTAATTGACTACCGCGAAGCCGGGGCGGCACCGTCATCGCCGTCTGCGCTTTCCGCACCTACCGGTGGGGCTGGCGTACTTCAGCCCTCCGCCGCCGCCAGCGTAGGTGGGGGCGGGGGAGGGGGTGGGCATCTGGCGCAGACCCACGCCTCGATAGCTGTCGCATCACCGTCAGGCCTTCCTCCGTATACGATGCGGCCCCTGTCCTCTACCTTCAACGTCTTGCCCACGCCAATGCTCTCGGACTTCGTGGGTGCTGGGGGGCTGACCAACACGAGTTTTGGCCGTCGAGGTGTGCCCAACAGCAGCTTCGGTCGGCGTCCTGCATACATGGCCAGCGCAGCGGGTCGCTACGCGGACCCAGCAGCTGGCACCACTACGGGAGGCTCGTCACCACCGTCGCCGTTCATCACACCGCACGCGCCGATTGATCTGCCCATGCGGGTTGGTGATGGTGATGTCGCAGACGGAGAGGCCGTGGCAAGTCTGCAGCTGGTTGGCTTCCCAAAGTTGAATGCGAACTTGACAGCAGGTCTCATTGGATCGGGCGCTGGTGTTCGAACAAGCGGCTCTGCTTTTGTTGTTCGAGAATCCACGCCCATGTCGGAGCGTAAGACAGTGCAGGATAACGATGCCACGGATGCCAAGGCCGTGGCGCCGTCGGCGTTCTGTCAGGCTGCAGGGCTGCACGGCAGCACCGACAGCGCGCGAAACGAGGCACTCCTTCCCGCCAAAGACACCATGGGCCCGGCAGCGGCGTTGGCCTCGGCCCCCTCGCCCCTCTCTGCTGCGATGAAGTTGGAGTCGGCGCGTCGACTCGGCAAACTGCTGGACCAGCTGCCAGCCGCCAAGTACGCCGCGGCTATTGTGTTTCTGGAGGGCCTGCTGAGCAGCAGCGGTGGCAGCAGCGACGCGGCAGGGACACCGGAGAGCGCATCGATCAGCGTAATGGCCACGATCGGTGACGCATCGAACCGCAGTCGCGGGCTCTTGAACATGACGAGCACAGTAACGGACACGACGCTTGGTGGTCTGGGCTTGTCGGATGACGGGTCGTCGCCGCTGGTTGGGCTGCATACCGCCGGGCGGCCGTGGTCGATGACTTTAGGGCACGAACGTAGTCCGACGGGCCGGGTGCCGAGCTTCGCACATCTTGTCACCAGTGGGAGTGGCCAGGCACCAGCTGTGGCAACAAATGGCATCAACGAGGACGGCGCGGGTGTGGGCGGTGGGCTGAGCCGAGTGCCGGAGGATGGGCAGTGGAAGTCTGTATCTAAAGCCGGGTCTGCTTCCGTGGAGGCGTTGGTGCGGGATGCACTCAGTCAAAGCGTTCTCCGCTCACTCCCACCGACGCACGAGGAGGTAGCTGGCAGCGGGCCGTCACTTTCCTCGCGCGCTGATGTCACAGGGTGGGCCGCCTACGACAGCACCAGCGGTGGCATGCTTCGGGCGCCCTCTTCCACACGCCTAGAGAGCACACATGGTGAACGATTCACAAACACCGTGACATGCACCGCACGCGTCGGCTCGTTGCAGGCGAGCTCGCCCCTTTTGGGTGTCCATGGCGGAGGCAGTGACAGTTTTCTTCCACATGTGCCCCCATCGCACTCACAGAAGAGCAACTTCTCCTTCTATAAGCAGTCGTCCGGCACCGATCTGTCGGACCTACGCCGTCAGCCCTCCTTACCACACCCACCCGACAGCGACGCGCCCGCTGCCGTATTGCACCAGAGGCAGCCGCAGCAGGAGCAACAGTCGATAGCTAGCGAAGCAACACAGCACCACAGCCACAGCGACGGCACCACTATACCACTACTCCCGCTCAGCAGACCAGTGTCTCCGTCCTCTGTAAGTGACAGGAACCTGGCCTCAATGGCGGCCTTTGTGCACGGGCGACGAATCACCGACACAGCTGCACCATCAGACCTTGCCGCAACTCCGAGGACCGATACCGGTGAGCTTGCGGCACCAATGCACAGCACGGCACGTCCTGCCACGGCGGCTGATGTTCTGGAGGGCAACAGCAGCGAAGAGAACAACGAGAAGCTCACGTCCTCCCACCAGGGCCTCACCGCTCATATGGGGAGCCGAACCACCGCCAAACGATTCCGAGCCACAGATGCGGCTGCTGTGACCACAGAGTCGAGCATGACCGTCTCACCGGAGGCGCCAAAATGCATGCACCGACAGCGAGGAAACGAGGACAGTAGTGCGTTGCCGCCGGTGAAGAAGCGCGGCACCAACTACGATGGCGTCGAGAGCACAAGCATCGATGCCCACCACTGTCCCCTTCAACTACGCGGCGTCGATCCTCAGCCGACTCTCCTGCTCGACGCGGCTGATCATCCGATTGACCTGCACGTGCAGCCGGTGAAGTCGGCGTTGTTGCTGTCATCCAGCACGCCTTCCGGCTCACCGCCGCTTGAGGAGTTGCTACTGCCCGTCTCCACCGAGTTGGCCGCCAATTCAGGCGGCGAGGGCGCTGGTAGTCAAGGCGCTGACGGATATTCGCGCGATTGTCAAAGGAGGCAGCGCTCTCACTCACTGCCCGCGTCCAATGTCAGCGCCACCAGCGCCTCAAGACATCCTCTGGATACCTTTGAATGCCCACAAGCCTCTGACTCAGATCTGAAGGCAAACACTCGAGTGGGACCACGGCGCCAAGGACTGGGGAGTAGCGTCGCCAACACCTTGGCTGCCCCCGCAGAGGAGTGCAGTGAGGTGGTGAGGTGGGGAAGCAACGCGTCAGACTCGCCGTCACTGCCTCTGCCCCCGCAGCATCCGCGCTGCGCCCAAGAGGAATCAGAGTTCGAGGATGTCGATCTCGGCGCTACTTTGCGAATGGCGGTGGTTCTCGCTGCTGCCGCTGGCACGCAGCCGGCGCCAGCGCTGTATAGGACAGAGATGAACGAGGAAGGCTGCATGAGCGGGCACGCCATCAGCAACGGCATCGCGGACAAGGCTGCCGACCTGGCTCTCGTCTCAGGGAGTAGCATTGAGGCAACTGCGCCCCTCGCCAGCGCGCATGCCACCGAGGAGTGCAGCAGCCCTCCGCCACCGAACGAGTCATACGTCGGCGACCCCTTGGCAGCCAACGCGCGACAAAACACTGCTGCGGTGGATGGCCACAATGACTGCACATTGCAGGGCGTGGTGCAAGGCAGCGGTGCTGACATCGATCACGCCTCGCTTCCGTCGCCGCATACCGCGTCATGGCCCCATACACACAGCGGCCCCGCCACCTGCAGCGCCGAGGTGTCTCTGGGGGCCGTGTCCACAACATCGCCAGCGATCGCAGCGGTAGGGGTGACTACGGTCGGGGCTTTTTTGGACACACCTCTAACAGCGATGGGGCCCCCTTCCACCCTCGAGGCCTCAACGCGGTCGGCGCCGCGCTTGCTGCCGCCGCTGGTCACCTCATCCGTCGCGGTTGCCATGAACTCGTTTTTTTCGCGAGAGGACAAGGTCGCACCGGAGGAACTGGAGGCGGTTCGAGAGGTCGTGGCGCACTACGATGCCTTCGCCGCCTTGGATGAGACGCAGCTGGAGGCACTCGTGCGCACGATGACGCGGACGGAGCTGCAGCGCGGTGCCACCGTGGTGTGCGAGGGCGACAGCACACTAGGGCAGCTGCTTCTCATCGTCTCCGGGAAGGTGGCGATCTCGCGTAAAGGAGTAGTAACCCGCACACTGGCACGTGGGCAGTTCTACGGCGAAATGGAGATGTCGTACCACGTGGAGCGCAGCCGCGTCACCTTGACAGCCGCGACACCCACCGTGGTACTCTACGCACTCCAAAAAGTGGACTATCAGAAGCTCGTCATCCATGAAAAGGACGCTCGCAGGTATATGTTCCTTCAGTACGTCAACGAATGTGTCCTTTTCAAAGGACTGTCCCCGCACATCAAGATGCGGCTGGCCGACTCCTTCCGCGTGTGTCGACTGCGCCAAGGTGCCAAGCTGACGGAGCAAAGCGCACCGGTGGAGTGGATGTACCTGCTCATGTCTGGCAGTGTGTGCATGGCTTACCGGGCCCCGTCCTGCATCAGTGGCGAGACAAGTGATCTACTGGTGTCAAAGCGCTCTGCGGCGTCGCAGGAGGATGTGCGCCACATGACCGCCACCTCGTATTCGTTTTCCCATTTGGCCGGCTCGACATTCAGCGAGGGGCTCATGTCTAGCGTCGCCTCGGCCGCGGCGGCTTCGACTGTCGCCGGGACTTCCGTGACACGATGCGGGACCGCGCCCAACGGCAATAACGTCTCCCGGTCATCCTCGCTGACGCCGCTGGCTGTCACTCTCCAGATACCGTCTGCAACGGTCCTGTTGTCCCCAGCGGCAGCGGCGAGCTCGACAACAAGTGCTCCGCAGCCGGAGTCCGCGGGAGAAGGCGCCCCATTCTTGGACGAGGCCTCCAAAGGCAGCCCCCTGATGAGCTTGCTGTCCCCTTCACCTGGCGCCAGTGCCGCTATGCAGCGCCCGCCACAGCTGCTGCAGCCACCCGCGGCAAAGCGTCCTTACGGGAGTAGCCAGGGCAGGAGTGGAGATCACCTCGAAGAGCCGGGCGTGGCTGACGGGCCGCCGCAGTCCCTCAGTCTGTACACTCGCAGAAGGAGACGGAAAGGGCAGCACGATTGCAGCGCGTCAAGCTGGCAAGGCTCCCCTCTGCCCTTCACATCGTCAGTAGGCTCGCTTGATGCCCATGGAAACCAGCCGCCCTCGCCACTGGTCGTGCCAGCCTCTCTGCAACAGTCGGCGAACACATTGCTCGACAACACCATCCATGCCAATGCCGCGAGCACGCCGACGACCTGCCTCTTGAGCGCAGCAGTGACACGCGCAGGGGCAGTGGGCGGCAACGACGCGATAGCAAGTGGCGGCAACAACAGCAATACTATTAGCAGCGGTAACGCAGTCGTGCTCGTGGTGGAGCGCTCAAAGGGGCAGCTGGTCGGCGAGACAGAATTCATGTTCAAATGTAAGGGCCTCTTCACTGCCGTCGCCACGGCACCCGTGCAGGCAGCGCGCATCAGTCGTCTACACTTTGAGGCGATCATGAACCGCTCCGTGGTTGAGGAGATGAAGCGGAGCATGTTGCTCAACCCCGACTACTACTTCTTTGAGCTCACTGTGCCCGAGGAGTTGAAGGAGGATATGCGGCGCATGCTGTTTCGACTGAACGTCGGCCCGGCGGCACGCCGGCGTCACCGGCTCTCACAGAAGCAGCTGCCTCGACACTCGGTGACAGATGCGGATGGTGCGATGCCGGGCCCACGAACCCGCGGCGGCGCCGTCGGAGAGAACAGAGAGAGCAAAGGCGTCGGACGGCCGCTCGGGCACCACACAGCTTTGTCACGCCGTATTTCGCGGGGGCATTATCAGACCCCCCTCATGGGCAGCATCAACGGTGGGGCGGGCGGCTCTAGCAACGGCCCAAACGCGGCGATCTATGGTAGCGGCAGCACCACTCCTAGAACATTACCGCCGGCTTCCATAGCGCGCGCCCACAACAGTGGACGCGAACATGACGATAGTCGCCACTCGCAGACAGGGAGCGGGTGG
This sequence comes from Leishmania martiniquensis, assembly GCF_017916325.1. NCBI lineage: Eukaryota > Euglenozoa > Kinetoplastea > Trypanosomatida > Trypanosomatidae > Leishmania > Leishmania martiniquensis. The sequence continues at coordinate 295,500 of NC_090155.1, forward strand.
CTGCACCCTGGTCACTGTCGCTTCCGCACGACGCCTCGGGAGCCTAACCCAACGATGGCTCGCCCGTCGGCGGAAAAAGTGATCGTCGGCAGCAATGACGCAACCGGCATGGAGCCCTCCACATCCCGCTATCTAGCAGCGCCAACTGTGTCTGAAGGGCCCTCCTTCGCCGCTGAAGTCGCCGCCAAGAGTGCCGGAGAAGATGCATCGTCCCTCACCCCTCTGCCGAGTGCGGCCACGGGCGACGTGGATGGGGCGAGGGATCGAGACAGTAGCAGCGATGGTAGCCGAAACCGTCACTCGCGCGCCACCGCGCGTCACACCACGACTGGCTGGCGTACCAGCTTCACCAAGCACTCATCCACCACCACCAGTCGCCGGCGCCACGTCAGCACGCGTGGAGAGATCGTCTTCTCCGGAAGCCGAAACCTCTACCGCTTCAGTGCTGAGGCGATGAGCATCAATGAAAGTATCATGATTGCCGTCGTGGTGGATGGTACAATCATTCGGTGGAACTCCGTCGCGCAGAGCGTCACCGGATTTGCGCCGTTTGAGGCAATCGGTAAGAGTATTTTCGATTTCATCATCTCCGATGACGGGCGGCAGCACATGCGCGACACCCTCGCCGTCGCCGCGCGCTACGCCGGGAAGTGGGAGCAGTACAGTCTGCACGGCCTGAAAGAGCAGCGCATCTTTCCGTTTCGCCAGAATACAGGCCTTTACCAAGTGGGTCTGGCGCTCTCGGTCATCCCCTCCAACTACGCCAAGACGGCCGAGGTGCTCCTGCTGATCGGCCGGGAGGGAAAGTATCGGGCCGCGAACACGTACGCCGCGGACGTGGCCAAGTGGCTGGAGGGGTCTCTAAAGCCGCAGCTGCGCCAGTTCCAACGCCGCATGGCGCAGATCGAGTCGCATGGCTGGCAGCTGACGGCCGAGGACGCGCTGCAGGTACGTGGCAACCTCGATGCGTGCATGTCCATGGTGGAGCAATTCACGAAGTTCTCGCTCCTCAACATGGAGGTGGTGAGTCAGTCGTGGCGGCCGGTGCGAGTTCCGGCGCTGCTGCGCCGCTTCGCAGTAGAAGCGATGGCGTTTGCGCGGCAGCAGCAGCATGAGTACTACTGCAACATCGACTTGGTGGAGCCCAAGGTGGAGGTGTTCCTGGACGCTCCGCAGGTCCTGGCTGTCTTGCGGCTACTGCTCAGCGACGCGTTGCAGTGCCCCAATGTGGACGACGATGGGAACGTGATCGTTGCACACTCGGAGCTTCGGGTGACGGTCGTAGAGCCACAGGACACAAATCAGGTGCCGCTAAGCATCGGGAGTCCTGCCGGCCGTGTGAGCGGGAGCAGCAGCGGCGTAGGTCGTCCTGTCGGTCTTCTCGCCCCGTCGAGTACGTCATTTACGGTGCCGTCAGAGATCCACTCTGGCAGCCCCACCGCCGACGGGCAGCGAAACATGGCGGCCCCGACGCCCACGCCGGCGAAGACCAGTTACCCGGTCATCTACACGCCTGTCTCCGCTGCGAACTCCAATGACGCCACCCCCCTTGCCCCTGCATCCGCTAGCCCTCTGCCTGAGGCGGCCGCCAAGGTGGATTACTCGCCGTCACGGTCTTTGCCACGCGGCCATCCTCCTCAGCCACACGGCACTCAAACAGCACGCCCCGATCATCGCTACGACTCCCCTCTCATCACCCTCGTGAGCGAAAGCAACCTCGGCAACGGCGGTCACGCACAGGGTGGGGTAGTGGACAGCTCACCGACCACGGTCGCGGCAGGGCCTGCGCCTGGCTCTACGGCGTCGAGCGGAACTGGAGTGCGCGGCTTCACAAGCGCGCCCATCCCCAACACTCTCACCGCCACGCTGCGACGCATCCGCTTCGAGCTTCGCGACGACGGGCCAACCATACCTTGCCTCCAACACCGCGACACAAGGGCAAGCGAGCGCACGCACGGCGACGCGTTGTCAGAGAGCACCTCTGTTGACGATACGGCAGCCGACAAGCCAACCTCGCCCAAGTCGACCTCGCACACTAGCGAGCGAGTCTTTGAGGGCCTCGGTGGCGGGGGCGAGCCAGGCACTGGTCTTGACGTCAGCCGGAAGAGCCTCACATTAACTGCAGCCAGCGCGCGTCGTGGCGCAGAGCTCGAGCAGGTCGAAAAAATACTGGCCGATCTCGGCGGTGTCGTGTATGGCTTCACACGACCCGAGGCCCCTGGCAACGTGGTGCGAGTGGAACTGCCGCTGCTCGTCGTGCCTGGCTCCACCGATGACGGAAGGGATGACGAGAACGGCGGCAGCGGAGGCGGAGCAGCAGCACCGCTGTCCAGCGCCACGCGTACCTTTACCGTGATCGTCGCCGACAACAACCGCCTGCACCAGCAGCAGCTCTGCCGTGTTCTTTGGGCGCGGCAGCACGCGGTCGTACCGGTCACAAGCTTTCGCGAACTGGGGCGCAAGCTGGAAATGAATACCGCCGACATTCTGCTGATCGATCCACTCCACATCGACATCGTGTCAGACGACTACGAGTCGCTCCTGGGCGACGACCCCTTTGACGACATCCGCATCCTCTCTACTCGACTAGCGCTTGTGGTCATGGCGTCTGACTTCAGCGACTGGCGCGTGCAGAAGCTGCTGAAGCGGCATGCTGTTGTGGAGCTACCCAAAGTCGGTTCCGGCGCCCTTGTCCACATTGCGATGCAGGAGGCAGAGCAGCTCGTCACCGAAATGCGGGATGAGGAGGAGCGGCTGGAGCTGATTCGCCGCACCTTCACGAACAGCTCCGCCGAGCGCCACAAGATAGGCAAACGCATCGGCAAAGGCACTTTTGGAGACGTGTTCGAGGTGGAGGACACACTGACAGGCGGCAAGATGGCGATGAAGCGCATGCGGCTGCACGACGGACTGCTGGCCGATGAGGTGGTGCAGGAAATCTTGGCCATGACGACGCTGACGCACGAGAACATCATTCAGTACTTTTACTGCGAGAAGGAGAGCGATACACTGCTACGCCTTTACATGGAGCTGGCTCCCGGAGGCACGCTGCGCGACAAGATTCGGGAGCTGCCAGGGGTGCCGCTACCCTTCGCAGAGATTGTGCACCACCTCTCGTGCATCTGCCACGGCCTTGCGTACGTGCACGAGCAGAGTTACGTGCACGGCGATCTCAAGACGGCGAACCTTCTCCTGGGTACGCGCAACCGCACCAAGATTGGTGACTTTGGTACCGCGAAGCACTTGGCGCCGCATCAGCTCCTCTACACGATGGTCGGAACGCCGCAGTACATGGCGCCAGAGGTGCTTACCGCGGACGTGGAGCAGCGTCTCGGCTATGACTTCAAGGCCGACATTTGGTCGTTGGGCTGCATCGCGCTGGAGATGGCCACTGGCAGCCCGCCGTTCGCACACGTGGAGTGCGCGCAGGGGATGGGGATCATTAAGTATCTCACGGAGCTGACAGAAACTCCAGACTTGTCGCCGCTCTTCTCCGGCAACCCGCTCGTGTACGAATTCGTGAAGAGCTGTCTCGATGTCGACCCGCAAAGCCGCCCGACGGCGCAGGAGCTGTTGCAGTTTGACATATTTGAAGGCGCTGTAGCGAGCCAGCGAGCAGAGCGGCTCGTGCGGCGTGCGGAGATGCTCCACAAGCTGAACAAGTACGCCGCGATGCGCGCCAACGGGGGCCGTGGTAGCATAGAGAAAAATACCGTTGGGGGCAATAATGGCCGGGGTGCGGCGGTACGGAACCGAGGCAACTGCGGCTCCGAGGAGAGCGAGGAAGGAGAGGAGGGGGACGATGGCAACCACAGCAGCCTCTACGACAGCGGCCTTCTCTTCTCCAGTGATGACAGCACCGCTTACGAAGACTACGACGACGACGAAGAGAATGAGGAGCTTAGCGAGCATGAGAGCGTAGAGATTGCGATAGAGGACAACTGTGTGCCGGGAGAGCATTAGGAGCACTAATGGGGCCCAGCAGTAGCCCCGCGCGAAGTGCCCCTCCCCCATCTTCATTTCAGAGGACTCGAAGCACGGTCTGATGGGGAAGCGACAGTGTCCATAACAAAGATGCATGCGGCTGTGTGTATGCACGCACGCGTGTATGTTTGCTTGTGTGTGTGTATGGGTGTTTGGGGGAGAGGGGTTGGGACTGAAAGTTTTGCTGGCGCCGTGCGCCTTTCGTTTTTCTGCTGTGACTTGTCGATAAGCGCCCGCGGCAGGTCACGGGGGGTGAGTGTTGCATCCTGCCATTGCACTATCTGTGTCTGTGCCATGTCATCTGCTGCTGGTACTTTACCCCCTTCCCGCCCCTTGGAGATCGATCTGCTCGGCCGCCCCGTCTCGTTCCTGGCGTCCGCCTTGAAGGCTTCTCCGAATGCTAAGCGACTGTCAATCTTTCATTGTCCGCGTCACCTTCCCATACAGCCGTGGCGGCGAGCAACATTAATGGGCGGCATACACGCATCGGCATCTCAACAATTTCTTCGCGTAGTTGATGATGGAGGCCTCCTTCGCGGCTTCTTTTTTCTTCTCAAACGTTGATGCCGTGGATACTGTTCCCCCCCTCCCTCCACTCTACGTCTCTGCAGGGCATGTGGCTCTATGCAGAGATGTGTATGGCGGAAGAGGAGAAGGCACAGTGTGTAGAAAATGGGCGATGCCGTTCCCATTTTTAACATCGTTATCTTCGCTGGAATGAAAACGCCTCCAATGGCCGGACGGACGGGTAGAGGCGGCAGCGCGTGGCTGAGGCGCGCGCACCAAAGCGGCTGCGGCGAGGACCCTATCTATCCAATCCTACCATCTCCCTCTCTCTGTCGCTCTCAAGGGAGTGCAGATCGGCGTAACACTCATAGAGCGGCGAGCGATGAGGCGCGCTTACGCCTGGCGCATTGAACTCGGTGCTATCCGAACCACAGCGATAGAAGGAGACACGTGCGCGCGCAGAACGCTGACCGGCTCCCCTTCCGTCCTCTCATTCTCTTCCCCCTCCTCTGATTGCGCTGCCCCTCCTGCAACGCGCCCCCCTCCTCCAGTACAATGGCCACGTCTCTTTCTGGCAACCCTCTTTTTTCTGCTTCCGGCTTGGCCGCGCAGTAGACCTCGCCGGCCGTTTCCACGCGCGCCATACCTGCCGGCACACACAAACATACACACACAGACACGCACGCAGACGGGCTCAGCGCTGCCCACGACTGCTGAAAGAATGCTTGGAGAGCGGGAGTTGATTACTTTGGCCTTTGGCAACTACAGCGCTCTCGTGGCCGCGCAGTGGGCAAACGGCACCTCATATTATGACGCCTGCCACAGTACCCTGTATTCTGAGTGCTGCAGCGGGGACGTTCTGGGCGGCGGCGGCGGCACGACCAACGGGCGTGTCCGAGTGCCACGTCTTTTGCTGCTCGACGCCCCCTACGCGAGCGTTTTTGACGACATCGGCGCGTGGGCTCGCAAATACAAAGAGGACGCCGAAATCGACGAAGGCCGTGACCCTGCGTGCAAGCCCTCCACAGCCTCGCCGGCACCCGCGCTGGGCGGAGGGGCCTCATCATCGTCGTCATGCAGAGCACTCCAGGACAGTGCCGCTGAGGAAGAGAGCCGTTGGCTCGCCCGTGTGGCCAGCGCCGTCCGGCGTCGCGTCGTTGAGCAACATGGCCTCAGCCACGACGGTAGCAGCAGCAGCAGCAGCGACAATGAGGACACTTGGGATGCGGAGGCGGTACAGAACGGCGAGGACGAGTACGCGGCTGCGCATCTGCCCGAGGAAGAGCTTGAAGAGAATGCTGAAAAGAACGATGGCCGAAGGCGCGGCGCCGCGGCAAGCCGCCCTCAAGCGCACTGTCCAGCCCGCTTAAGGCGAAGGCTCTTCGATGAGCACAACACCACGGTTCCGTGGTGGCAGTACATTACCACCGGTCTCGCACCGAACAGCGTCACCTCTGTTAAGCCACTCCAGCACACGGACGCAGCCGGTGATCTACCGGCGCTGCACAGCTTCGGCTACGGCCTGGCTTACCTTCGCGATAGAGGCAGGTCAGGCGAGGTGATGGACTTCAGCGACGCGCTGCGTCACCAGCTGGAGGCAGCTGATCAGCTGCAAGGTGTGCAGTGCTTCACCGACGGCGACGGCCTCTTCGGAGGGGCCGCTGCGAACGTGCTCGAGCAGCTGTGGGAGGAAGCGGGCCCCAAGACGCCGATCGTTAACCTCTGTACCTTTGCACGCATGCCGCAGGTCATAACAGATGTGGCCTACCGCGCTGATATCGCGTTCCGCGAGCGCCGCATGGACGAAGCTGCACTGAACCAACTGCTCGCCACCCTGCACCTCTCACGTCACCCATCAGTCGTGTACATCCCGGTGCCCATGTCGGAGTGGGACATCTTTTTCGAAGGCGCCGCAGCCGCCGCGTCGCCCACCGAATCGCCGAAGTGGCTGCGAGATGACCGGGCGACGGCGCAGCTGCTAGCGGCTGTCGTGGACACTGCTCTTTACGGGCTCCGAGACGGTAGCCGTGCCAGTGGAGCCTCGTCGGGCGGCCCGCTGTGCTACATGGACGAGTGGTGCCGCGTGGTGCGACCAGCGCCGTCGCTGCGGGTGGCGGTTGCAATGGGTGCGCTACCACAGCCCGTTTCAGCCGCGTCGGAGCTGTGGGAATTTTTGCAAGCAAACCCACTCCTGCCGGGTGTGCCGCCTCTCGACGAACGCGTCACTCGTGCGAAAGACAGCGCCGAGGCAGACGCCACCTCTGAGAAGACGCGGCTGCAGGCCAGATTCTTTTCGCTGACGCACAGCATGTCGACCTATCCGCCTGCCCACGCTTCTGGTCAAGTACTTGGCCACGCAGTCAGCCTGCGCGGCGCTGGACGCCTACCGGCGACGGTGTACCCGGCGCGTGAGGCCATGCTGCGCTATGGCCTACCTCTTCGCACGTCCACCTATCTGCCGCTCTTGACGGAGGTCAGCTACCCGATCTCCGGCACCTTCCCGATGGAGCTCCTCTTTGCCGACCCCTCTGCTGCGGTGAAGACTCTGCGTAGAGGGAAGGGGGGCGGCGACGGCGATGGTATCGCCTCGCTGCGCAATGCTGTGCAGAGCGTGGATGTCGGGGCCCATGTGCTGAGCACGTATGCCACCGCACCGATGCTGCGCGGTATGAACACGAAGGCGCAAGCGGCACTGCGGTATAAGATGGACCGCTACTGCGACGCCTACGTAATGGAGAGGGATGATTGGCGTGAGGCACTCGAGGAGGGGCTGGCGCTCTTCGATGACTATCACCACGCGCCCCTGTCGAACGCCGAAGACAGCAGCGGCGATGACTACGACGCTTGAGTAACAGATAAAGAGAGAGGGCAAGAGACGAGCCTCAGCACGCTGCTGTGCTGCCCATCGTCGTGCATGTGCCTCGGCAGTGTTTCCGTCATGTCGTCCCCGCGACTTTGAGGCGACTCAGGTAAAGATTATCCCCTAAGTAAGCAATGATGCGAAGAGGAGGAGGACGGGAAGGGAGCAGAGGGGGGGTGCCGCGTGGTGTGAAGAGCGAGGCGTACATCCATATGGAACAAAAGGGGGGGGGGCAGGAAAGAGCTGCCTTCGCTCCCTTTTCGTGTTGTCGTCTCACCCTCATGACCACTAGCCTCTGCCACCTCCCTCCCTCCCCCCTTTGCACCTTCTTTAGGTCGACGCGGTGAGAGGAGAAGAGCACCATCAGGTTCGAAACACACTCCTTATTCGCGCACTGAGTGGGAGGGTATCCTGTGATGGTGCACCCGGTTTTCGCCGTCGAAAGGGAGACAGCGAGAGCGTGGGAAAGAGGCACAGCCAAGTCCGACATCCAGGCAACTGTTGCCTCGCTGTGTGGCAGTGGGCAACCGACTCGGCATGCATGCTTGTTTGCTTGACAAAAGCTACTCACCGATTGTATCTTATGCACCCCAGCCCACCTCGCTCGGCTTTCCCTCCGCCTCGCGGGCACCCACTCCCTCTCGGTCACCTCTACGTGTAGATCCTCTCCCGTCACGCCGTACGCCCTTACATAGATATATGTCTGCTGGGGGAGTCGATCTGGAAGTGACAGGGAGCTTCGTCGCACCTCCTTCTCACCTCAAATGCAGTGGCGGCGACGTCGCGATGGCTGTTCGGCGCGCACGATGTGTGCTGGAGCCGTTTCTCACGTCGCCGAGTGTCGTGCTAGACCCCTCCGCTGCTGCATCAGTGGACGAGAACGCTGGCCTCACCTCAACGGACGTTTACCTCATCGACTCTCCGTACGAGCAGCGCCGCCCCTCTCTCGCATTCGTGCCGTACGACAGGCCGGCGGCCGGCGATGAACGTCACTCCAGCCGCAAGGGAGCGGAAAAGGGCAGCGCGATGATGCATGCCGATGTCCTGGTTCGACCAGAGAGGCTTCCTTCCCGTATCCTGGACGATGTTCTCGGCGGAAGTCATGGAGGCGACCCGGCGGCCGCCTGGCAGAACGATTCGAAGTCACAGCATCGGGTCGTTACCCGCTCCCCTACGGGTCCCTACAGCAGGTTAAGCTACGTCATGGACGAGAGCTGCACGCCCTTCACGGCGCTGCTCGCTACCCTTCGTGCGGCGGGCTTCACCCGCGTCTCGGGCCGTGCGGCGCTTCTCCACAAGACCCATTCGCTCCTCTGGGTGAAGCGCTTGCTGCCGAGCATGGTGGATCAGCTGCTGGCAGGTCAGCCGCGAGGTTACCGGAAGGTGAACCATTTTCCCGCGACGCACGCGCTCGGCCGAAAAGATAAGCTCTGCGCGCTGCTGAGACGCGCTGGAGAGCGTTGGCAAGCGGGCAGCGAGCCTTCGGCGGCCCCGAGCGATGCGCGCACGACGCGCGCGGCGACGTGGGCATCCCTGACTCCTGAAAGCTGGCTTCTTCCGCAGGAAGCGGAGGCGTGCGTGCGCGCGCTCCGGCAGCCGTCCGTCTCCGCGGCAACCCCGCCTCTCTTCATCGTGAAGCCGACGAACCAGGCAGGTGGTAACGGTATCTTCCTCATAAGCGGTGGGAGCGAGGCGGCGGTCGCGTCGTTGGCGGCGGCGGTCGGAGGCCTTGGCAGTATCTCCGCTGAGGAGTCCATCCGCACTTCTTCCGCCGTGGTCCCCGCCCCCGCCACGGAGACGGCGAGGAGCACCTTCATTGTGCAGCGATACATGGCGAACCCCTTTTTGCTGGACGGCCGCAAGTTCGACCTGCGGCTGTACGTCGTTGTCACTTCCTATGATCCTGTGCGGCTCTACCTCTACCGGGAAGGGCTTGTGCGCATCGCATCCGCGCCCTACACGCGCACAACTGCAACAGCATCGGCGGCGGCGGTTACAGCGCTCGCCGACGTGTCCGACTTGAGAGCGCATCTGACAAACTTTACTCTGAGCAAAGGGGCCTTGCCGGTGCCGCCGGCGGAAAGAGACGAAGGCGTGGCCGAGGCCGGTGCGGCAGCCAGTGTACAGGACTTGAAGTGGCCGCTGAGTAGTCTGGCTGCCTATGTTGCATCGATGGGCTATGACTGGCCTGGTACGTTACAGCGCATTCATGAGCTGCTGCGGCTTGTCTTTCTCTCGGTCACCCCCGAAGTCCGAGCCGCGATGCGCGCGTCGTTGGCGCGGCGGCTACAGAGCCCTGGCAGCAATGTGGCGCCGTCACCCCCGTCTTTGCCTGCTGCGTCGTTGTGTGGGGCCGCGAACGGTATATCGCCTTTCTTTGAGACCTTCGGCGTCGATGTGCTCCTCACATTGGACAAGAGCGAGGTCAACTCTCCGGACAATTCGGCAGTGGTAGCGGCAAGCGCCAGCACGTTGCAGCCGGTGCTACTCGAGGTAAACATTATGCCCTCTCTCAGCACGCACTACTCACTCCTCGACCAGCGCATCAAAGCCAACTTCATCGCCGACGCGCTGACGCTTGTGGGCCTGATGCCGCCACCGCCCAAAGCGGCTTCCTCCGCGGTTGGCGGTCGGGGCACTGCAAAGGGTGAACGGAAGTGTTACAACGACCCCTTTCTCGATGGATTGAGCGACCACGAAGCTCTGAATGCGTGTCTGACTACCGAGGAGGAGCACCGGCGCGCGGTCAACTTCGCACGCCTCCTTCCGACTCGTGACTCGGCAATGAAGTACAGGGCCCTGATGGAAGTGGCAGAGGGTAGTGTAACGCTGGCGGCAGCACCATCCCGTCTCGACGCGGTTTTGAGTCGTTGGCTCGCGTCTGCGCCAGGGCGCACATCCTGAAGCGAGCTCGCCAATGTACCTTTCTGAATCACGAGGGCCTCTAGAGGGTCAAGCGTCAAGAGTTATGCTTGCTATCGCCTTCCGTTCCTCCCTCATCTCATACACACGCGCACATGCTTCCACTACCCTTCGGCAGAGGCCCTTGTAAGCGTGAGAGCCCAGAGAGGTAAACGTGATGGGAACGAGAGCGGTGTGACGAGTCCCTTCTGCCGACTGCATTTCGCCTTCCCTTCTCCCCTCCTGCACTGTCTCCTCGCCTCTAAGCCCCCCTGACTCTCTCTCTGCGTGTAGCACTACTCGAAACGGGAACTTACACACACACACGCACACCTGCACGCACATCTATACAACATCATTATCCTTCAGCAGACTTCCCCTCCCCCCTCCGCATCACCATCGCTGCCCTCTCACGTGACGTGAGCCAGCCCTCCCCCAACCCTTCATCACGCATACATTCACCGGGGAGCGGCGCCATCGTTTGTGACGCGGACTGAAATGGGCCAAAGCGCGCCAAAGCCAAGCCCGCGGACACAGCGGCCGGCCCGACTCAGGCCACAGCAACGGCGTCAGCAACTCGAGGAGCGGGAGACGCAGAAGCCACTGACCTCTACAGAGCATGTGCGGCACCGCCAGCCAACGCTGAAAGAGCAGTGGCAGGCGAAGCGTGAGGCGAACGCCGCCGCCCGTGAGGCGAACGCCGCGGAGCGGAAGCGAAGAAGAGAAGCCCTGCATGCGGCGCTGGCGGTTCAGCAGAGGCAAGATGATTGCGAGGAGAATGGTGTCAATGATGTCAACCACAGTTCGCAGAGAGGCGGTGGCGGCAGCGACAGCGATGAAGAACGTCTCCGGCACGCTCAGGCGGAGGCAATGCTGACCGCGGCGCAAATCAACGCGCAGCTGGCGGCCTTTCAAGCCCTCGCGCTGGGCAACCCCGATGTCGACCAGGATCTCGATGAGGCCGGTGCCGACCCGGCCAGCATGTTTGACGGTGACGCGGCGTTGACAGTAGCACTCAAGGTTGCCAAAGGCACCGGATGGAGCCTTGGGGACGGCAATGACGATGAGGCGATGGCGAGCATCTCCGTGCACAGCTCCGACTACGCAGATGAGGAGTTGATGCAGGGCCTTGATGACCTCGACGAGGAGATTGAGCGCGACTTCCAGAGCAGGATCGATGCCCTTCAGCAAGAAATGGCCGAGCATCGGCGGCAGTCCCTTGTGTGCCTGCGTGAGCACAAGGACAAGGTAGCGGCGCTGCAAGAGCTGCAAAAGGCAAAGCAGATCGAGGCGCAAGTCAAGCAGCTGCTTAACGAACACGAGACACCGCTTCGAGTGCAGATAGAAGCGCAGCAGGCGATGATAGCTGAACTGGAGAGCGTGATCGCGACACGCAAGCAGCACTCCTTCGCCGCTTTACGCGGCGGAGACAAGCCCACGGCGCTGACACAGCTGAAGGAGGCGAAGGGGTTTGAAAAGCAGCTCGAGGAGGCAAAGGCGAAAGTGGCGACACTGGAGGAGCAGAAAAAAAAGCAGCTCCGTAGCACGGGGGAGGGCTGACAACGATTGTCACCAAAGACCTCCTCCCTCCCCACTTGGACTACAATTCTGCGAAGGTGTGCCCGCGTGCCAGCGCATTTGCGAGAAGCCGTTGTGTCCGTGGTCGCGCACACTCCACTACCCCTAGGTGTTACGGCCCTCACCTTCCCCCTTTTTCCCCAACGCGCACACCGCCCCGACCTCTCGCTTCCCTTATTTATTTATTTTTGCGCGTGTGAGTTTTTACCACCACCCCCACCCCCTCGCCCCCTTCCCACCAGTGTCACCACCTGCTCCTCTTACCTCTTCTCCCTCGCATATATACAGAGTGCAGAAACAACAGAACGGAACCCCATCTTGCGGTACGCAGAGGCGCACCGTCCACTTATAACCGACACCATCGCGGCCGTCAGCTGCAGGCGCGATCCTCTCTCCGCCTTCCCGACCCCGACCCGACCTTCCACCCTGTGGCACATCCGTTGTGAAGACCGTCTGCTGAAGGTGTGTCCTCGAGATGCTACCGTTGCTCCAATCCCTGATACGGATAGCCCACTTCGGACCCCTCGTGTACGGCCATCTGTACCACTTCCTCCGTTGAGCCCGACCTCCTCCACGTATCAAACCCCTCCCTTTTGCACCTCCCCTCAATCCCCTTCGTCTCCCTTTTGCCCCACACCTTCTCACATCTGAATAGGCAGGACCACAGGAGAGGCCGGTTTACCCCCTTCGGCACTCCCGTCCAGCTTCGCTGGCGCCTCCTCACCTTCTCGTACAGAGCAACGCTGCGCCCCTCCCCTCCCTCCCTCGCCTTCTCTGCGCCTTCGCATGCCGCTGCAGGATTACTACACAAGTGAGTTTCTGATGTAATGAGTCCGAGCCCTCCCGTGGCGCCGAGTGGATAACCCTGTCTACCAAGCAATGAAGCGCTGTGCATGCTATGTGGGGCGAAGCCGTGTGCGTGCGTGTGTACGTACGCTGCCACGCACATGTGTGTGATGACACACCAAAGCAGGGAATCTCTTGTCGAGCGCCGACGCGCGTCGCCGGTGTGGTGACATGACACACTTTGAGTAACCGAATCCATTCATCGAGTTGGCTGACCCGTGTGCGTGTGTGCGCTTCCGTCCCCCCCCCCTCTCTCTCATACATACACACGCACCACCCCAAATGACGAGTGTGGCATCTCTCCACGGACACCGCATTCGCACTGCGGTGCGTGACATCATTGTTGCCTTCGAACCTAATACCAGGGCCGATGGGTGTGTGCGTGTTGTGTGTGTGTGTGTATGTGTGTGTGAGCCGACGAGTGCGTGGCGCGACTGCATGATGAACTCAGGTCTGCGACGAACAACTCGTCTGAGCGTCCTCGCTGATGAACTCATACGCCTTTTGCTTCCTCACTGACGGGCAGTCGCTGCTGCTGTGCGGCGCGGTGTGTGCGCGCGTGGATGGCAAAGAGAGGGGCGAGGCGGCGGTGTACGAGCACACATGGAGCGTGTGTGTGCGCTGCGGCGCCCCTCCCTCCTCCCCACCGCCCCCGAGCTCTCCTTCGCACTGCGCGTCGTGCAGGCGCGTCGCCGGTCGCCTCCGCGAGTGCCGGTGCTCGCCCTGGACTTCTCTGTTGGCGGCACATGATTCAACACTCGGATGAACTTGTCCTCCGCAGAGTCCCACTGCTGCTCTCTGAGGAGGCGCGGTGTGCACGAGGCTGCAGTGATACATCCTAATGACCGTGCCTGTGTGTGTGTGTGTGTGCCTTTGCATGTCTGAGCGAACGCGTAACAGCGCTGCCGCAAGCCCCACTAGCGGTGTGTCACCGCTGCTGCCTGTCCTTCCGTGCTGGCGTCCAGCCTGCCCCCCCTCCCTCCCTCGCCTTCTCTGCGCCTTCGCATGCCGCTGCAGGATTACTACACAAGTGAGTTTCTGATGTAATGAGTCCGAGCCCTCCCGTGGCGCCGAGTGGATAACCCTGTCTACCAAGCAATGAAGCGCTGTGCATGCTATGTGGGGCGAAGCCGTGTGCGTGCGTGTGTACGTACGCTGCCACGCACATGTGTGTGATGACACACCAAAGCAGGGAATCTCTTGTCGAGCGCCGACGCGCGTCGCCGGTGTGGTGACATGACACACTTTGAGTAACCGAATCCATTCATCGAGTTGGCTGACCCGTGTGCGTGTGTGCGCTTCCGTCCCCCCCCCCTCTCTCTCATACATACACACGCACCACCCCAAATGACGAGTGTGGCATCTCTCCACGGACACCGCATTCGCACTGCGGTGCGTGACATCATTGTTGCCTTCGAACCTAATACCAGGGCCGATGGGTGTGTGCGTGTTGTGTGTGTGTGTGTATGTGTGTGTGAGCCGACGAGTGCGTGGCGCGACTGCATGATGAACTCAGGTCTGCGACGAACAACTCGTCTGAGCGTCCTCGCTGATGAACTCATACGCCTTTTGCTTCCTCACTGACGGGCAGTCGCTGCTGCTGTGCGGCGCGGTGTGTGCGCGCGTGGATGGCAAAGAGAGGGGCGAGGCGGCGGTGTACGAGCACACATGGAGCGTGTGTGTGCGCTGCGGCGCCCCTCCCTCCTCCCCACCGCCCCCGAGCTCTCCTTCGCACTGCGCGTCGTGCAGGCGCGTCGCCGGTCGCCTCCGCGAGTGCCGGTGCTCGCCCTGGACTTCTCTGTTGGCGGCACATGATTCAACACTCGGATGAACTTGTCCTCCGCAGAGTCCCACTGCTGCTCTCTGAGGAGGCGCGGTGTGCACGAGGCTGCAGTGATACATCCTAATGACCGTGCCTGTGTGTGTGTGTGTGTGCCTTTGCATGTCTGAGCGAACGCGTAACAGCGCTGCCGCAAGCCCCACTAGCGGTGTGTCACCGCTGCTGCCTGTCCTTCCGTGCTGGCGTCCAGCCTGCCCCCCTCCCTCCCTCGCCTTCTCTGCGCCTTCGCATGCCGCTGCAGGATTACTACACAAGTGAGTTTCTGATGTAATGAGTCCGAGCCCTCCCGTGGCGCCGAGTGGATAACCCTGTCTACCAAGCAATGAAGCGCTGTGCATGCTATGTGGGGCGAAGCCGTGTGCGTGCGTGTGTACGTACGCTGCCACGCACATGTGTGTGATGACACACCAAAGCAGGGAATCTCTTGTCGAGCGCCGACGCGCGTCGCCGGTGTGGTGACATGACACACTTTGAGTAACCGAATCCATTCATCGAGTTGGCTGACCCGTGTGCGTGTGTGCGCTTCCGTCCCCCCCCCCTCTCTCTCATACATACACACGCACCACCCCAAATGACGAGTGTGGCATCTCTCCACGGACACCGCATTCGCACTGCGGTGCGTGACATCATTGTTGCCTTCGAACCTAATACCAGGGCCGATGGGTGTGTGCGTGTTGTGTGTGTGTGTGTATGTGTGTGTGAGCCGACGAGTGCGTGGCGCGACTGCATGATGAACTCAGGTCTGCGACGAACAACTCGTCTGAGCGTCCTCGCTGATGAACTCATACGCCTTTTGCTTCCTCACTGACGGGCAGTCGCTGCTGCTGTGCGGCGCGGTGTGTGCGCGCGTGGATGGCAAAGAGAGGGGCGAGGCGGCGGTGTACGAGCACACATGGAGCGTGTGTGTGCGCTGCGGCGCCCCTCCCTCCTCCCCCACCGCCCCCGAGCTCTCCTTCGCACTGCGCGTCGTGCAGGCGCGTCGCCGGTCGCCTCCGCGAGTGCCGGTGCTCGCCCTGGACTTCTCTGTTGGCGGCACATGATTCAACACTCGGATGAACTTGTCCTCCGCAGAGTCCCACTGCTGCTCTCTGAGGAGGCGCGGTGTGCACGAGGCTGCAGTGATACATCCTAATGACCGTGCCTGTGTGTGTGTGTGTGTGCCTTTGCATGTCTGAGCGAACGCGTAACAGCGCTGCCGCAAGCCCCACTAGCGGTGTGTCACCGCTGCTGCCTGTCCTTCCGTGCTGGCGTCCAGCCTGCCCCCCTCCCTCCCTCGCCTTCTCTGCGCCTTCGCATGCCGCTGCAGGATTACTACACAAGTGAGTTTCTGATGTAATGAGTCCGAGCCCTCCCGTGGCGCCGAGTGGATAACCCTGTCTACCAAGCAATGAAGCGCTGTGCATGCTATGTGGGGCGAAGCCGTGTGCGTGCGTGTGTACGTACGCTGCCACGCACATGTGTGTGATGACACACCAAAGCAGGGAATCTCTTGTCGAGCGCCGACGCGCGTCGCCGGTGTGGTGACATGACACACTTTGAGTAACCGAATCCATTCATCGAGTTGGCTGACCCGTGTGCGTGTGTGCGCTTCCGTCCCCCCCCCCTCTCTCTCATACATACACACGCACCACCCCAAATGACGAGTGTGGCATCTCTCCACGGACACCGCATTCGCACTGCGGTGCGTGACATCATTGTTGCCTTCGAACCTAATACCAGAGCCGATGGGTGTGTGCGTGTTGTGTGTGTGTGTGTATGTGTGTGTGAGCCGACGAGTGCGTGGCGCGACTGCATGATGAACTCAGGTCTGCGACGAACAACTCGTCTGAGCGTCCTCGCTGATGAACTCATACGCCTTTTGCTTCCTCACTGACGGGCAGTCGCTGCTGCTGTGCGGCGCGGTGTGTGCGCGCGTGGATGGCAAAGAGAGGGGCGAGGCGGCGGTGTACGAGCACACATGGAGCGTGTGTGTGCGCTGCGGCGCCCCTCCCTCCTCCCCCACCGCCCCCGAGCTCTCCTTCGCACTGCGCGTCGTGCAGGCGCGTCGCCGGTCGCCTCCGCGAGTGCCGTGGCGCGCTGACGGGTGGAGGCGTCTGTGAGTAGAAGTGGCTGGTTACGGTGCCGTCGCGCGGAACTGGGATCGCCTCAGAGGAACTTTGGAGGGATGAAATAGCGGGTCACGCGTGGCGGTGCATGAACGGAGGAGGAGCGCGGAGTAGGCGAGCGTGAAAGGCAGTGTGCGTATTCCGTCTTGTAGGAGGTAGCGAGTGTGTTAGGAGAACTGGTGGCAGTAGCAGAGTGTGAGTTGCCAGCGCGGGGCCTTGCGAGGACCTCGCGTGGATATTAAAAGGAAGGGGTGGGTGGCACCGAGCGGAGAAGGCGCAGGAGTTTTGAAAGGCGGAAGTGAGGGAGATAATGTCGAGGGGGTGGCCAAAGCAGGTGCTCTTGGAACGGCTCTTGGGTAGCGCCCGGACAGGGGTTGAGGCGAGCGCCTGTCCTGGGGTGGTAGAGGTGCAGTCATGCAGCCTTCCGAGCGCAACGTATCACGAACATCTCTTCTCCCCTCCCTCTTGTCAAGGAGGCTTTCCATTTGATGTACTTCGTAAGGTGCTCCGCTGTGCTCCTCACGCATACGGCGATGTGTGATTCTACCCATGCGATGTCTTGTTGTCGCGTGCACCTGCTGAGGATTGAGGCAACTCGCTGACTCAGGCCCGCACAGACACACTAACACAGAAGCACACACATCATCTCCCCCACCTATCCTCTCCTCCTCTTCAGCTGTGACCCTCCACTTTTCGTCTGCTCTTATGACACGCACCCCCCCCTCCCCTCCTCTCGCACTGACGCACACGCGCTTTCAAGAGTCATCACGCCCGACTTGTCTCTGTTGTCTCCGCAACTGCTGCTGAAACGTACGCACCCGCTCACACAGATAGTTTCTTGCGCATCTTCGCGTTCTCTGGTGTGGTCCGTGGCCGAGCCATGAACCGCTACTTCAGCGTCTGCTCCGTCCCAACGGATAATGACACGAGAACAAACTGCATCTTTCTGAACACGCGGGACTTTGCCGAAGTGGCGGGCCATCAGGCAGCAGCCGCCTGCAGCCCCTTCGTGGTGCTGGTTCAGGGCTTCCCTTTTACGGTGTGCCCTAGCGATGTCGTAGAGCGTGGCGCGGTGGCGATGAACAGCATTCAGCGCCGCCTCCTTGGCGTCTCGACTGGGGCGCGCAGCACGGTGGTACTGGAGCCGTTCCCGTCGAGGGTACCGGACATGCGCATCCTCAAGATTCAAGTGGAGCCGATATCGGCGCGGCAGTCGATAACGCTGGACTGTCAAGCCTGCGTTTCCCATATGGAGAAACTTTTCCGTGGTCAATACTTTCGCATCGCGCAGCAGCTGGCCATTGTCATGGACTCGGGCGAGCGAATGCGCGCCACTGTGGTGGCGACGGAGCTGGTGGAATCGAATGAGGCGTCTGCTGCGAGCCTGGACATTGGTTGCTTTACCCCAGGTGTGTCTCAGGTAATCATTACCGCCAGTGAGTCTAGCGGCATCGCCCTGATGAACGTGTCAGAGGCGCAGATGGATGCACAGCAGCCGCAGCTGCTGCGCAATTTCAACCTGGAGAATCTTGGCATTGGTGGCCTCCGGGCTGAGTTTGGTCAGGTCTTCCGTCGCGCATTCGCGAGTCGCATGCTGAAGCCGTCCTTCATCAAGAAGCTTGGTCTGAAGCACGTCAAGGGTGTGCTGCTGTTCGGCCCTCCTGGAACGGGTAAAACACTCATTGCCCGTAAAATTGGTGAGATCCTGAACTGCCACGAGCCCAAGATCGTGAACGGTCCGGAGGTCTTCAACAAGTTCGTTGGCGGCACCGAAGAAAACATTCGAAAGCTCTTCGCAGACGCGGAGAAGGAGCAGGCCGAGAAAGGCGACCAATCGCGACTGCACCTCATCATCTTCGATGAGTTCGACGCCATCTGCAAGCAGCGTGGCGCCGTGCGGGACTCGACGGGAGTAAACGACAACGTTGTCAACCAGTTGCTGTCGAAGATCGACGGTGTGAACTCACTGAACAACGTTCTCTTGATCGGCATGACGAACCGCATCGATCTGATCGATGAGGCGATCTTGCGCCCAGGTCGCTTTGAGGTTCACGTGGAGATCGGCTTGCCAGATGAGCCAGGCCGCGTGGAAATCTTCCGCATCCACACGCGCGGTATGCGGGAGAACAACATCATGTCCACCGACATCAGCTTAGAGGAGCTAGGGAAGATGACAAAGAACTACTCCGGTGCCGAGATCGAGGGCGTCGTGCGCGACGCGACGTCGAACGCGTTCAACCGCCACATCGACCTGGACCACCCTGACAAGATGGTCGACGACACAAACGTGCTTGTCACGCGCGAGGACTTCATGAAGGCGGTGGAGGAGGTGACGCCGGCGTTCGGCCAGGCTAAGGAGGAGTGCGCCAACCTGCGTCGTGGCGGCATCATCGACTACGGGGACTCGTGGGAGGTGGTCAAGTCGCGCTGCAAGCGCTACACCGACCAGCTTAACGCTGCTGGCAAGCGCATCGACTCCCTCGCCGTGCTCATCGACGGCGCCCCTGGAAGCGGCAAGTCCGCGGTCAGCGCGTACCTGGCGGAAATCGCTGACTTTCCCTACCTCAAAGTGGTGTCGGCTGAGGACATGGTCGGCTACAGCGAGATGCAGCGAGTGAACATTCTGCGTAAGGCCTTCGAGGACGCGTACAAGTCTCCAGCCAGCTGTGTGATCCTTGACGACCTTGAGCGCCTCATCGACTTCTCACAACTCGGCGGACGCTACAGCAACACGCTGCTCCAGGCACTTTTGGTGCTGATCAAGCGCCGGCCACCGGAGGGGAGGAAACTCTTGGTGGTGGGCACTACGGCGCAGTACGACATCATGGACAGCCTGGAGCTGGGGGCGTGCTTCTCGGTGAAGCTGCACCTGCCGAGCGTTCCTGTGTCAGCGATTCCGAAGGTGTGCGAGGGGCTCGGCCTCGCCTTCGCCTCTCCGCAGGACATGGGCAGTTGTTTGAGCCTCATGTCGCATGACGTTCCAATGAAACAGCTAATGCTGCTCCTGGAGATGGCGTCGGAGCAGAAGGACAGCGGGCGGCCGCTCATCACGTACCAGTCCATGTCGCGGGCTAAGGAGTCTGTCGGCGAGTACTAAGGATACGAACGCGCCGTCGTGAATGTGGGTGTTTCGATGCCCTTTGCAGGCTCCCTCCCCTTCGGCGCAGCCTTCACGCCGAACGACGCTGACGGGTACGTCGCTAACCCCCCTCACACACACACACCTTCCTCCTCCTCCGTAGCCGCGCAGGCAGACACACTCCCAACTGCGCCAGGTGCCGCCCTTCGCCTCTCCCGACCCCCAAGCGCTTCTGTGACTCTCTTGTGCGGGTAGGCTCACACTGTTGGTGCTCGCAGATGGGGCTGAGGTGCTTTTTTTATTTGGCTGATTAGCTGCTCGTTTCAGTCACGCCTCTGATGTCTTTCGTGTTCATTGTCGAACGAGGCGCCAGCACCAGTCGCTGTGATTTCGCTCGATTGATCGCCCCCACCCCCTCTTCTCCCTTCCCTTCCCCCTTCTTTTCCCTTAATGGGGTTGTGTGTGTGCGCGCGCGCGCGTTCGTGAGTGTTCGGGGTGACGGTGGAAGAGGCGCGGCTCCATGCGTTGTAGTTGTCCCTGGCGGTTGTTGCATCCCACCGTGTCGAGGCCATCGGTTGCTATGAGTATATGCCCCTTCCTGCGTGCCGCTCAACGCTTTTGTGAAGGTCTATGGTGCTGGCGTACACGGCGATTGCAGACATCGATGCGGAGGAGGAGGGACAGGAATGATGCAAAAGCTCCGCTGTGCAGCACGAAAGTGGGCAGGTGCCATGACGACTGACCCTTTCTCTCTGCGCTGGGTGGCCCCCTTCGTTGTGTGGGCAGAGAAAGCGCAGTGAGGGGCGAGGCAGCGTTTATGATGCGGTCACACTCTATGACGCAGACGAGGTGGTCTTATCGTGGCGAAGCCGCCGCTTTTCTCCTCCATTTCACTTCTCTCGCTCTGTCTCCTGCCAACACACACTGCCTTTCCCGGGTGTCTCGGGCCCCTCCCCCACCCCTCTGTGCGGAAGTGCGGGGTGGAGTGGCGAGTCTCTTCTTGCT
Source organism: Leishmania martiniquensis (assembly GCF_017916325.1). Taxonomy (NCBI): domain Eukaryota; phylum Euglenozoa; class Kinetoplastea; order Trypanosomatida; family Trypanosomatidae; genus Leishmania; species Leishmania martiniquensis. The sequence goes on from NC_090155.1 coordinate 316,205, forward strand.
GCTTTTGCCTACCCCCTGCCTGCCAGCGCCGACGCGAGATGCGGCACATGTGCACGCGCATACACACATATACGTGTAGACGTCTTCATCTTCCGAGCTATGCCTCTCTCCTCCACAGGCGGGCCGACGCCGCTGGCGCCCGCTTCTTCCGCGGGAGCCAAGAATGCGCCGCAGGGCCCGCGTGACTTTCGCCGTGCCGCTGTGCTGACGTACTACACGGCGCCGTACCCGAGCGATTCAATCGACGGCATATTCGAGGCGCTACTCATGCTGGCAGCGGACCGGTTGGACGCAAATGGTGCGGTGATGCGAGAGCAGCGCAGTAGCCGTGCTTCTCGTGACGAGAAGGGCAGCTGGCTCGGGCGTGCGTGGAAGCATGTGGTGAAGTACGCCTCCAGCAACCTAGCGCAGATGCGCCAGGCCGCCTTCCTCAACGCCTTCTCCCGCCAGCTGGAGCTGAACCCGGCGGAGGAGTCGAGCATCGTGATGGTCAGCTGCCAAGGCTTCATTATCAGCTACGGCAAGAGGCACTTCGGCTCACTTTTTGCGACCAACTGTGGGCTGTATTTCTGCTCCTGTGAACCAGAGGTAGCGCCAGCGGCCGCCGTGGCCGCGGCATCCAATGAGAGCTCGAACAACTCTACCGGCAATGGTGTCGAGGGTGATGTTGAAGACATCAAAGAGCGCGTTCTCTTCACAGACGTGGCATCCCTTCTCCCCTCCATCTCCCTGGAGCAGAAAGAAACGGCTGCGCCCTTCATTCAAGGCATCCCCAGCGGCGTTGTGGCTCCGACGGCCCTGCAGGTGTTCACGGTACAGCTCAGCACAGTATTGCAGTTTGTAGGCCTTCACGAGGTCGCTGTGAAGCAGCCAAAGAAATTGGCAGTGGAGGCCGAGAGGGGCGGCGGCGACACGGTGCAAGATGCGCCCTGTACCGACGTCGTGCAAAAGCGTGAGTTCAATCTCATCTGCGAGCTGCCACGCCATCTCGACACGCTCAAATTTTGTGCTTTGTTGTGGCGTTTGTGGGCTCTGCGCCTCCATCAGCTTGGCCGCCCACTCGAGAACCCTGCTGTGCAGTACGCAGAGCCGCACTAAGAGCGCATTTGGTGCCCATGAGCGCTCGATGCTCAATTGTACTTCGGTCTCCTCTGTGATGATGTCATGTCTGCTGTGCTGTAACGCACCTAATTGCCCATGGGGGCTCCACCCTCGCAAACTGCGAGGAAGCGCGCTGCGCGATTCAACCTGACCTCCTCACCTTCGTGCGCTCCACTCGATGAGGCGCACACACTCAACCGAGCAGCGCCTCCAAGGTGCAATGCCCTTCCCTCTGTGCAAGCGGCGCGGCCTTATGCCCACGCCGCCATCCGATCGCTTCTGGCGGCCACGCTTTCTAGTGCCCACGGCGTGGGCGGGTCGGGGCGGCGCCCCGGCCGGGCCCCCCGCCACGCCCTGGCGCGCGGGCGAGGAAAGGGGGGCCTCCCACACGCCCCGAGGAGGGCCCGCAGAGCCGAAAGAGGCGCCCGCTACCCGCCGGCGCATGCCGATGGCGGGCACCACGCCGGCGCCGGGGCCCCCCAACGCCAAGGCGCACTGGGCCCGCGCCTCCTCTGGAAGGGCGAGCCCCTCGAAATTTTCTTCGGGCTTACGAAAAAATTGCCGGGCGCGCCTGCCCCGCCGCGCCCGGCCCTCTTGGCGCTCGCGCAGGAGCCAGGGAACCCCCCCCGCGCCGCCAAAAAAAAACCCACACCCAACGCCCCCCCCCCCCCCCCCCGCACACAGCAAAAAAATGGCAAATCTTCTCATCGCCAACGCGGGCGCGTGGCAACCCACAGCGGACGAATTCCGCGAAGCCCTGAACCACTTGCACGGAGAAGACGCAGTTCGGTGCGCAATCGAAACCGCGTGCGCCAGCCAGCTGCATCCTGGCGCTCTAAACAAAGCGCGCCTATTAGCCAGGCACCTCCTCCTTTGTGAACTAATTAACTCTCGTGACACGCAAGGGAAGTATCGGCTTCGCAAGAGAGAAGTGCGCTTACCTGTCTCAGCGTACGGGAAGCCGCTCACCGCATCTTACGGAGATGGAAACTACAGTGTCACACACGTGGCCGAGTGGGTGTGCTGCGCCTGTTCATCAGCTCCTCTAGGAGTTGACCTAGTCGCCGTCTACCCGCAAGACGAAGCATTGTCTTCATATTTCTTGTCAAAGGAAGAGCTTGCGCAAATAGAAGTGGTACCGCGCCAGCAGTGGGCGTCACTTTTTGCGCTCATTTGGTCCTTAAAGGAATGTGTTTTGAAGGTGATTGGCCTGGGACTCTCGAAGAAGCTGAAAATGCGTGATATTTTCCTAGACAGAGTCGGGCTGGAAAACCTCTTTGTTGTATCGAACGCGGTTCCTGGATCCCTTTATACTGTACCGAAGCACCGCCTCATGGTCTCACTGCAGGGCAACACTAAGCATCCATGGGTCTGCTCATCTCTCATGCTGCCTGGAACCCCTCCTCATATCCTCTCAGTAGTGCTTCAGGAAGGGGTGGTGAAAGGTGATATCGAAGTAATGTTTGTGTCCCCAGAAACTGCGCTCCACGACTAGCCTGCCGAGGGACCTACTGTGATCGCTGCCGTTTTTTTTTGCTCATCTACAATTACAGCACTTGTGCTTTATCTAAACTCCAAGAATAGGCGAACGCTCGGTGTTTGAGAGGCGGCGCAACCGGTCAAAGCGTTCCTCTGCCGCTCAAGCAGATCCTCCAAAGGCAGAAAATAAGCCGATGCAAACTCTTTCTCTCTCCCCAGAGTGTCGTGCCTCTTTGTTACATGCGATAAACGAGGGTTCACTCTTGGTCATTTTCGGCTGATACTCTGCATAGTGTCTACTAAGGGTCTCTGTTCTCTCACTCCGCTTCCGGTCTTCCTCGTAAATTGTTTCTGTTCAACCTTTCTACCGCTTCATTCTTAATCTAAGCGAATGAACCGCGCTTTGCTGCGTGCAATAATGCACCCCTTTAGAACGTTGCAACACCGCTTATTGATTCGTACAATATCCACAGAAGGCCCATCACGCAAACGATGGAAGTATGGGCCACGATCAAAGGCAGAGTTTTGGGGGCTGGTATGTGGTGCCTCGGTCTTTCCTATTTCCGTCATCATCATGAATTGGTATGAAAATCGTAGACTGGAGAAGCTGGATCTCGCTCCGGACTTTCAATCAATGCAGTCCGTGTCCCTCAAACCGAAAACTCAGCTTGGAGGTCCGTTCCGACTGCGGGAAAGCCGAACCGGAAAGTACATAACTAACGACGAACTCTTCCAAAACCATTGGACGCTATTGTACTTTGGGTTTTCAAAGTGTGCAGAGATTTGTCCCAGCACGCTGGTATTCATCTCAAAGGTTATGAAAGCCTGCGACGCCAAGTATGGCTCTAGCCCCGATCTGGTCGTCGAAGAAAAGAAGCTCCAGGCAGCCTTCCTTAGTATCGATTTCATTCGCGACACGCCGGAGGTCGTCGAGCAGTTTGTACGCAAATACGATTCACGCATTCGAGGACTGTGCGGCACTCGGGCAGAAGTCGAGGCAGCTGCACGTGTTTGGAGGGTCTACTACTCGTCGGTAGATGAATCCGAGGAGGAGCGTGACGCTCGTGAGGCAGCCGGTGTGGCGGTGCCAGAAATCGATGACACCTATCAGTTCGATCATAGCAGCACCATTTACCTTGTTGGTCCAGACGGCAAAATGAAAGACTTTTTCTTCAAGGAAATGGGAGTGGAAGACACCGTCAACCGAATTGGAATTCATTTCACTGACGTCTACGGCTTCAGTGATACCCGTCAGGGGTCGAGACAATGATTCTGTCGAGCGGGAAAATGTGCAAGAGTCCTTTTCCATGCTTTTGGATACCTGTCCGCCAAGCTTTACCGTTTTTTCCTTTGTTTTTTTTTCCTCATCAATGGTGTACCATTCCATCGTACTCAAAAGTGCTCATCTCTATGAAGCCCAGTACTCGCAGCAGCATATGTGCCTGCGTCACATAAAAGCTTTACAGGAGTGTTAAAGGAAAGGGCTGCTAATGACCACCCTACTTCTTAACAGAAAACCTGAAATGCAGCTCAACAGTCTGCAAGGTTGTTGTCGTATGCTCTACACTGCGTGGGGTCCGAGCGTTCTGAGCCATGTCTCATCGTGCCCCGCGAAAAGGTATCCAGGGCATTCTCCTTTTTCTTCGCTCTGTCCCCTGCGTGCTTTCATTATTTTCACCCCTCAACGTGACTACTCCACATTTTTCCCAGGTCGACAAAGGAAGCAAGCTCGTCGGCGTGGAACTCCCGCCGTGCCTGCCTCCCTTCTCCACATTATCTGATCGACGCGACAAAAGGCATTGACACATATGGTGTCTTGCTGTAAAGCTTCGGAACCTACTTACGGCATTTTTTTCTTTTCACATAAACGAGCGTATGAACAACATAGAACTGTAATAGAAGGAGTGACGCTTCCGCTTGCAGTCTAGCATGGTCATGGAAAATACGCATAGAACATGAATCGCTCGAAATGGTCATTGCGGCGTCTTATTTTGGGTCTCAGCGTTGAGGACGCACAGAGCAAATTTGACACACCAAAGTCCCGTAGCATTCTTCGCGTAGCACACGAGCGGTATAATCAGGGCATCTACCATGAACTTCAAGTCGCGCAACGACAGCGCAATGGGCTTGCCCCAGAGCGCAAGTGCCATATCAGCCGTTTCACGAAGCCGAGCGTGCCAGGCTTTCAAGCATACATGAAAGGTTCTCCAGATGACTTTCTAATACGAGAAGTGTGGAATGGTGATAACGACTCCGTCGCCGGAGAAAGTGGTGCGGCGAGAACGAAAGACAAAGTGGCTCTTAGTCACAGCAGCGCCATCAGCAACGTGCCGGCAGTATCGCAAAAAATAAAGCAAGAGCAAGAAGCCTTCAAGAGGGCGAAGTCGCTGATCCTGAAAACGCTGGCCTCGACTCTGCAACTCATTATGGAAAATGTGCTCGCAGAACTAAAGGCCCGGCGCCAAAGTGGTGCGCTCTTGTCCAAAGAGCACCAGGCATCAGTTGTGGATCGACTCATTAGCGAAGTGTCAGAGTCCGGCGTGAAAAGCTACAAGAGCCTATCTTCTTCATCCCATCTGCTTGAGCCGGTGGAGATGGCGGTGACGCTCTTTGGTCGAAAAGATGCAGCTGAGATGCAAGCGTTTACTAGCGGCGCTTTTTGTGTCCCGGCCGCTGAAGGAGACGTCTCCTACTCTTTATGGGTGGCCGGAGGCATCGTCGCGAGTGAGGAGGTCATGAAGGATTTCCCGTTTCACCTCGCCAAGTTTATTGCACCTGAAAAAAGGTCGTCGCCATCGCTGTCGCATCGGCTACCACGTGTCGAGGTGAAAATCTACTTTTCCTCTGAGCTGTTCCAGCTCGAGAAGACGGTTGGGCAGAGTGGTGTCCGCATGCTGCGCTCGTTTATCGGCAAGACTATGATGAAACAGCACGAGCCAACACCTACCTCCACCACACTTCTCCTGGCAGCATCGGGAAACGAGCGTGATCTTTACAACATTTACGATTCATCATACGATAATAGTGAGATTCGAATTCCATGGATTCGAAAAATGATCACCAAGGTATCCACAGTGACTGGCGTAGTGTTTAGCGCAGAGGACTCGGATGAGAATCCCTCTGTCGATCGCATGCGCGCCTCTGTAAGCTCCGTCTGGCGAGCGTGGGGCCACCTTGTCAAGGACCTCCATGTCCATGGCGACCTCGACTACCTCTACGTCTCCATCAGTCGTCGGCAGGAGTGGCAAGACAATGATGCGTACATCTCCGAGCTGAAGAAGCTGGAGGCTGCCAGAGACGCGGAAGAGTCTGCCGGGCCGCTCGTAGAGACGTCGAACGTAGCCCGTACTTTGATTCTCAGCAGTGCGTCGGCTTTCGCGGCCGCGGGTGTGGCAGGCAAGGCACGCAAACTGTACCTGCCTATCTCCGCCGATTTTGTCGTTGTTGAGTGCACACTGGAGCGCAAAGGCCTACCACACAACATGGTTGTCGAGGACATTGTGTCCACCTTGACGGAGATGCAGCAAGAACAAATGGAGATGCAGCGGCTGTGTGTTCTCGACGCCATGGCGACTGAGGTAGAGGAAAGCGAGGCCAAGCTGAGTACCAGTACCGCTGCAGTGCGAAATCGAGAAAAGATTGTTCCGGTGCTGTACGAGCCGAAAGTTGTCGTCTCCCATGCTGGAACTCTAGAAAGCGGCACGCACTCGTTTCAGCGAGTTCGCATTCGCGGCAGCTGTCTCGCTCACGTCGAGGCGCTAGCAGCAGCTCTGCAAGATGAAGCTGGCAGCTATTTTACCGACAGGACTCTGCCTTGCACAACAGCCTCTGCAGCTGTCGCAACAGCAAGTAGCAGCAGGGACCACAATGATCACGCAGGATTGTGGTCGCTTCCGGAAAACCTCTCGTTTCGTGCTGTGCGTGCGCCGAGCAGTCAGCAGCGCCTCGTTGGCCACAACGCTCCGCCCGCCTGTACTGTGGGAGAAAAACTCGGCGATGCCACATCGCGCAGCTGTCATGCGCGCTCACAGACGATCACGCTTGCGGCCGACAGCTCCGCGCTCATTACAGACGACGAGCGCCAGTTTTGGAAAGAGAACTACTACCGACTCTCGGGGATGAAGGTCATTTACCACGATCGCGTCGACGCTGCAGACGCACTTGGTCAGTCGTGGCAGTCTCTCCCCCCACGCGTTCATGAGCACCTCGCATTGCTGAACCGACGCCTCGTGCCGGGTGGCAGCGCGGCTGGCAGCAGCACAACTACGGCTGGCTCGGAGCAGGATGATGTGGGTGGCACGCTCATCTCGTCCAAGCGGAAGCGAAAAAGAGGTGGCAAGAAAAAGACGAAATGGTCGGCGACCGACAAAAAGGAAATGCCAGCTGCAGCAGCAGTAGGACTGGCTCCAGAGAAGCTCTTCGAGTACCTCTGCACCGACATGGAGGCGGAGAGCGCGCGGTACGACTTGCGCGCCGGTGACTGCACGGGGTACGACTACCTTCTCAACCTGCGGCGTATTCCGGACAAGCACCTTCCTCTGGTTGCCCCTGCTGTAACGTCCGTGGCATCCAAAGGCTTCATCAACTACTTTGGGCCGCAGCGCTTCGCCAGCTACACGCGCATGAACATGCACCCCGGGCTCCACTTGCTGAAGGGTGAGTTTAGGGCGGCAGCACACATTCTAGTGCAGCAGTTCTACCTCAATGTCGCGGCAGAGGCAGAGCGGAAGCGCACCGGGCAAGCGTTCCCCCGCATGCAGGCTTTGCAAGGGTACGGTGGGGCTCGCCTGCCCGATTTCCTACGCTCTGGAACGCACCGCTCTGTTGCCGAGCACGGAACACCAATGCATCGGGTGCTCTACAACGCGCTGCAGGCATCCGCTTTGCTTGGGGGCGATGATGGCCTTGACGGTGGCATTGGCCTGAATGGTCAGGGCATCGGCAGCTGCGAACCTCGGCGGGTACCATTAACGGCAGCGTCCGGGCAACACTATGGCCGAGGCCAGTCGCGCACATCCGGTACAGTAGCCAACCTGAAGAGGAATGCCGCCCCCTCCGCCAGAGTAAGCACCACGGAGGGCGACGACGACGACCCCTGCGCTGAGGCGTTCCTGCGGGTGATTGGGCCGCGCGCGTGTGCGATGCTTATCCAAGAGTTTCTGAGCTTTCTCTGGAACGACATCGTTAACCAGCGGCTCCAGCGCTACGGCACGTTCACGCTTCTCCCTGGTGACCTTGTGAGGGCCGGCGGGGTCGCGGCTACCGCCGTACAGGAGAGCCACGAAGGAGGCGGAGCCACCGCCTCGCCGTTGGTCTACGTTTCCCGCGGGGAGATTGACCGCGGAGTGTTTTCAGTGTGGGACTTAACTCTGCCTCTGCCCGGCGCCGACATCCAACTTCCACAGAACCACACGGAGGACTTGTATGTGGTGACGTTGCAGCGGTACGGGCTGCCTTTCGACCCCGAGCTGCGACAGTGGCGCTGCTTCAAGCCGTCGCCACTCGCTCATCACGGAGGGGAGCCATTGAGGGCGAGGGTTGCAGCGGAAGATGGGTCCCCCAGCTGCGCGCCACGGTCTCCGTACTACAATCTGACCTCGACCTTTCTTCTGATGGAGGAAGAGCTGAGCTCACGCACACCGTGCACGGACGCACTTCCGTTGTATGGTGAGCGTCACGGGGGACACCTTGGAGCCGGTGATTGTACCCTGAAGGCGGACGTTGGTCTTGATGCGGTGGATCTGAGGCCGGACCTGCGTGCTGGCGGCGGCAATCTGCTTGGCGTCACCATCGCCGCATCTTACCGCCATGCGCTAGTGCGGCCGAACGCCGACATGATGCAGTGGCGACTTCTGAAGGGGGTGGTTGGCGACCCGTACCAGAGATGGGGACTGGCCACCCGAGCACAGGTACGAGCACTCGACTTGGGGCAGGTGGCGAACACTAGCTTCCCTGCTGATGTAGAGTCGGCGTGGATACCCTCCTCATCGTGTAGCGCGGCCACCTCGGTGAACGGGTGTGGTGTGCCTCAGCTGCTAAATGTGGAATCAGGCTTGTCACCGGAAAGAGGGGAGGACGATGCCGATGCTGGCGCGGTAATGGAAACGAACTCGCATCCGATAGCGCCGCCAGGCGCCGAGGCGTCGCAGAGGGCGCGCCTCACCAGAGATGTTGGCCCTTTTTCGACAGCTGCGGCCAGAAGGGCCACCGGGTATCTTCACCACCGGCAGTGGAACGGCACCTCGCAGCTGCTGCGAGCACCGCCGTCGGTTGGGAACTCGTTAACGTCTAGCTCAGAGACGAAGCAGCAGCTACTGCGCCGACGTCGAGCGCCACCGGCTCCGTCATGGCTACCGCGGCACCACGGCAGCACGCTGCAGCTGCATCTGCATCTCCCAGCTGGGGTTTACCCTGGCATGCTTGTGCGCGAGCTCCTCAAGATGGACGTGAACACGCCGGATGTCGTCGACCTCGACCGAGCAGCGTCGTCTTCGTGCACCGACCACCGAGCACATTCGTGGCAGGATCTTACCGCAGACCAAAGGGCGACCTATCAGAAATGGATTGCGAAGCGTCGGCAGCAAAGACGATTCCTGCAGCAGCCGCGCGCAATCAGCCTTGCCTTGCTGCATCAACAGATCTTTCGTAGCAGCGGTATCCGGCAGAGCTTGCTTCCAACATTGCGCAGCTACGATAGTGTGTCCAAGTAATACACGCTGGAGCAGGCACAGGTTTCTCTGTGCGTGTGCTTATCCTCACTGGTTATTGTCGTCGATATTGCTCCCACACTGACGGTCAAGCCGGTCGGCGACAGCGTTGCCTCTTGCTTACCGATCTTCTCACCTCACCATCCCCGTTAAATAGAATCTGTCGTGTCCGTCGTGAAGGCTGTGACGTCACTGCATCATCTTCAGCGACGGGGTATGCAACAAAGAGTCTAATACGCATATATATATATATATATATATGTACATATGTATATATATATATCAAATTCTGCCGTGCTCCGTGGCCCTGCCACGTCAGACGGCGCATGCCTACGCATCGCTGCCCATGCATGCAGAGGGAAAGGGCAGGTGCCAGAATGCAACAGTGGCAGGGTACGAGGTGCCGATGGCAGCATGTGCGCACACGCCTTCGCTGCCGTCCTCTCTCCCTCTCGTTGCGTCTGCCCCGATGCAAAGGCATGTGGAGCGGGTGTTGCTGCCTTGACGTCTCTCGTGCCCGCAGCAGCTGGCGCTGTCCGTAGCCCTCCTCTGGCCCCGCACGCAGGAACGGATGTGTATGCGTGGAGGGCTTCTATGCGGGCTCAGCAGCGTCAGCGCCCTCACACCAGAAGGTAATGGCATAGGCGTTTCACTGCTGTCTATTTCGTTCCTCCCCCTCCCCCGCAGCTTCTTTAGTGCCTCCGAGCGCATGCAAGGGCGTGCTATCGGATGCGCATATCGGTATCATCTCACTGCTCTCTTCACAGGCACACGGCACATGACACACACACGGCACACACACACCTCTACCCTCTCGTCTTCTCTCTTCTGCTTCGCTCGCGTGTGTTTTCTCGTTATTTGCTGCCCTCCGTTCAACTGCTGCAGCCAAGCCCCGCGCGCACACCCCTTTCCACGTGTATGCTGTGTCATTTTTTTTGGTCGGTGTGCTGATTCGCGTGTGTCCGTAGTTGCGTATGCCAGTCATCATCACACTGGCTGCGTGACGCCCGGCTCGAGAAGCGAAAAGCAAGGGGGGCTAAGCTCCACTTGGGGAAGGTGCACATACGCCTCCTCCCCCTCGCCTGACTCATATACACATGTTCCTGCGAACACGAACACGTGCACCGCAGCCTTCTCTGCGCCTTCGTGGTCGATGCCGTACTCCCGCTCTTACACATACACGCGAATGCAGAGAGACGCCTACGCGACGATTGTGCGGCTCCGCAACCGGCGCAAGACCCCTGTGCGCATACTGCAGCTGAACGGCGCTGTCTTCACCGAAAATCTTGTTGAGGATTTCTTTGTGGGATATCGAAACCGCCGCTTGGCGCTCATGACCCACACACCTGGCCAAGACCCGCGGCTCCCACGGTTGCCAAAGGACGTCATCGTTCCTGACTACAAAACATTTTTGCAGATCCACCAACCGCACTTCATGTACCGGCTCCTGCCTCTTCTGAGCGCAGATGTCGAGGCCTTTGCTGCAATGCAGGGCATCTGCGCCTCCCCGGGATCGCCATTTACGATTGAGGACCGCCTCGAGTCGCAGCTTCTCAACTACCGTCTGTCTAAGTTGTGCGCTGGCCGCGACAAAATATGCGAGTTCTTCAAGGACTACACAAATCCAGCAGAGCTGCAGATGCCTGCCGCCACGCGCACTTTGCCGATTCAGGGCGTCTTCTTCCAGGGCCTCTTGGTGCACGAAGAAGCGGTGGGAAGAAGGCCGCCTGCGAAGTCGGTAAAGCTACCCGCTGCCGTCAACGCGATGGCAGTGGTATCTTCCTCCACAGGTACCGGCGGCATCGGAGGCAATACGACGGCATCCGCAGACCCAGTTGGCAGCGGCGCCACCGCTGTTGGAAGTTCTGATAAGAGCCTCGATGGTACCCATCGAGCCCCCTGTCGAAAAGGTGCCGCGGCATCTATTGCGGCTTTCCTCACTACTCATGATGTACTGAGCGAGGCCGCCATCACCCAGAGGGCCCTCATGGCGAAGTTCTTTCACTCCGACTTGTACCACCAATTCGCCTCGTCGGTGATTACCTCAAAACTGCGCTCGTTCGATGAACAAATGCACTTCATGGCAGTGAAGCGCCTCTGTGCGGGAAGGATGTGCACAGCAGACACCATGCGAACTCGTGCGCATCTCCTCAACCTCGCCAGGAAGGAAAACCTTCACGTGTACGAAAAGGTCAGCGAAGGCGAGTACGTTTACGCAACGGTGTGAGGCGGAAGAAGACCGAAAAGGGGGCTGATACAGCGATGCGACTAGTGACAATCGACCCTCGGCAGCCGATTGCGACACAATAAGTCCCTCCGCGCCCCCACCATCACCCCTCCCCTCTCCTCCGTCGCCCCCTTACTGCAAAAGTGCGCATGGGGAGACGCGAGCTTTTCTGGACGAGCTCTCGTCGTCCCTTTTCGCCGGTCCTTGCTCAGAAGAGCGCACGCGCTTGTGCACATCTGCTGCTGTCTCTTTGGCTCTCCTCCACGAGCAGTGGCGTGCGTGCGTGCGTCGGTGTGTCTATGACCAGCATCTTATCGCACCCCCTCTCCCTGTATGTTTGCCGCTGTTGTTGCTTGGGCTTATCCCCAGTCGCTACCGTGTACTCCACAGGGGCGGCCTTCTTGTTCGACAGTGCTGGGCACATGCGTGAGCTACGAGAGGGAAGGAGAAAGAAGACGGAGTCGCTGACGCATTCGCCAGCAGTGCAGGGGCACAAAATAGTTACTGCTGCCGACTCTCTTTGGGCGCTCAAACAGAAGTGTCGCCTCCGCTCCTCAGCTATCCCCTGCCTCTCTCTCTCTAGTGTATGGGCGCCTTGTATTTATTTATCTGTGTGTCTGTCCGAGCACGTGGCCGTCGTTGCCGCTTTGGGGTTATTTGGCTTGGGCAGCCACGTGCTCGATGGAGATATCTGACGCGGGAAGGTGCAGGTATAGTCTGTGTGTGTGTGTGTATGCGCGGGGAGGGCGGGTGGTAGAAAAGGGTTGCAGTGTGCCCTCCCCCTCTCCACCATGTGTTCTTCAACGCTCTCCCTCTCTCTCTTTATTGCTCTCGCTATCCCTTTTCGAGCATCCATAAATACGCGACGGATCCCTCACGACAGGCGAGTGAAGAGGGCAGTCCAGTGCACCCTCGTACACCCAAACCAACGTACGACGCAAGGCACAGCGATCCACCCAAGGAGGGCGGGAAAGCGTGTTGCCGCAGGATCGGAATGGCTTCTCTCGTGGCGTGGGATGACTGCATCGGGCCTGCTAAGTGGCTGAGGGAGCCGCTGCAGCACGTTCTCGGCTACCCCAAGCCTTTACCGGTTCAGCAGGCCGTCATCCCAACCATTACGCGGGCGCTCGCTAGCGGGGTGCCAAACGACGTCAGCCTCACCTCCCCCACAGGTAGCGGTAAGACGCTCTGTTACCTGCTCCCATTGGTGCGCCTCCTCACAGAGTCCAAAAAGGGCGTTGATGACAATGCGCTGCGGTGCTTGATTCTCGTTCCGACGCAAGCGCTGGGGCAGCAAGTGTACCGCGAGCTGCAGCGCCTGACGCGCTCGACCTCGATCAAAGCTGCGTGCATCTGCACCGAGGCAATCGATGCGGCAAGGAGCTCATCGCTGGAGCTAGAGGCAGTAGAGGCCCGCGAGTTGGTGCGAAGAGTGGAGGTGCCTTGTTTTGATGGCACCAAGCAATGGACCACCGATGGATGTAGCGATGCTGGCGAGAGTGATGAGGATACCGGCACGGCGGACGACGACGAATACGACGACGGCTACGGCGACGAAGACACCCTCTGCTTCGCCAGTCGTCAGCAGCCCCGCCGAAGAGACACAACAGCGCGGTATTTCTCCAACGTCGACGTGATCGTTTCTACGCCGCAGCGACTCCTCCATCACCTCGACCACACGCGTGGGCTGCGCCTCGCACATCTGCGCTTATTGGTGATGGACGAGGCGGATCAGGTGCTCGCCGGCAACTTCGCTGCGCAGGTGCAGAAGGTAAACGCGCGGTACGAGTTGGAGGTGCAGCAGCTGCAGCGGCGCCAGTTACGCCAGCAGGAGCGCATGTGTGCGCTGCTCACGCGTGCCATCACCTCAAATGTTGTGTCTCCCGGTGAGCCTTTCGAGCCAAGGATCAGGGCGTCGCCAGCTACGCCTCAACGGCTTGGTGGCTGCTGCGGCGCCGCCACGGCCACGGCCTTCTCGACCCGTGGAGGCCCTGTGTTGCACAAGATTCTCTGCTCCGCTACACTTTCCTCTCGGATCGCGCGCATCTCTAACGTGAAGCTGCGCAACTGCAGCTACTACATTCTCGACAGCAACGGCGAGGAACGCGAGGAGCAGGGGGTGGCATCACCGCTGCAGGTGTCGACGGGGGCAGGCATGGCAGCTGTTGGTGGCGCTGTGCTGCGCACACAATTTGCACTCCCGCCGACGCTGCAGGAGCACATTATCTTCGTCGAGGATGCGTACCGGCCAGCGGTCCTCCTCAAGCTGGTGCACACCCTGCGGGACCGCATCGCCGCCACAGCTGCACGGAAGCGTGCTGAGACTACCGCTCGACGGATAGCGACCGACATGGCTGCCTATGGCGGCGACGATCTTTCGCAGGGAGATGCAGATCTTCCTCATGTGGTTGAGGAGCGGGACGCGTGCGCCACTGCTGCATCGCCGTCGTACCCAAACGCGGAGGACAGGGCGGGCACCGGCATTCTCATCTTCTGTGCCACCGCAGAGGAGGCGCGTGTCATGAGCCACTTCCTCGCCGCTGCCGGCATCTCGTCCGTCGAGTTCACAACGCTTTCTAGCGAAGCGGAGCGGCGCCGCGCGCTGCTGCAGCGGACGGCCGACGCCGATAGCGCGGATATTTCCTGCGTCGTAGCTTCAGACGCCCTCATGCGCGGCATCGACATCCCGAACGTCGGCCACGTTATCATGTACCATCCTCCCGAGGCTGTGTCGCAGTATGTGCACCGCGCCGGGCGCACGGCGCGCGCTATGCGGCCCGGCCATGTACACCTGCTGCTGAGCAAGATCGGGCCGAGCGGAACGCAGGAGGACGGTGAGATGGCGCTGTACAAGCGGCTGTCTCAATCGCTTTCGAGAACGCTACCGGTGTCGTATGAGCGATGTTTCTTCCGATTTGCTGAGGCGCCTTCGCGCGTAAGCGGAGGCGCGGTGGCCACCTCCTCAACCGCAACGGACGCGCCGCGGAGTGCTGCGCTGCCAGTGAACGTGGAAACCTCAGTACCCAGTACCAATGCCACAGCAGCCGCTGAAGAGGTCGGCTCCGCCGAATGGTGGGTGGCTCAAGCTTCTCAGTTCCTCGTGCAGTCCCAGCACGAGCTGCAGCGTCGGTGGGCTTCAGTGCTGGAGTCAGCCGCCGCAGTGGCAGCGAAGGCGAAAGCAACTGCTGCCGCGATCGCAGGGAGCTCCGCCTCAGCAAAGATGACGAGCGCAAGCATCGGCGCAGATGCGAGCAAGGTGGAGGTGTCCTCTGGAAGGAAGCGAGACCGCAGCATCGCCCCCAGCACAAGCAGGCTAAAGTCAGCGGTGGCTGGCAGCAGCTCGACTGCGCGACGGCACTCGTGAGGTGCCAAGGACGGTACACTTGGGGAGGATAGGAGAGGGGGGAGGAGGGCGAAGAGTATGAAAGGTGCCGCACCCTTCGCTCGGTATCGACCCCGCCGGCATACGCATGTCCACCTGCCAGTGAACACGCCAGCCGTCTTCTCCAAGCCTCTCCCTCCTCCTCTCTCTCTCACACCCCAACCACCACACACACATACACACACCATTGTGGCGAGACAGAAGAGGAGTGGAGTTCGCCTTTTTTTTCTTCTCCGAAGTGGATGGCATCACTCAAACAGCGCGATGGCGCCTCTCCCCTTTCCCTGCGGGCAGTCACTGCTCTGAGGGACCTTTGCATGTTGACATGCATAATTAAGATGGCGAGCTAAACTGACTCACCTAATACGGCGTCCGCACCGAGGTAAGGAAGGACCAGGGCTGATCGCAGCGTTGGATGCCCTCTCATCCACAGACACACAGACCTGAGCGCATGGCCGAAACGTGGCTGTGGAAGGCGGTGAATGAGATTTTGGAGGCGGAGGATGCGGATGCATACAGCAAGTTCGCCCCCGTTACGGCCCTTGTTTTGTGCATGCGAGGCTTCAATATGTCCATGGCACGTGGAAAGTTGCTTGACTTCCTAGTTGATATGTGGTGACATGGAAAGGTGCCGTTCCCATCTCTCCTCCTCTGCCTCTCAACACACACACGCACACACACACACACGTGCGCACACATGTATTACACGTGCCTTTAACTCTCTGAGCAATTCTCCCGCTTTGTCCACTTCGCTTGTCTAGTCAACAGCTGCTCCTGCCGCTTTCGTCAGGTTTGCTCATACTGCGCGGCCCTGTATAGGTTTTTTTTCGTGTGTGTATGTGGGCGATTGGGTGGGTGTCGGCTTCACCCTTACCAGTGCAAAGGTCGACCACGCCTGCCTCCTCACCCTCCCCATTTTTGCGCCCACGCCCCACACACAAGCACACGCCTCTCCCTCTCCCTCCCCCTTCATGAGGAGCAGATGGGCGGCAAGCGCAAGAAGTCATCCAGCGGGCCCATCAAGAAAGAGAGCAAATACAAGATCCCTACCCGCTTCGACTGTCCGCTGTGTGATAGCAAGTCCTCCATCGTCGTCAAAATATTTCGCGCGACGAGCGATGCCACGGTACGGTGCCGCGTATGCGGCGTGGGAGGCACGAAGCGGTGGAATGTGATACGCCTCGAGAAGCCCGTCGATGTATTCTTTCGCTTTCATGAGGCGCTCCTTCAGCGCGATCACGACGACCTACAGAGGGTGGAAATGGGTCGCGAGGCGCGACTGAGCACCGGCGTGACGAACGCCAACCTCCGTGGGAGCCAGAGCAACACAGGAGAGGAGGTGTATTCTCCAGGGGACGCCGCCGTCTCGGACCGGGCTCAGCTCAGCTCACATACTGCCGCTGCTGCAACCGCGTCAGGTGCGTCGCAATCGAGGCACGTCAAGTCTCTGGGTGAGCTGCAGCGCAAGCTGGCCATGCCAGCATGCTCGGGTCTGGCAACGGCGCCGACCGCCTCCTGTGCCATTGACCTTGGCGACGACTACGAGGGTGAGACGAAAGGAGCGGCAGCCCACTACTTCGCCCCTCGTCAGGAGGTGCACAGCGCCGAGGACGAGGATGACGAATACGACCAGCTGTTTCAGTGAGAGGGCTCGCTGCTGCCGATGTTGCCCACGCGGCGTGTTCATGACTGCGTGCGCTTCAGTGTCTTGCTTCTCTTGTGTTGTTTTATGCGCGTGAAGAAGGGGGCGCTCTTCGTTGCGTCTACAGGTGTTGCTCTCTACCCCTCCTTCCCAATCGATGTCGTTGCCATGCCTCGCCGCATGTGCGGTGCTACCACTGGTGTGATGTGGTGGAAAGGCCAGAGTGGGCGGCTAATGATGGAAGCTGTGCCCGCATATGTGTGTGTGGGGGGGTGCGCGCGCACGCACGTCTGTGCTCGAAAGCGGCTGCGCCACTTCCGAGAGCGTCATGACCACTTCCTCTTGCCAAGCGTTTCTACTTTACCGAACGCTCCCGCCGTTTCTTTTGGGTTGTAGGATGCCGCACGCATCACCTCTTTCGCTGTGTTGCTTGCGCTTTTTTCTTTCCGCCAATCGCACGCTTTGCCAGCACGCCGTACTCCATGGCTTATGCAGGGAAGGGGAGGGGGGGCGGCGTGTGCCCTTTCGAAGCTACCGTCTCACCAGGGAAACGACTCGTCCCTCCAGCCTCGCCGCCTGTGCGCAGCCTCCGCGCGCTTTTCGGAGTTGTTCCTGAGAGCCATCAGACGCGTAATGGAAGGAAACGGCTCAAATCGTACCGTTCCGCCTCCCTTGCCGCGCACAGCACATTCGCAGCTTCTGACAGGCAGGCCAGTGAAAAGGCACGCCTGAGGCGCACAGCCGTGGGCGCTCAGCTTCTTCTCGTCACTTCTACGACTTGCTCTCGCCTCCTCCTCCTCCTCCCCATCCGCTCTCTCTCTCCCTTGCCTCCGGCCCCATCATACACACACACACACACCTACACACGCCCTTACGTGCCTGAGTAAAGCGAAGCATCGATTCGAACGTGCCGCCTTGCCCACCCACGCCGACACTGGCCGACTAGCCATCATGTCAGGTGCGGAAGACGGGGCACCGCCTCGCCGTGGCAACTTCGCCAGCCGCAAAGCGCGCGGTGAGACGGGAGGCGTGAAAGGCAGCAGCAAGGAGCACCATTACGATGCCCGTCGCTATCATCAGAATGCGAACACGCACGGTATTCACGCTTTGCGCACATTCGATTGCCCTGTTTGCGACGCCAAGAACACCATCCGCGTCACACTCAACCCACGGCTCCGCCAGGGGACGGTGTGGTGCACGTACTGCTGCTCGCTGAAGCCTGTGCCGCCCGATCTGCCGTACCCGAGCGTCCAGGCCTTCGTTCCCTCGCTGGAGAACAAGGCAGACGTTTTCTTTCGCTTTAACGAGCAGTACGCAGCACTGTTGCGCTTACACATGGGGGAGGGCGTCGGCGAATCGACCGGCCTATCCTCTTCGGCGGCTGCGGAAAGCACCCGCAAGCGCGTCAACGAGGACGACGGCGCCAGTGGCGGAGGCGCTCGTAGACGGAGAGGCGAGGAAACCGGTGAGAATGGGCTGTTCAGCGTTTGTGCGCCTAACATGAGCACTAGCCTTCTCACCGGCACGGTAGACCAGCATGTAACAGGAGCGGTGGGCTTCTTTGACAGTGATAGCAATGATGACGGCAGCCAAAACGTTGCGGACGCTACCCCAGCGAATCCGGAGGGCTTGCCGGCGTCGTCCCCACCGCGGCTGGATGAAGCCGATGAGCCAGGGAGCGATTTCGCAAGTGTTCCCACAATCACCGGAGTGGATGAGGAGGTGGACATTGCGGCGTTCTTTGCCGATTCTGATTGACCGAGCGGAGGGAGGGGGGAGGGAGGGGAATGGTGATGTCACGGGAGGGGCTTCCGCGGTCGTGCGCGTGCTCCCCCTCACCTCCCCCTTTCCTCGCCTCTTCTGCCTCCCCCCTCTCTCCTATTTCCCCTCGATGCATTTCTGTGAAGGAAAGGGGTGGGAGAAGAAGACATGTGCTCTGCATTTTTGGTCGCTGTCTCTTGCTGTGGTGCCCCCATCCGCGATGGATGCCGCATGCTTACATCTATGCGTGTAGGTAGAGTGGGGAAGAGGGGAAAGGTGAGGCGAGGGGATGCGTGTGTGTGTGTGTGCCCCTGATCGCATTAGCTCGCTCCTCTTTTACCCCTCACGAGACGTTGGTGCTCGCAAAAAAAAAAGAAAAATGATGGCGAACGCGCAACGGCAAATAGAAAAGCGAAAGGTGTCAGTGAGGGGGCCGCGATTGAATGCGAAGGACGCGCGCTTTTCGCTTTCGGCTAACGCTCTCCTGCAGCGGCGCAAGAATACACGCACACACAAAGAGGAAAAGAGAGGGAGTGGGGCAGCAGAGGCACTTCAGCGAGCCTTTCGGTCGCCTGCAGCCACCGCAGCATTCCTGCTGGTGGTCATTCCCCCACTGCCCATACAGCCCACGTGCCCCTCTCCTCCCTTCTCCCTCCTCCATTATGTCTCGGCTGCTCCCCCAACTCCTTTCTTTGGGGGAGGGGTCATCGGCCTCACATATTTTTCTCATCATCTGCACGCCTTTCTTTCGGGTGAGGGAAGACGCACACGCACAGATATATATATAGTTGCTCGTCCAAAAAGGGGACAGTGCTCTCCGGCTCGGAGTGTTTCTATGCACGAGGTGCGAGCGCCGCGCCTTGGTCTAACAACGAAACAGCCACTCGCTTTGGCCTGCGGCCAAGAAGACTGCGAACAATTATGCCAACCTCATCGCTGTATCTCAATACCACGCAGGCGTTGTACTCCTCCACGGCACACAGACTCGCAGCAGCGGCGACGCCACCTACCATTCGCATCAGCTCTGCGCATGCCCCGAATCGGCTCGCCACGGCATCCGCGACACCCAGCCATCCAGTCGTCCGCTCGTCACCGAAGGCACCGGCGGCCGCTCACCACCCAAAGCTGACCAGCAGCTACTGCGCCGGAGGTGCGGGCAGCGGTTTGCCCTATCGCCCCACACGAACACTTCGAGCTCTTACACCAGTCGCCGTCGCCCACGCCAACACGTTCGGCTCTTTCCGGCACTCCAACAGAGCAGCGGCCGGAGCGTCGTGGCGCAGCTCCACCGAAACGGCCTCCCGCGTACGAGGAGAGAAGCTCGCCCGACAGAGGGATCCGTTTCAGGGTATCTTCTTGCCGCTGCAAGGCTTCACGGAGGTGGAGCTGACGCGGCGCAGCCCCACTCCGCCACCAGACTTACCGCTGGACAGTCTGCCCAAGTATGAACCGCATGATAGTAACGGGCCGCCGCGCACCAAAATCGGCTTTCACCTTCCCATGCGCACGCTGCCTGCGTCTTTAGCCGTTGATTTCTTCTTTCCTGGGGCCGAGTCTGAGGTCGGCTCGTCAGCAGCCGGGGCCTTCACCGGCAGTAGTGGTAGTAGAGCCTGCCGCAGTAGAGGGACGGCAAGCAGTGACTTCGACGTGGACTACGGTGACAACAGCACTGACGGAGGTGCCCATAAGGAGAACGTCTCCAAATTCGACCACGCGGGTCTCGACAAGGGAGGGCGCTCCGCTGCGGGCGCTGGCAATGCTGCCGGGGATGTGCCCTCGGTGTTCTGCCGTCTGTGTCGCGAAAACTTCGACAATGACGGAGCACTACGGACACACATCACCGTGGCTGACCGGTCGCGGCACGTCTCTCACCCGGTGCGCGAGGTTGCGCTCGAGACACTGACTCTGCTGGCCATGCGAGGATACCCCATCGACAATATAATGACGGTATGGGCCGACCTTCTGTACAACTGCCCACTATTTCCGCGCATACGTGGCCTGACAGACCCACGGTGGTCTATCGAGAAGCGAGCAGATCAAATCAGGGCCGTCCTGCGGGCGCTGAAGCAGGTCGGTGTGCTTGATGTGGCCCTTGCGGCGGCGGAGCTGACGGAGCAGACAGGTGCACTCGACGCACAGCAACGGCGGCGTCGCGTCGCCTTTGATCGGCTGGAGTACATCGGCGACAACTGCTGGGGTAACAACATCTCGAACCGAATCCTGTTGATGTACCCTGACCAGCAGTGGCTGTATAGCGAGCGCTGCAGCACCTTCACGTTGGTGCGTGACGCGTGCGAGATGAATGTCAACCTCGACTTCGTCTTCGACACGCTCGAGTTGTGGAGCCTCTTGTCGTCCTCGGCTCACTCGCGGCTGGGGCATGGGAAGGTCAAGGCGGATCTGGTGGAGGGTATCTTTGGCGAGTTGCACCTCTATCTGTACGGCATGGTGCCCAAGCTGCAGGATGATGTGGAGTATGTGGAGACGAACGGTGCGAGAGAAGTCCAGCTGGTCGCCCTCGTGGAGCACTGCCTTACCGAGCTGTACGATCTAATCGTGCTGAAGCACGCGCGCGACCTCATCACGTCGGCCATACCACTCGCGAAGGAATTGGCGGCGAAACGAATATGGGCGCGAACGCGTCCGTTTGTGCTACCGCAGAAGCGCTCCAACACGGGTCGGGCTCGAAGCAGGGGCGCGGTCAGCAGCGTAGCGTCGCCATCGCCAGCCGTCTCATCCGCTGTACCGGTGGCCGGATATGGTAGTGCGACCATGCCAATAGCGTCCTTTCCGCTGTCGCGCGCCGGTGCAGCGGCCTCGAATGTGTCGCTCTCTGCGCTCGAGGACCTCTTCGACATCTCGCCGTCGCCCTCGCAGCAGATGCAGCAACAAGCGCCCACTGACGGGGAAGCAGGAGCCGAAAAGGGTGCCGAGGAGCCCCGCGCTGGCGGGCACATGGATCTAGTCGGGGTAGGCGACATCGGCACGGATAGGGGG